>NC_042517.1:20145975-20453059 GCF_900963305.1 Echeneis naucrates | reverse complement strand
TGGCAGCAGTAGATTAAACAAAGTCCAAATGTCCATTAGTCCAGTGTGTTTATGGTCAGCCCAGAGTCTTCTGCCTTTCAGAACGTGCCTGGAAAACCTCCAATGGAAGGGGCCCAAGAAACATCAATATCAATATTTCTGACCAAGTATACAGAGCCAATTTTTGCACTAGGTACATCATGAATGAATGGCTTTTAAAACAGCCCTTCTTCTGCAGTGTCAAAAAGACCTCCAAGGAAAAGTGTTCTCAAGGAATACATGATATATAATATGGTACAAGATGGTGGCGCGCACAGTCGTAGGGATTCAATACATTTTTGTCCAAATGCCATTCAAGACATGTTTACAATCAAAACAAACTTCTGAGTATCGGATCAAGATATCAGATAGTAGTCGTGAGCGACTACCAGCAGACCCACAACATACTGCAAGATAAAGCGAGACCATTGGAGTCTCTGTGTATAACCAATGTCCCCAAAAAACAACAAAGGCAGCAGAGGCAGTGCAAACAGTGGCATGTAAGTCAAGCGGGCATGTTAGCCAGGCTACATAAACAACCTTGAAACAACCCTTGAAAAACAGAATCGGCCTGTATTGAGAAGCAAAAATACAGCCACTCCACTGTGCATGATTGAGTTTAAAAGGGACAGGCTTTGTCCGGTATTTCCATGACGATCAAAAATAGTCTGTAAAACATGACTTCACCCCTCACGGCCGGCCCCGCCGACTAGGTGTCACTTATTTATTTTTAAAGGAATTGGCAGTTCTACTGGTGCACAAACAGCAAGCTCATAGAATCCCACTGCTCCCCTGACATAGAACTAATGGCAGTTGCATATAGACCTTTTTATCCACCCAGAGAACTGACTGTGGTTAAATTTATTGTAGTTTATATACCACCAGACACTAATGTAAAGACAGCTCTGGCTTGCCTGGAAGACACATTAACAGCCAGCAATGAGCTCACGCTGATGGAGTACAGATCATCCCAGGGAATTTTAATCAAGAGTGCTTTAAAACTGTACTTCCCAATATGTACAGTGTTCTATCAGAGGGAATAACACACTCGATAGGGTCTACTTGAACCTGAAGCATGCCTACAGAGCAGTACTTCTCCCACATCTGAGCCTCTCCGACCACCTTCCACTGTTTCTCATCCCTGTGTCACAGTAGATAAGCACATCTATGTTTAATCCAAGAGAAAACCCTGGACAACAAACGGTGTGCAGGCACTCCTGCCACATCTCCAAGGACCTTTCCTGGTTGGCAAACATGTCAGCAGTGATGAAGAAAGTCCAGACTCCACCCACTGAGAATACTCAGGAGAAACAACTGGAGGAGAAGCTGTTGTGCCGGCATATTCCATCATCGTCTGGTATGCTGGCTGCTTAGCAGCTGAGAGGAAGAAACTGCAGAGGATGATCAGGTCAGCTGAGAAGGCAATCGGCTGCTCGCTGCCCCCCTGGAAGACATTGCCAGCTCCCAATGCCTCTCCAGAGCGGAAAGGATTACCAGCGTCCACCTTCACCCTGGACACCACCTGCTCAGCCTCGTCATTATCTTTAAGCACTAGTTACTGTTTTATCCCTGTGCATTGTTTGTTTGCGTTCTTATCTCTTTTTAATGCACCTTCAGTGTTGTCCCCAAAATTTTGTTGTACAGACGCTGTATAATGACAATGCTCTAGATAAAGCATCTACTGTTGCATCCTCCCAACTTTTGATATGATGACATAATCAATGTTGTAAAGTTGTAGGGTTGTAAAGATGATGACCAACACATTAGCCTTTGGTTGCTGTTCTGCATGCTGGAGAGAAGTCAGAGAGTTACAGTCAATGAATCTTGTGATAGGCAGTAACCCAGAAACAACCTAAATTTCAAAGAATGACAGAGCCCAAACTGGTGACAGTTTTTCCTTCTCTACCACTGAATAGTTAATTTTGTCATGCTCAAATTTCTGGCAGAACTAGAACTGGATGGTCACTGGTACCAACACCACTGTGTCCACTTGAATTTTCAAGAGTTTGGAGCAGCAAGCACGTGTGGGTAACCATACAGGGTTAACCTGTAACCCTTTGTGATATGCCAGGTCTATGAACACCTATATGCAAAATAAGTTATTTTATTTTAAGCTTGGTAACTTAAAAGTCTCAAGCGCATTTTCACATCTGACCAGTTTTCAACATGAATGTCCACTTTTCAGGCTGTGGTATTTCAAACTTCAGGAATTCAAGAAAACCATTGGGAATCAGTCTGACCACATGCCATGTCATGACCTGTTCGACAGACAGGAGTTACTCCTCTACTACCTAGGCCCCTGATACCTGTTATGTTGTTCACTCTTGCATGATTTATGCAAGTTCTACAATTGGAAAACCCACGTCCCGAGAGAGCACCTTCAGCTTCAGCCACATGGGAGAACACAAAATATAGCCCCAGAATGCCAACTGTTGAGTTGGATGTATCTTTGAGTCTCAGTAGTTTACATGCATCTACATGTACATTTACTTCATGCAGCTTTTGGGGAATGTATGCACCTTATGGTCTTGAGGGGCATATATATAAGTTAATGCTGGTGTCAGAATACAGAGGGATTTGCACCTTGTAGCATATGGAGCTACATAGTTTCACACCAGTCAGGGTGCTCACGCTGACCCCTGTCCACTGCAACAACAATTGGCATGTGAGCATCAGAACTGGGCCACAGAGAAATGGAAGAAGATGGCCTGGTCTGATTAATCAAATTTTCATGAGTGTGTGCATGTGTCACTTACCTGGCGAACAAATGGCCCCAGGATACACTATGGGAAGAAAGCAAGCCAGCGGAGGCAGTGTGATGCTCTGCGCAATGTTCTGCTGAGAATTCTTGTATCCTTCCATCTGTGTGGATGTTTGACATGTACCACGTTACCTCAGCATTGAAATCGACCATGTACACCATTTCAGGGAAATGGTATCTCTTGTTGGCTGTGGCCTCTTTCAGCAGGATAATGTGCTGTGCCAGAAAGAAAATTGGTTTAGGAATGGTTTGAGGAGCAATAAAATGAGTTGCAATCCATTTACAGGATTTAAAGGGTCTGCTGCTAACATCTTCAGGGGTCTAGGGGAGGCCATGCCTCAATGGTTCAGGGCAGTTTTGCAGCAAAAAGGGGGACCAACACTATATTAGGCAGATAGTATAACAGTGGTCCCCAACTTTTTTGTGCCACAGACTGCAGGGTTTGTACTGTATTGTGGCTATCACTTTTGGATATTTGTAGGCCTTGGGCCATTAACCTGTTTTACAAAAACTTTAAACAAGGCAAAACCATTCACCATATGCTTGCTTTCATAAACGTTTTCTCTTATACACTCTACCCCAGGCAGGGGTAGAATGTGGTGTATTTTTTTTTTTTCCCTCATAACATACACCACAATAATAAATATGCAGATTGAAAAGGCATAAGAAATCCTATAGAATTTAGAATAATACTAAAGGGTAAGGAATTTGTATTATTATTATTTGAAGATAGCTGCTTTAAGAAAATGTTGTATTCCATCACTGACTTGTTGACTCATTTGCTCCAACAGTCTCTATTGACTCAATCCGAGAGGTGTGTGAGGGGAAGCAGTCTGAAATCTTCCAGCGCTATGCGGAGGGCAGTTTTAACCCCAACTGCTGCTTCAGCCTGTATTATGGAGAGCACGTGGAGTCCTTGGACCTCGTTTCTGGCACTGGAGAGGAGGCACGAACTTGGATCACAGGCCTGAAATATCTGCTGGCTGGCATAAGTGATGAAGACAGCTTAGCCAAGAGGCAGCGCACTCGTGACCAATATCCTTCACTCACACAGTTAGACGTCTAATACATAGGAATTGGTTAATTTTTAAAGGTACATTTTATACTGCTTTGTTTCATTTGTGATGACGTGGCTGACTAGTTTCTGAGATCAACATAGAAATGGAGCAGATCTTGGGTAGATACTGAAAAACAGAATCCAGTAAGGGTGAATAGTGGACCCAGGTGGGCTTGGCCAAGGTTAGTGATATCCAAGTTGTAGCATCAGAGTTTCCAAAGTTCTGACAGCAGGCTTTAAGTCTCTGTTTTTGTATACAGGCTATATACAGTTCTCTGTGGACTTAGAACTTCGATACTTTCAGTGTTAGGAAGACAGACATCTCACTTCAAATTTGTTTATTGCCAAATGGAGAAATGGTGGAGGATATTAATGTGAGAGATTAGCAATTCTGAGCATTTCATTTTACATTAAAACAAACTACATCTATTGATACTTCTGTGCATGCAAGCTTAGTTAAAAGAAACCAAAAGAAGTAACAACAAAATGTGCAAATCTTTACTGTTTTACAGTTTTTCCCTAACTATCCATCTTATTACATGGCTGAAACAGACTTTCACAGATGCTGATAAAAATGGTGACGGCAGCCTAAGTATCAGTGAGGTCCTCCAACTTTTGCACAAGCTCAATGTCAACCTGCCCCGACAGAAGGTCAAACAGATGTTTAAGGTAAGTTTTGGAAAAAGAAAATACTAGCTCAGGAGGTTGCTGAAATACATCTGAAGCATCTTTAAATCACACTGTTTGTATTGGTATTGGGAACTTTCCATCTAATTGGAAGTGATCTTATTGAGACCATGAGACGAAAAAAGAAGTCTTGGCCACAGTTTGTGCGTCTTTAAATTCAATAATTTGTTCTGTGACTATCAGTGTTAGCCTTTTTGAAAGGTAAATCAGGTCCCTAGTTTATTATGCCAACCAAGTTAAAACAATGCAGCCCAATAAAATAGCATCACTATAAATCCATCATTTATTTATTTTCTTGCAGATTTTATTTATTTATTTTTTTATGTTTCGAATTAGATGCTGGAGTTTGCGGTGCAGTTAAATTTCAGTGTTTCAGTAAATTTCACTATTATTTAGTTTCCTTGAAATAAAGCCACTGACCAAAATATTACAGATATTTCTCAGTACGACAAAACTGAGATTTACTGCAGTATCAGTATAGACTTCCTCAGGCTGTCTTGTTTTTCTCTCTTTACTGTAAACAGGAGGGGTGGGAGGTAACTCTTCATGAATGTGTACACACACACACACACACACACACACACAAAAGCTCAATCCCCGGTGTATTTACTGTGCATTACACCCGAGGCCATCTGTGTCCTGGCAGCACCATATGGTTGACCCGTCAACAGAATGCTGGACTTGATGACAGTAATCTGACTAGCTGCTCTGTAGGAAGGAGGCTAAAATTTACCTAGGCAGCATGTTAATCCCTCTACTGCGGCTGAGAGGTGTGTCATCTTGCATCCCCTGTAATCACAATTCATCAAAGTCTTTGTACTGCTCATTCACAAGCTGCTGGTCACTAAGTGACCTGATAAGCCACAGTACTCTTTTCATGAGCCACCTTGCAATGTACACTGGCCATTAGCAGTTTTTTTTTTTTTTTTTATTCTGTTGTTTCTTCTTCTTAATAGTTTGTGTGTTTAGAGTAGCATCTCCCTGACTTGCAGATGTTCCTGTGTTGCTGTAAATATCTCACAAATCTAATGGCAACTTGAATGTCTATACCAGTTCAATTTGTAAATGATTCAGCACTCTTCAGACCACTCTTGTTGTTTTTCCCCTGAAATTATCTTTTCAAAAATTAGCTTTGGACTGTGTAAATCTTAAAATCAGCTGCTTGGTATATCAGTGTGTACAGGGACAATTCGAGACTGAAATCCATTAATGTCAAGACATCTAGTAAACCGTGTTAAGAGCAGTTTTGATACAGTTGTTTGCGTGACTAGAAAGGAGCAGGAAGCAGGACCTATATTGTTTAATCCTGTCTCAATGTGTTTTAACATTGCGCTCAAAGAATATTTCCAGTTTTTCTGCAGTCTCTGCAAAAGGTACTCCAGTATTCTAGCTAGTTAGCAAGTAGATATACAATTCACATTTTATCACACTAATCAAAAATAGTGTTCCAAAAAAAATAGCTTGAACTACAGTCACACAATTGTATTTTAGTGTTAAACTCCATTTTTCCTCCTACTTTGGTAACCACATGACTCATGAATAACAAATTTCAAATGTTATTGACCTTTGTCTTTGCTAGAAGCTGTTTTCATGCTACTGATAACTTTGTTCTATTATGTGTGACCAATAAACTGCAGAGTAGACCAACAGCTTTCTTTTTACGCTGAATGCTCTGTACTTTAATCAACATCTATCTGTATGTTTTCAAATGATAGACTGTAAAGACATCATATCTCTTGATAAGTGACAATCACCACCACCTTCTCTGAGAAAAGATGCCACATTTAACTTTATCACCAAGGAAAATCTACTTAATCGTAATGAAAACAATCTTTGCTGTACAACTTAAAATACAGATCTTAGATTAGATTCTAACACAGGGGGTCTGCTCTCCATTTATGCATTCATACATGCATATATGCATGCATGGAAAGCAGGCCCAAAACAACAGAACTTAATATTTAGTGATTGGATATTTATTAGAACATGTCCAACCTGATGTTATTTGCTCTTTAATATACATACGTCACATCTTTTCTGTGAGATCTCACCCACACCTAAAAGTACATCAAAGAAATGTTTTCACCACTTTTGTTCGCCACCTTAGTGAAAGCCCCTCAGCCTTGAAGTAGTGCATTATCTCCATTAGGAAGGTTAGTACACACTACCAAAAGCAGTAGCAACAACAAGGAGAGCACACAAGCCCCAGGGAAGCCTGTTGGATGAAATAGATTAAGTTTTAAATTAATTTACATTAGCTGAGCTAATAAAGAATACAAGCCTGCTCTCTGCTAAAGCACATGGATTCATTGATAATGAATGAGGCTGGATTGATAGTGTTCTCCAGCTTTGCTGCTACTTGTGCTCTTTTCCCCCTCCTGGGGCTGAGATTTGTCCTGAATAAGAGGACTACTTCTGTCTCTTATACCATGAGTAGTGGTAAGTCGAACCAACAGCTGTTGTGAAGTGCTTGCCTTTTTTTCCTGAGTCATTCAGCTTCCTTTCTCAGGTGGTGCTTGCAGGAAATTGAAATTTGTTATATTTGAATTGTGAGATGTGCTGCTTTATACTGGGCAACATTTCTATCATTTGTCCCATATCCATCCTAATGAAACAATGTCCCATATTTTGATTGGCTCTAGTTAAAAAAAAAAAAACAAAAAAAAACTGCACTTTTGACTGTGCTTTCAGTGGGGAAAATTGTGAGAACATCACAAAAGGTTTCAGCTGAGTGTGCTCTAGGATACCACAAAGAAGAGGAGGCTGTAGGAGAGACTGGGAGAGTACTTCTAATAGTTTGATATTGGTGTAGCCCAATACCAGAGAAATCGTGCAGAAAATTAAATTTTTGTTAAATCTGAAATCTTGATATCTTTGTGAAATTTTGTGTTTCTCTACCTTAATTTCAGTCAGTGCAGGCCACATACTCAAAAGATGGAATGGGACAGTTAATGGTACATACATTTTCCCTTTTTCTCAGTGAGGAAGTGTTATGTTGTGCACTTGTTTATGTTATGTTGTGGTCAGTCACTTTCCACAGCCTCAAGATAACAAATAATTACAAATAATAACAAATTATAAAAAAATCTAGCAACCTACTTACCACCCAGATTTTGCACACCCATAGGCACTTTGAAGAGCAGTCTAAATGGCCCCCTTAGAGTACATACTGGCAATTTGGCCATTGGAATGGCCATGTGCAACACAGCATAATGCAATTTCCTCCTGCCTTTTGGTTTATATGCCTTAAGTGGGGGGGAAAAAAAAAAAAAAAAAAAAAAAAAAAAAAAAATATATATATATATATATATATATATATATATATATATATACACACACTCACCGGCCACTTTATTGGGTACACCATGCTAGTAACGGGTTGGACCCCCTTTTGCCTTCAGAACTGCCTCAATTCTTCGTGGCATAGATTCAACAAGGTGCTGGAAGCATTCCTCAGAGAGTTTGGTCCATATTGACATGATGGCATCACACAGTTGCTGCAGTTGTCGGCTGCACATCCATGATGCGAATCTCCCGTTCCACCACATCCCAAAGATGCTCTATTGGATTGAGATCTGGTGACTGTGGAGGCCATTTGAGTACAGTGAACTCATTGTCATGTTCAAGAAACCAGCCTGAGATGATTCCAGCTTTATGACATGGCGCATTATCCTCCTGAAAGTAGCCATCAGAAGTTGGGTACATTGTGGTCATAAAGGGATGGACATGGTTAGCAACAATACTCAGGTAGGCTGTGGCGTTGCAACGATGCTCAATTGGTGCCAAGAAAATATTCCCCACACCATTACACCACCACCACCAGCCTGAACCATTGATACAAGGCAGGATGGATCCATGCTTTCATGTTGTTGACGCCAAATTCTGACCCGACCATCCGAATGTCGCAGCAGAAATCGAGACTCATCAGACCAGGCAACGTTTTTCCAATCTTCTCTTGTCCAATTTCCATGAGTTTGTGCAAATTGTAGCCTCAGTTTCCTGTTCTTAGCTGAAAGGAGTGGCACCCGGTGTGGTCTTCTGCTGCTGTAGCCCATCTGCCTCAAAGTTCGACGTACTGTGCGTTCAGAGATGCTCTTCTGCCTACCTTGGTTGTAACAGGTGGTTATTTGAGTCACTGTTGCCTTTCTATCAGCTCGAACCAGTCTGGCCATTCTCCTCTGACCTCTGGCATCAACAAGGCATTTCCGCCCACAGAACTGCCGCTCACTGGATATTTTTTCTTTTTCGGACCATTCTCTGTAAACCCTAGAGATGGTTGTGTGTGAAAATCCCAGTAGATCAGCAGTTTCTGAAATACTCAGACCAGCCCTTCTGGCACCAACAACCATGCCACGTTCAAAGTCACTCAAATCACCTTTCTTCCCCATACTGATGCTCGGTTTGAACTGCAGGAGATTGTCTTGACCATATCTACATGCCTAAATGCATGAGTTGCCGCCATGTGATTGGCTGATTAGAAATTAAGTGTTAACAAGCAGTTGGACAGGTGTACCTAATAAAGTGGCCGGTGAGTGTGTATATGTGTATATATATATATATATATATATATATATATATATATATATATATATATTATTAGAGACAAGGTGAATTTAATATTTGTTGAGGGAAAAAAACCTTAAGCTGCTGTTTCTTCCTGGTGTGTAGGAGGCAGACACTGATGACAACCAGGGGACACTGGGTTTTGAGGAGTTCTGCTCCTTCTACAAGATGATGTCAACCCGCAGAGATCTGTACCTCCTTATGCTCACCTACAGCAACCACAAAGACCATCTTGACACAGATGACCTGGCCTGCTTTCTGGAGACAGAACAGAAGGTACACATGTGTTGATGTACTCATGTAGCAAAAGGCTGCACCATTCAGTCAGTCACATTTGACAGAAGAACCAGACATAAGATCTTTTTTACCCTTCATATTTTTCTTCTGATTTGTTTTATTACACATACTCCAACTCTACTGACATTTTGGTCTGAGAGAAAGCTGTGTTATGCTGACTAATATGCAGCCCTTTAACATTAACAAGCTTATGGTTCATTTTATTTTGATGAATTCTTATATCTGTATACAGTGCTGATCAGTGAGTGGAGCCCTCCATTATTTTTAACACCTTGTAGGCTACTAGCTGTGTAGTTGTTAAGTCATATTTGTTCAGAGGCAGTAAATCATCTCAGTGAGATGTCACATACAAGACTGCCTGAAAAGCTCAAAGTATCACTGACATGGTAATTAATGACTGAAGATTAATGACCCCCCCCACCCCCCCACCCTTACTGACTCAGAAGAGAGGGGGAGACCCCCTCTCTAAAATTAAATATCTCACTAAAGTGTCATAAGCGTGGTGGTCTCAATTGATGAGAAAGGCTTCACACAACCATCTGATTCAGTTGGTTTTAAATCTAAATCAAATCAGATTTATTTGTATAGCGCCAAATCATAACAAAGTTACATCAAGGCACTTTACATATAGAGCAGTTCTAGACCAAACTCTTCATAATATTATTTAAAGAGACCCAAAAGATCCCCTGATGGGCAAGCACTTGGTGACAGTGGCAAGGAAAAACTTCCTTTAAGAGGCAGAAACCTCCAGCAGAACCAGGCTCAGGGGGTGGCCATCTGCCACGACTGGTTGGGTTGAGAGTGGGAGAGAGAGTGGGAGAGAGAGAGGGAGAGGGAGAGAGGCATGGGCGGGGGTATAGGCAGGAACATGTTGCTGCATGAAGTTCATGGAGTTGGGCCCATCATAGCACAGAAACGGCGCTGGTTAAAGTTTCCAATGACATTCTAATGGCCTCGGACAATGGATCAGCCTCCATACTTCTCCTTCTAGATCTTAGTGCTGCATTCAACACCATAGATCATAATATTTTACTACAGAGACTGGAACATGAAATTGGAATTAAAGGAACTGCACTAAGGTGGTTCAAATCCTACTTATCAGATAGACATCAGTTTGTTCATGTAAACAACAGCTCCTCCTCATGTACTGTAGTCAGTCATGGAGTCCCGCAAGGTTCGGTACTTGGACCAATCCTCTTTACACTTTATCTGCTTCCTCTAGGTAACATTATCAGGAAACACAGCAGCAACTTCCACTGCTATGCAGACGATACTCAGCTGTACCTATCAATGAAGCCAAATGAAGTCACTCAGATAGTCAGACTGCAGGCATGTCTTGAAGACATAAGTCTGGATGACTGGAAATTTTTTATTTCTCAACTCTGACAAAACAGAAGTTATTCTACTCGGTCCTAAGCACCTCAGAAAAATACAATCTAATCATCTCATCAGTCTGAACGGCATTACTTTGGCTTCCAGCTCCACTGTAAGAAACCTTGGAGTAATTTTTCACCAGGACATGTCCTTTGTCCCTCACATAAAACAAGTTAGTCAGGCAGCTTTCTTCCACCTGAGAAACATTAGGAAAATCTGAAACATTCTTTCTCAGGATTATGCAGAAAAACTAGCCCATGCATTTGTAACTTCTAGGCTGGACTACTGTAACTCATTACTATCTGGATGTCCAAACAAATCTCTAAAAGGCCTTCAGTTAATTCAGAACGCTGCTGCACGAATATTAGCAGGAACTAGGAAATGACTCATCGCCATCCCATGTTCCTGCAACACCTCCCATATTTCATGAATTCTGTATTACAGCTCAACTCCATGAACTTCATGCAGCAACATGTTCCTGCCTACACCCCCCCCCTCCAATGCCTGTCTCACTCTCTCTCTCTCTCTCTCAACCCAACCGGTCGAGGCAGATGACCGCCCCCCCTGAGCCTGGTTCTGCTCAAGGTTTCTGCCTCTTAAGGGAAGTTTTTCCTTGCCACTGTTGCCAAGTGCTTGCTCATCGTGGGATCTGTTGGGTCTCTTTAAATAAATTTATCAAGAGTTTGGTCTAGACCTGCTCTATATGTAAAGTGCATTGATGTAACTTTGGCGCTATACAAATAAATCTGATTTGATTTGATTTAAAGTAAACTCAAATGTAATAAGGTAATGGTCACTCAGGAGAGTGTTTTGGGGAAGAATTGTTAGCTTGTCAATTTCAATGCCATATTTTAGAACAAGCTCAAGGATGTGATTGTAGAAGTGAGTGGGTTCATTCACATGCTGGGAAAAGCCAATTGAGTCTAGTAGGGAAAGAAACCCAGAACTTGTAACCTGCCCTTTACAGAACAGTGAACAAAGAGATTTTTGAATTCTGCATCCAATGATGGAAAGACACATGACGTGTATGAATGTCTCTGTCAGCATCACACATTCCTCCTCATTTTGGTTTATTTTTGCTTAAGGAGTGTTATTGTTGTTTTTAGCACATATATTTTATTGTTATTCGCCTCACATTTATCCTTTGCAGATGACCAAAGTCACCAAGGAACACTGTCTTGAAATCATCCACAAGTTTGAACCATGTTCTGAGAACCAGAGAGAAGGAGTTTTGGGGATTGATGGTAAGTCCATCATCAGGCTTTGTTGTGCTTGGAACTGAGTCAGCATTGTTTGTTTACTCTTAAGTGTGATGGATTAATAATATTTGATACATACTAAATGTATGTATCAAATATTATTAATTTGTAGTTTGTCTTGAAAACGTTCTTTTGTGAGATATAGAGTGACCAGATAATTTTTTCTGACTTGAGCGAATGCTTTTGTCCAGAAAAGTTACAAAAAGAGCATGTCTAGTAGGTTAATTTGACAACAGTGCCTGAGCCTTAAGCATGTTCAGCTGGCTTGCAACCTGCCCAACTTCTGATATGCAATAATGTCATGTAAATATTAACTATGTATATATTGTCAATTATTCATAGGGTATATTTTGAATAAAGGTGTTTATTATTACTATACTATGATATTATAGAATTTTGTTATATTTGTATATGTGAAATGGAACACTAACAATTTCCTGTGAGAGATTTTTTTTTTTTTAGTTCCCATTCTAAAAAGATAAACCAGTATATAGATATGGTACATGACATGTTAACAGAGAGGGTTGTTTGCAGATAAAGCTTCATTATGCATTCAGTTAAATGGAAGCATAGTCAGTGTATCCTCCCTCTAGTTGTCTGAACTGCAGGTTGTCTGCATTAACACCTAGTGTTTGTGTTTGGAATAAGAGAAATTGTCAAACTAACCCTGTAACATTGAATTAGACAGGGAAATGTTTTAATGTCTACATTGATAGTTGGTACAACAAAAAAAAAAGCTTTTGGGAATTTTGAGAAATAAATCGTAATATCAATAAACAGATTTACAGATAGTAGAGAGAGAGAGTAGAGAGTACAGATTAAAAAAAAAAAAAAAGACAATTGAAATAACTATTTTTAGGCTTTGTATAGAAGGCTTCCTGTCTTGTTTTTGAAAATGTCTTCCTTGCTCTGCCTGTGTACTTTCATGTTCAGTCTTGAGAAGTTGACAGTGTTCACATCGTTGAATCACCACACAAGACATGTTTGAAAACTTATTATACATGTATTTTTTTTTTTTCCTCCAAATGTCAAAATCAAAGTAATAAAGAAGGATTAATGTTAGCTCAGATGGTCATTTTATACCACCATTGTGATCACCAAAGTGGAACTTGGTGGAAAGATAAAACATTCATGTTGTTGAACTCAAGACATGAAGTTACATGAAGTTACATCATGCTTCTTTCATAACAGTCTTTGAATTTTTAAATGTATATATGTTATAGCTCAAAAATTAATTCAGTATGAATTCCAAATAAAAAAAATATATAATTCAACAGTAATTAAATTTTCACTTTTTTCAAAGACTCAAATCCATTGTTATACACACATTGGCTACATAATACTGTTTTTACTACTTTCTTTCAGGTTTTACAAATTACATGCGCAGTCCAGCAGGGGACATCTTTAACCCAGACCACTACAGCGTGAACCAGGACATGAGCCAGCCCCTATGCAACTACTTCATTGCTTCCTCGCACAACACGTATCTGATGGGTGACCAACTGATGTCACAGTCCAGGGTGGACATGTATGCCTGGGTGCTGCAGGCTGGCTGTCGCTGTGTAGAAGGTCAACACACACATGGAATTCACACACCTCCAATAGACACAATTTAGGATAGGGTTCAAGAAGGTTGCTTTTAATAGTAAGTGGCACTGCTGTAATGTTTCAATTGAGACTGATGTTATCGTTCATATGCATGCAGCTCACCGTCCATGATCCTGCCTTTCCCTCTTCTTTATCTGCCTTCTTTCAAAGCCTATACTTGAATTTTTTTCACAGCGTTTCATATGTTGAAACGTCTTGTAGTGGAGCTGTAGAATGAAAATTTGTGATACAAACATATTGCATTCACATTGACTCATTTGTTACATGTTTGTTTGTTTGTTTGTTTGTTTTTTTACTTTGAGGTATGGGACGTGACTAATGCTTTGGTGTGATGGGAGACCTTCATGTCAGGACTTAGTTATACATTTAGATAATAAAAGGAGGTCAGAGGTCTGTACCACAAAGCAGGATTAAAATACCCAGGCAATCTTCTAGTGATCCAGCTTCAGGTAACCTTACATCCTCACTTGTGATTTTCAGTCCCACAATGCTGGTTATAAACTCTTAAAACATCCCAGGTTTGTTCTGTCTGGTTGTCAGCAGCTTATAACTCATGTCATGCATGAGTTATAAGCATTTTACCACTAGTAACCTACTAATAAAGTTCATCAACAAGTTCCTAGAAATGAAGAACATAATAAAAGCTGAAATGAAAATTGCATATGCAGAATTTTCAGAATGCAACTTCAAAACTTTGGAAGGACTGTGTAAATGCATACGTTATAATATGTAATGAAGGAATTCTCTAATTTATGACCAGCCCATCTTGTCAACACACATCTGACATCTGTACTCTTAAATTCATGGCACATGTCCAAGTTGCCACATGTGTACTCTTTACTTCTATACCAGATTAAGGAACAGAATTTTCCCCCCTTTTTATCTCTGATTTTCATTCTCGTCTTTAAATTCCCTGCTGTATCATCAGAGCTCTCTGTTATGTCCTCAGACGTGTCTTGGAAATTCAGCAAACCCATCACTTACATGTGGGGCGTTGTAGACAAATTGCAGTGTTCTTGTTTAAGGTCATTTAATCAAGGGGAATCAATCAATCATTGTCATTATGAAAACAATAAAGCTTCAGCTACATCATCAGCTACAGAATACGAATGTATCGTAATGATTGACAGTCTGTGGACCCCCAACGATCCTCTGAGTGTCTCTGTGCTCATTCGGGTATAAAAACTGACATATGGATCTCAGTCCATCTGAATAACCCATATCTTTCATAACTCACCTGAGGGATCAAACAGGTTTTGCCAGTCTGAAAACTCTTGCTCTTCTGAGGCATTTTCTGACAATTAGTGTTGAGTTCTTGGGGTGTGAAGTCATCCTCGAAAGGTGATGTAATTTTCTGAGGAACTTGATTGGTCAGAGGGTGGGGCTATTATGCTCAGTGACTTCAGTCTCCAACCTGCTCTGACCTGCTCCGGAGCAGGTTAGCCGTTCATCATAAGTTAGCATGGTGAAAGATCCTTCTAAGAAGTGAGCCACATTTGTAGGACTGAAAACCCAGGATTCAGCTTGAACTTACCTCGCTAGCTCCACATCCCACTTCCTGATACAGGCCCCAGGCAAAGGAGTGAGAAGTAAGGGTAAGGGTGTTTAGAGGTGAGAGATGAGTCTTCAAAAGAATGTCAAGAAAGGGCAGAAGAGGCTGTATTTGAGGACCGATTGCTTCATATAGCCAACCCTAAAATAGCATGGCAGAAAAAACGCCAACAGAGCCTTAGGGTTACACTCTTAAATGTAAATATTGGCTTTCATCCAACAGCGCTACTGTTTAAACCAAGGTTCATTAGAAAAAGTGTTAATTTTTGTCAAGGTTTTGCAATGCCAGATGATATTTCATGGAGGAACACAGTGGCTAAGAAAGCATAAGACTAGTTGATTAATTACAATTAGATGTACTTATTGGCCTTTTTAAGGCCAGACTTAGTATTGCATTCTACGTTCTGGACCATCAGTTAGGATTTTACTGTTTGTGGAAGGAGGCTTGGGTGAAGAACATTTCTACAGTGGGGATAACTATGACCTCGACCAATAACCCAGACTAAAAAAACATTTAGCGGAGGCGGACATCGTGGGGGGTGCCTGGCATTATCTACTGTAAAAAGGTCAGCGCCCACTGCCTGAGGACTGAGGGCAGCAGAAATTAAAGTTGACTGAGATCTATGAAAGTGTAACATGCATGCACATGCTTTGAAGGTCAGCTACTCTGCAGCTTGGCAAAAGCTGTGCACTAGGACCACATTCTACGAAGTGACGCTTTACTTCATCTACCTGCAGGAAGAATTATGTTATATGAGAAAAGAAATAATTTTACTGTTTTTTTTATTACTCGCTTTTTCTCATTTTCAATTTATGTAAAGGACTTGGTGTTAATCACTAGTGAATGGGCCACAACTGCTGTTTAAACGAAGTCTTGTATAGCTGCAAAAGATAAGTTACTTCAAGGCACTAATGCCTATTATAGATCAATCATATAGACCCAACAAATCCCTCCATGAGCAAGCACTTGGCAACGGTGGAAAGTAAAAACAACCTTTGTGAGACAGAAATCTCAGACATGACCAGACTCAGGATCAATGGTGATCTGCCTTGTTTAGTTGGTTTGAGAGTGAGAAAGGAGAGAGGGAAGGATGGCGATAGGAGAGAACACTTGAGCAGAGGAAAGAGAACACAATGGAATACAATACATTTACAGAAGTATAGTGTTTTAAAGACTGATGTTACTAAAAGTAATTAAACAAATATTGGCACTGTTAAAATAGCAGATGCAGTGTATCAGTAGTGATAATTGCAGTAAAAATGATAACTAATAATTACTGCAGCTTCAGTTGTTGAGAAAGAAAAAGAGAGCAATGATGATTTGGTATCTGCAGCATGAGGACAGGGAGAGTTGTTTAATGAGTGTCTGTGGCAGCTGGGCATCTTTTGGTTCTGGTGCATGTTCCTGTTTACACCAATTACACCAATAATTGGAAGTAATAAGCTAATGGTAGGCAGCCACCTTATTTTGATTGTGGCATCCTGTATTCAATGCCATACATCTATCTCACAAACACCCTGTACCTGAGAATTAAGGAAGACTTCATGGAATTGAAAGCTGGATGTAACATGAAAGGCACTTGTCTGCTCACCACCCTATAATCTATTCTTTCCTTGGCAATGCACACAGTCAGTTCTGTGGCTAGACCACTCATCCCTGCCTCAAAATTCTGTCCTCTATTTACATGTATGATCTGCATACTGGTACTGGTAATTAGTAGCCTTGCTGTTGTGAGTAGAAGAGGTGGTCTATGTAGGTGTTAAACTACGAGGTACACCACTGATCAAAACTTTAGGGAGCAATGACCTCAATTGACTATTGCCTGAATGCGCCTTACAGACAATGAGTTGTTGCACTTCTCACATACAGTACATTATGGTTGTGGCTCAAAGGATCAGAAAGGATCAGAAACGGGCCAAAATACAACTTCTTCTCTCCTGTCCACAGTGGACTGTTGGGATGGACAGGACGGCGAGCCTATTGTCCACCACGGATACACCCTCACTTCCAAGATTCTCTTCAAAGACGTCATTGAGACCATCAACAAATATGCCTTCGTCAAGAACAAGTATGTTTACAAACACACTGGTGCACACATACACTGTAAGCATATTCTAAGTTTTCTTTTATTTAATGTCTGTAAAGCGCATATTCAGCCAGTTAGACTGCCTCCAGAGATAATTTTCATGTTGTTGCATGTTTCTGGTCCAGTGGTAACTGATGTGACGCAGGTGTGTCTGTCCCCCTTTAATAAGCATGGGAAATGGTAGTATGGGCATGTAGGTCATCAGAAAGCACACCTAATTTAAATTGCACAGACTGTTGGATTGTAAAATGATGAGAAAAATGAAAGAAGTGAAGCTTGGAATGCAATTGTCCGTTGAGAGCTATGTGTCTATTTGTACCAATATACAAGTTAGTGTTCTGTATAAGTCACTGTTCGCTGATTGCATTAGGCAAAATTAAGTTCATTTCACATTGACTCGTAACTAGAAATCCATTTACAGTGAGAGACAGGGTTGATGGTAGAGGACCTCGGATTTTAAGGATTAAAAGTGACTGTAATGAATGCTTGTTTTTCTTTTCTTGTGATTCTTTCTTCAGAGAATAAATGACACCCTTTCTTCAGCTCTAGAGAAATTTAAATGAAAGGCCAGGTCCCATTAAAAATGAAAAGCTTATGACTGTCCCAGTTTTAAGTATGTATATTTCCTAACATCACTGCAAAATGTCTCATAGCTTGTGATTTAGGGTCGGGTCTGTAATAGTGAAAACTGTGGCATGTGATCTTTTTATCCTCAATGCCCTTAAACTGCACTTGCTTTTCCTGACTCAGTTTCTTTTTATGTTGCCACATTTTGTGTCTACCAACTATAAATCAACCTGTGCAGAGACATAATAACAGAGAAATTAAAGCATGCACACAAACGCCCTCCTCCTCTTCCTCACAGCCTCAGATGGCGGTAATCCCGTCAACATGCACACAGTCTAAAGGATGCAGAGAAAATCTCTATTTTTAGATCCCGTCTCTAGTAAAGTAAAATGAAGGAGAACTACTCCCTTTGTGTGCATGCTCACCCTCAGTGCATGGTTGTGATGCCATATTTGTGGACACCATAGATATTCCACAGATAATTGACTCAAGAAGGAACAGAGTAAAAGGCTGCATTCAACATCAAAGAGTGATCAGATTTTGTAGGACACTGGATAAAAATGGACTGTGCAGGAAGCTGACAGAAATGGATGATTAGGCTGATTTGTTTTACCAGCTAGACCACATGTGCTTCACTCAAATAGACAATATTGACTAAATCAAACTACAAGCTGGAAGGATCATTGGTGGTCACATTCAGGTCATGTCACAATTGGCATAGTTGTTTATATATGTAGAATGCCTTGATGTAACCTGTTATGATTTGGCACTATAACAGTTCAGTATGTAACAGTTCATCCACTGGTAGACATGAATGTGCGTACTGCATTTCAGACAACTTTAAAATGTTACTTAATGTGTGGATATTTCAACAGGTACTTATTGGGTCAGTCTCAAGGTAGCAATCCAGACCTTGGCTTTCTGTAGTCAAATTCATAGCAGTGTAGTTCTATGGCATTTCACCTTGAAACACAAAGGCCAACCTATGATGGCACTAACAGGTAGTTCAGAGGATTATCAAAGTCAATGTGATTCATCCTGTCCAAAACAGGAACACTTGGATTTTATTTCTCTTTATCTTGACAACAGGCCCATATTGCTACTTGATATCCCCTTGAGCAGAGGTCTCCAACTCTGGTCCTGCATGTTTTAGATGTTTCCTCCTACAACACACCTTTCGTTTAAGTTTGAATTTGCCTCTAACCAAATCTGTGAGGCACTTGGAGCTCCCACACTTCTTGACAATTTTGAAGGTTCAGCTGGTAATACAGTATATCACCAATGGACTGAACAGTATGTGCTGTCACCACTCATTATTGAGTCTGGATCTTGAATCATGACTTCAATACACTCTAACATCTCCTGTGAAAAGAGATTCCTCGATAAATGCTCCTCCTGGATGTTTCCATCCGCTAACCCAAGGATGTTGTATGTGACTACTTTGCAGTTACCCAGTCATCCTTTCCATAGAGAACCACTGCAGTGTTCCCCAGCAAAAGAAGATGGCCCAGTACCTGGTCGAGATTCTGGGGGACAAACTTGACTTGTCCAACATCAAAACTGAGGAGTCTGGGTGGCTGCCATCACCAGAAACCCTCAACGGCAAGGTCCTTGTTAAGGTAAAGTTGGAGCTGAGGTCTGGGTATTAGGAAAGGGACTGATTCTGTCCTTCTGTGATAAGCTCAGATCACCAATTAACTTCAAAGCTTTCAAAGTTAGAATTAGTGTTAATTTGATTATAGCTTTGGACTATAATGGCAGAAAAAAATATTTGAACCTTGATCTTGATTGGGACATCAACTTGTTTTTATTTGGTATCATGATTTCCAATCACTGATTTAATTCCATTTTTGATTTTTATGGTTATTTAAATTTGATTCGCAACTTTTTTTTTTTTTGGCCCTTTTAGTACAGATGGATATACCATATACAAAGTCTAATCTAGTGTAGTATCATTTGCTTTACGCCATTATTTTTCAAATTCTTAATTTATGATGGATAAATTCATTAAATGAACCGCAGAGCTGTTTGCTTCACTGAATGATTGTCCTTTTCTCCAATAGGGAAAGAAACTGCCTCCTAACATTGATGAGGATGCAGAGGAGGGAGATGTGTCAGACGAGGACAGTGCTGATGAGATGGAGGACGACTGCAAACTGATGAACGGAGATGTACGTTTCCTGTTTTAGTCCTCACCAAATGTATTTGTTCTACCACATTTAGATATACTTGCAAGTGAATTGTTTATCTTTTCTGCTGTTGAAGGTTTGTGTTTAAAATTAGCTGTGGTGATGGAGTCTCCACCTCTCCTACTACGTCTTTGTTGTTGATCCCTTTTATCTCTGCACTTTGCGTCTGTCTCGCTTTCTGTGACTATTCTCATTTTTCTTGTCTCTTCCTGTTTGTTCCCCCATCTTCTCTTCAACTGCTTCTTTTCAAGTGGAAGGTACTGTATTAAAAGCTTGTCCTCAGCCACTCTAAAAATGTCCTCATCGTGCCATGCGTCCCAAAAGTACTTGGCAATACACCGCCTCCTTCCAAGTGGGATTCTTTATCCAAAACACACTCAGATGTTCTGTAAATGCAGCTGAAACAAAACAAACACAGACTAAAGTATGTGGAAGCACATAACCAGAAACATGCTCTTTTCATCATTGTTATTGAGTATGCATGATATTTATTTATTTTTAATTCTTACTCAGTGAGTAATTGGGTGCATGCTTCATCTTGCACCCATACTTATCTATGTATGGAAGAAGACGTTCCAGGAATACACAAGCCGTACACAAAAAAATATCACTGTTTGTGATGCAAATTATCAGGCATGACAGAGAAAAGAAGTGAAATTGAACTGATTGTTGGTTGAATCCACTTACTTACATACTTAAGCTCAGTGAAACTATAAGCTCCTGTTTTACTCTGAACTTAATTTTTTGGAACCCAGAGCTATCCTCTTTAGGATACAGAGGCTCTGAAACTAATTACTAAATGTTAAAATAGTCATTAGTTAACACATCAGGGCTGAAGTCACCATTATTGCAACTTTTTGTTGTTTGCCAATTTTTTACCACATATTAAGCGTACTGATAAACCACTCTTGTCAGCATTGGCGGTTGTGACGCAAATTTTGAGCGGGGGAAAAAAACAAAAAAACAAAACACATTTTCTTTTAATAATACAAGATCACCATACTCTTTAAATTTAGAATTACATGAAAAAAAACCAACATACTAAGATAAAATAGAATCAAAAATAATAATATTTATTTATTTTTCAAAGTGACAGGGAACTGCATCAGAGGGATGAAAGAGCCATGGTCTAAAGGCACTGAAGAACTGGGTCTGTTTTAAAGACAAAGCAAGGTCTTTTCTTTCAGTTCATTATGCTTAATATGAGGTAATATGATAAGGACACACTATTCCTAAAATCATCTGTCCCCACCTTCCTCTGAATTCCTCCAATCTTTGCACAGTGCTGTATTTCTGTCTTTCTTCTGTATGTGTGAAACTGTCACATAGTCAGCACATAATTCACAGCTAAATGATCAATGGTGGTTTTAAATATGCAAATTCAGACAAACTTCTCATGATGCATGTCCTGTTGCCTGCGGTCCAATGACAGAGGCGATATCTGAATGCACTATGTGAAACGCTGAGCAGTGATCTCTACTCTTTCATTTATTTTTCCTGCACAAAGGATGTCTCACTTCAATTCCCTGAAGCCATCATCAAATGGTGTGCAGGGATTTCTTTCTTTATCTTGTCAGACTCTTCTAGTGTCTTTTACAGGATAATATCTTTACTTAATTTCTGTCACACATGTTAACAGTCTGCTCATAATAATTTCAATATAATTCCATCTGTTGATTGTATTTCTCCAGTAAGAGCTAAGCCTTTAAAATATTTTTAGTCAAAGTGATGTCTCAGATCAAAAATGGTAAATTTACAAATGTTTCACAACACCACTAGAAAAGTAGCAGACTCTTACACTGAGTTAACACATACGTTTGCATTCCTATTTTATTTGTTTCTCCTTTGAGCAAATTGCCTAGTAATACAAAACATCTTTAGTGTAAAACAAAACACATGATTGATATAAAATTTAAAAAATTAGCAATAACTTCCAGGAATAACTTCCAGGAATTAGCATCCTCTCCCCATTCATGATCATCTGTAATCATCACACTGTGTTACTGTTCCTCCTCCAGACATCTGCTAACAGGAAACAGGTGGAGAACATTGCCAAGAAAAAGCTAGACAACCTGATGAAAGAGTCTAAGATCCGAGATCGAGAGGATCCAGACAGCTATACAATCTCAGCCCTCCCTCCTGCTGGGAAGCCAACTGGCAAAACTGGCTCCAAGGTAAAAGCCAGGGCACATCTCACACGGAAGGTGTGTAAAAGTTCACAGCATTACACAGGACACACATAATTTAAACTATTACCATAACATACAAGCATGTCAGTGGTATTGGCCCCACATATGATGTGCCTTTGCTGTTCTGTTAAATTCATATCAGTTACAAACAAATGTGCTAAAAAGGATTTTTAAAATATTTCTTGTATATTTTCTAGGTTGGAACAAGAAGAAAATTAAATATGTTTAACACGTTGCTCCTGCTGATATCAAATGTGTAGAAGTAACAGATTAGTAAATACCTCCCTAACAACCTCAATAAAAAGCTAAATAACAGCTAGAATTAAATATGAAAACACTACGTGAATAAAAACAGCGCTGAGCTTTCTTTCACTGGCAGCTAAAAGTTTTTCATTACACCTTATCCAGGATCACTTTACCTATTACGGTCTTTGGGGTGTGAATATGAAGAATGGCTCCTCTGAGGAGAGCTGAGCTTTCTGCTTTATTTTCCCTTGATAAATGTGATTTCTCCTTCCATCAAGGTTGTCAGTTCACTCGTTAAACCTATTGGCATAAAATGTTTTGCCATTGTCTTTTGAAATTCACCTTCAACTGTTGGTCACAAAACATTTGAAGGTGAATTTTGTGACTTCTTTCTTCGAACAACCATTTTGGGAAGAAAAAAAAATCTTAAACACAAAGGTAAGCACAAAGGTAAGATTAAAAGGGCCTTAAATATTTGCTTTTCCTGCAGGGTAAAAGTGAGGATGGGACAGACACAGCTGACGAGGCTAACCCCAGCAGCAACAAGCATACAAGCCGCATGTTCATGGGAAACTTCTCTAAACGCAAGGTTGGCCTTTTGTTAAATTCTGCTTTTAGTTCAGTTTATTTTCACCTACGTATCTACTCAATTTTTCATCTCCTGGGATGAAAACGGGGTCATTGCACATCTATTCTCATGAATTCTCAGAGTATTCAGAGCTTCAGTGTTCTTCTCCTTTAAGCTGCGCAAAGGACACATTTCAATAGTTTTCTGACCAATAATCTTTTGTCTGCAGAAAAAATCGACAAAGCTGAAGAAGACATCTAGCTTTGAAGACACTGATACAGATCAAGAAAGCACAAGTAGCTCTTCACGTGCCCCTTTGCACCACAGCAAGTATGCTACACAGTCACACACATCCCTCTATATTTGAATTCCTATTTCCACTTACCCACATAATACTATATATACATAATACATTTCATGTAAAAATCTGACCAAACTTAACAAAAGTGCGATAATATATAATATAGATTGGGGGGGTGGGGTGTAATGGGGGGGCAGTGTAATGTCTGTATGTAAGCACTGTCACACTGTGTATAATTAGTCTTGCTAATTACTTATTACCCTTGTTGACCTCACAGAAAGAAGAAGACCATGAAGTTATCTAGAGCTCTGTCTGATCTGGTCAAATACACTCGATCTGTGGGTCTCTATGACATTGAGGCACAAGGTGAGCAATCCTGTTCGCACTCCATAGGTGTTAGCTTCACTAGGTTCAATACCTTTTGTGGAAAATTTCTTTTGAAAATGATTATTTGGCTAAAAACTAACAAGACAAAGAATACTATTAAACCGTTAGCACCTTCATCATCACTCTTTTACCAATACTGTTTTCTGAGTCTTTTCTTTCTTTCTTTCTTTTTTTTTTTTTTAAATAAATATATCTCATATTATAATTTGTCTCACTCTTGTCCAGACCAAACATTCCCTTTATTCTCCAGTGTCTTCTTTATATACAGTTTATTCTTGGGCTTCAGCCAGATGTTGATAATTACTTTTGAAATGAGACTATTTTACCATTCCATTAGACCATGTTGGGGGTATTTGCACAAACTGTTGTCAGTTAGCAACATTTTAACTGAATTGAAATTATGAACTTGATACAGAAAACAAAGATGGCTTTCTGTCCCTGGCAGCCAACTGTAGCTGGCAGGTGTCATCACTCAGTGAGACTAAAGCCCATCAAGTGATGCAGCAGAAAGGTACGTCCTTCATCCACTTCAACCAACGACAGCTCTCCCGCATCTACCCTTCCTCTTACCGTGTGGACTCCTCCAACTTCAACCCCCAGCCCTTTTGGAACACTGGCTGCCAGCTTGGTAGGAGCTCATCCCAATCCACCATATGGACACTGGTCAGATTTGCCAGTCAATAGCTGTATTTTTGACCTTTTTTTTTTTTTTCTCCAATGCTTTGATTTAAGTTGCACTTAACTACCAGTCAGAGGGACGGGTCCTGCAGCTTAACAGAGCCAAGTTCTACAGCAATGGCAACTGTGGCTACATTCTGAAGCCAGCCAGCATGTGTGATAGTAAGGGCATACACCCTATTTTTATCTTTTTTTATATTAAGCATAGACGTCAGAAGTATTTTTAAAGAATGCCCTGGTCACATTTTTTTTAAATACTGATCATCATTTTGTGCTTTAATATTCAGTTAGTCTCATCAGGCTACTACTAGTATAACCAGTGCATGTATAGTTCTGCTCAGGCTTGGCATTAATGTAAACACATCACCTGAGTCAATCTGCAAATGTTTGCCCTTTCCATACTGTAATGGCTCTCATAGCACATACACAAAACTTTTATCTTTACAACAAGGCTGTACTAGACACCCCATGGTAGGTAGAATAACCTATCCATGAGATAAAAAGTGATCAGAGGGCTTAAATTAACATGCCACATTCAAAGAGACCAAAAAACAAAAAGCCCAAAAATTGTCAAGTCGTGGGAGGTGGCATTCCAAATCACACAATACCTTAATACAGAGAGCAGAGTATTAACCAGAAGTGATGAGGTTTAAGGTAATCTATGACCAGATGCATTAATTCGAATCTATTTATGTATATTTACTGAAAATCTGAAATAACCGACAGCTGATCAGCGTGTCATTAATATATATTGTATGTATGTCACTAATGACCCTTAAATATGAAAATATTAGCAGTGTTAAAGGTCACAAGGAAAATTCTCTATTTAATTTTATGAGTTAAGGATCACAAACAGTGTACTTCATTTCTACTTGTTGCAGGTGCCTTTAACCCCAACCTAGAGGACCCACTGCCAGGTCAGATAAGGAAACAGCTGATGTTGAAGATTATCAGTGGACAACAACTGCCAAAACCAAAAGACTCCATGTTAGGGGACAGGGGAGAGGTAGGACACACAGACGTTCAGTTGGCATACACCAAAAAGAAATATGTAGGGACAAATATAGTAATAAACATTTCACACAATGTGTGCTATGTGATTTCTTATTTTTTAAAAAAGGTCTCCAGAGGAGCCTGAGAAATGTGCAGCATCATTTCAGTGTATGACTGCAAAGTAATCAAATTGGAGTGTCAGGTTTGAAGAGTGCGCTAAGCTTTGCAGTCTGTTCCTCATCCAGCTACTACTGAAATGATGATGGTCACATTATATCATTTTTGTGAGCCATGATGGGTCTGTTTTTGTCTGAAAATGTGCCTGGGTTTGAACAAAATAAAACAAGGATGAGTTTTACTGTGTGCTGTAGCATCTATAGCCACAATTCCACTAATTCAAAAAGCCAATGACACCATCTAACATAAGGCTTTTTCCCACAGCAATCAGCATTTACACTTGGGTGAAATATCAACTGGTTCTAATCAGCATTGATACAAACATAACACCTGGGAGAATCTGCAAACTTTTGCTCCTTTTCTTGCTGTTACATCTTTCAATGCACTTTAAATAGACTTTCACCAGCAGCATTGTGCTGAAGAGAGCAGCCTTCAAGTTTTAAGCTTTCAAGCCTTCATTGATCTGACAACACATTAAGATTAAGAGTACTTTATTAATCCCGTGTACGGGAAATTCGTTGTTACAGCAGCAACCACAGGTATAGAAAAAAATACAATAGAAATAAGGAGTAGAAGTACTAGAAAAAGTATAAAGTGGCAGTGATAGTGATAAAGTGACAGTCAAGTAGTGCAAAAAATGTTATGTAAATGCAATTAGTTCAGAGTGCAGTGACAGAAGTGTTATGTAGTTTGAGTGAAAAGCTGTATGCATCCTTGATGCTTGCATATAGCAGGTCCACTTCCATGTGACTCTTTTCTCTTTAATCAAGAAGTAGCATACATGAGACATTTCAACACTTTATAAGCAGCTAAGAGCATGCTCAGTGCTGTCAGTCAGGTGTATACTCACCTACAGACAATATGGACAATGCTGAAGGTCCTCTGTGTAGCTTGTCAGTCTGTACAATACAGTTGGGTGCTGTCACTTATCACTGACCATTGTCAATCAAGACATGCATCAGTTTGCTAGATCTGATATGACACACAGAGCTCAACTGTATGATATCCTAGCAAACAAATTTTATAGCAGACACAATTTACATGGAATTACTACCATCCACAGTTGTTGATTGCTTTTGGCATTTTCCCCTAATGTGAATAAAAAAAAATAAAATAAAAAATCCTGGTGGCTAATTGGATGTCAAAAATAAAATGTGTCATTTATATCTTCTGATTTCTTCAGAAAAGAAACAACATAGCCACACTGCACAAAGCAGGAAATGGGGACGACTGAAATCTAAGTACTGGTTCATGTCTTCCTGGCAGATCATTGATCCCTTTGTGGAAGTGGAAATTATCGGCCTCCCTGTTGACTGTTGCAAGGAACAGACCAGAGTGGTGGATGACAACGGTGAGTTAATATATTAATAAAACCACTTTTTGACTTTACGAAGAAAGACTGGTTCTGTGAGGTGCATTAAAATGATTTAACATTTCCAGTTAAACTCTGCTGGGATTTATCTTCCCATGATTATGGCTGAATGCCATGATGCATTGGTTGTATGGGTATAGCTATGGATGTGTGTATACTGTCTGTATGGTTTCTGATCTGCTAACAGTGAGCTCAGCTTAGGAGGCTTTCACAGCCAGCACCTCTCACTCAGTACATACTCTAAATGCACACACAGTCACTGAATAATTGATGGCTGCTGAGTTTGCCCTCTAACTTTGTCCTTAATTGTCCATCCTGTCTGCACTCTGTCTCTGTTGCTCTCTTTCTTCTTGATTTTGACTTTGTCCTGCCTCCTCTCAATTTTCCCTTTTGCTCTGTCTTTTCTCCCTCTGCTCTCTACCCCCTCACCATACCCTCCATTGTAGGTTTCAACCCAATGTGGGAGGAGACTCTGGTGTTTACCATCCACATGCCAGAGATTACCTTGGTGCGTTTCCTTGTGTGGGATCATGATCCTATTGGTCAAGATTACATCGGCCAGCGCACCATCGCCTTCAACAGTATGATGCCTGGTAAGATGTGCTGAATTGCCTGCTTTCCCATGGAAGTGATCAGGGCTCTATTGTGACTTCCACAAATACATTTTTTTTCTTATGTTTCACTAATATCATTTACATAGCTGCCCAGGAATTTGTATGGCCAGATTGCCTGCTTTGTGATTCATATTTCAATGTTTAAACCAAACTAATAGTGTTCATTTTACAAATGTGTTGCATCTACAGATGGTCTGTTACTCTGTTTTACACCAATCAGGCATAATACTATGACCACCTTCCTGATATAGTGTTGGTCTTCTTTTTGTTGCAAAACAGCCCTGACCCATTGAGGCACGGCCTCTGCTAGACCCCTGAAGCTGTCTGTTGTATCATGTACCAAGAAGTTAGCAGCAGATCCTTTAAGTCCTGTACATTGTGAGGTGGAGTCTTTTGTGGATGAGATTTGTTTGTCCAACACAATCCCACATATGCAAAATTGAGTTATAATCTGGGGAATATGGAGGCCGAGTGAATACCTCAAAGTCATTTTTGCTGCTCCTCAAACCGTTCCTGGACCATTTTCACTTTGTGACACAGCACATTATCCTGCTGAAAGACCACAGCCATCAGGAAATACCATCTCCATGAAAAGTACATGGTCTGCAACAATACTGAGGTGGGTGGTAAGTGTCAGAGTAACATCCACATGGATGGCAGGACCATCAGTGTTCCCAGCAGAACACTGCCCAAAGCATCACACTGCCTGGCTTTCCTTCTTTCCATAGTGCATCCTGGTGACATGTGTTTCCCAGCTAAGCAGTGAGATGTAAAAAAAAAAAAAAAAAAAATGGGGTTAATCAGACCCCAGACCACCTTCATCCATTGCTCTAGGTTCTGATGCTCGCGTGCCGATTGTTGGTGCTTTGAGCAGTGCACAGGGGGAGATGACTTGTCTATGCAGCTCCATACTCAACAAACTGTGATACACTGTGTATTCTGACACAGAGCCAGGATTAACTTCTTCAGCAATTTGAGCACCATACCTCGTCAGTTGGATCAGACCACACAGCCCAGCTTTCTTTGCTCATGTGCATCAGTGAGCATTGGATGACCATGACCCTGTCCCCCATTCACCATTGTTCTTTTCTTGGACCACTTCTGATAGATCTTGGCCACTGTAGATTGGGAATACCCCATGAGAGCTACATTTTTTTTATTTTTTTTTTAATCCGAAGTCGGGTTGTACGGATAGCAGCTTTAGCAAGGAGCCACAGACTTCCTTTTCCCTGGCAACCTCGACTTGTTGCACAACTGAGGGATCCCCAGGTGCTTCCTGGCCAATGAGTAGATGTAATCTCTCCACCTGGTCCTGGGTCAGCCCTGAGTTCTCCTCCTATTTGGACATGCCAGGAGAACCTTCCTGGGGAGACACTCTGCCATCCTTATCAGATGCCTGAACCACCTCAACTGGCTCCTTTCCACACAAAGGACCAGCGACTCTACTCAGTTTCACCCGGAATCTGTTATTTAGGTCATGACCCATTGTTCATGACAAAAGGTGAGGATAGGAACAAAGATTGACCGGTCGATCAAGAGCTTTGCTTTCTATCTCAGCTCTGTTTGATGCATTACAGCAAATGCAGATTCCCACTCATGAACAAGACCCCGAGATACTTGAACTCCTAGTTATTGAACCCATGATGAAGAGATGATCAGTCTTCTTCAGCTCACCTGTCAGTGGTCAGAATGTCATGCCTGATCAGTGTATTTCTCACGTAGAAATACTTTTTAAAATGTGCTAGCCCCTCTTCACACCCTGGGTAGACACCAAATTAATTAAAGTATTAAGGATACAAGTTTAACAAGGATTTAACAAGGTTTACACTGTTTGTTCGGGTTTTTGCATCTAGAGTGCCATGTTATAGAAAATAATTTTCCTTATTCTATGTGGTTCCGTACCCAGATACTTCCCTCAAACCATCTCAGAGTCACAGATAATGTGGCCTTGTCTAACATGTTTTGTGTGCAGGTTATCGCCATGTGTACTTGGAAGGTATGGAGGAGGCTTCCATCTTTGTTCATGTGGCTGTGAATGACATCACTGGTAAGGTAGGTACTGCTGTCACGCTACACACAAGGGAAAATTTGTGTTCTAGAGTTGAATTAAAAAAACACCAGTGAAGTTTATGAGACTGTTTATGTGGAATCATAAGAAATAAGTGTCAACATAATTTTTTTCTTCAACATTAATCACAAATGTAAACTTAATTTTTAGAACAGTGTTAAATGACATGAGAACAATAGTGTGTAAAGGATGCTTTGCAGGGGCTCCAATACATCATCAATAAATTCCTGATAATCTTGACACTTTGTTATGGTCCTGTTTAGAACATGGTTACCAACCCAACACTGACTGACAATGATTATTGGCTGCATGACAACACAGATGAAGAATGAAACAGCTGTTGTGCCTAAATCAACATAAACCAACATTTTTCAAATCCAATACAGACCTTACCCCTCTTTTCATTGGATATCATTCACTAACAGCAGAAAGTTTAGCCAGAAGGAACTTTAACTGTTTTAAGAGTTAGAGCTAATAATAGTCATAAGCATAAACGTGTAGTTTTTGTATTTTGTGTCCTGAGAGAATCTGTCTTTTGGTTGTGTTCGGTTTTGTTCATTGATGGCTGCAGGATTTTACAATAACTGTAGGTAATAGTAATTTTTCCAGGCAAAAAAAGTATATAAAAAGGGCACTTAAAACATTTGTAAAAATCAAATAATACTGCCAGTGAGATAAGAGTGCCAAGGTCAATTTGTTTGTTTTTCGCATACAGAACTTTCAATAAACCAGCAAACCTGACAGCCCCCCATCCTGTTTTATTATTTTCAGGCAGTTATAAACACATGAATTCCTAAAGCGTTTGTGGAACAAAAGCTTTACTTTGGTTCATTGCTTCAAAAGCTCTGACACTTATTCTGCAAAATGAAAATGTCACTGTGGCAATTACTGTTAACAAGAACATTAGCTTGTGCGGCTGTGTCAAAATGTTATTTGTGGTCATAAATTATGCAGTCAGGTATCTCCAGATATTTTGGAGATTTGTTCTTCATTGTCCTTGCTTTTAAACTTCCTCTTTCTCAGCTGTGCCTCTTGTTGTGACTCTCTTTTATCCCCTGCCCAATTTTTTTCTTTCATCGTCCCGTCTCTCTGATTTCCACTCTTTTCCTGTGTCTGTGATTTCAGTGGACCCCTCTTTTTCCAAATGCTCCATTTAAAGTCAAGACATTTTTAGGAGCCCTGAAGCTGCCGCTCAGAACACAGGTGTAGTGAGACAATCTTGCATGAGCCACATGCTGTACCCTCTTTGCCACGGAAATGACCTCCCCCCCCAACACACACACCCCTCTCTTGTCAGCCTACAAAGTATTAATATGGTAAGGCCAACTCATGTCTCACATGAGTTATGATGGCTTGATTTACCTGCCTCTTCATTGACCACCACCACCACCACCACCACCAGATGTGGACACCCAAAAGCCAGATTTTCCTGAGTCAAAAACCTGCCAAGGCTAACCAGTACCACTAACTAACCACTAACAGTCAGACCTGACTCTACAATAGACATAGGTATTTTTCAGCTCTCAACAGATTACACATTTTGAAATTGTTTCCTGCTGTAACATGTTAAAGAAGTGAAAGAAAAAGATAAATCATGATCTTTTCAAAAGATACAATCTGAGGGCCAGCTCAACTGGCAGTGGAAAAGGCGTAAACAAAAACAAAAACTGATTTGGAGCTACTTCTTTCACATTGTTCAAACAAATCATGTGCTGGTTGTAAGTGACGTAATATGAAACCTTCTCCCACTGAATCAGTTTAACAATCATTGGTGCCATTGTCTGAATGTCCTCATCGTTGTCATTGTCATTGTTTCATTTCTGCCTTACTTGTTGTGACTTTATGATTCATTTAAGCCTATTCTTGTTCTTTTTTCTTAAATTCATGAGGTAGTTAAAAAAAACACATACGGTGATGGAACATTAGATTGAAAATAGGCAAGCGTAGAGGCAATATGATGAGTGAGATTGTTGAATGTGACAGGTAAGTGTAGGAGACTGGCCCTCTCTCAATAACAGAGGTGTTCCATGTCCACGTATTAGCAGTATGCCCGGTCACCCACCCTCAAATTAATAGGAGATTGAGATAGCATGACACTCCTTTCCGTTGCCAGTTTCGCAGATGGTAATGGGTCATCACAAACTGATGTCAGCTATAAACAACCAAGAAAACCTTTTAAAAGATTCAGCCTGGATAGCACCCTCATCTAAGGAGAAGTTAAATAAATAAAAAATAAATGGTACACTTAAGTAGAAAACTAAAGCAATTTCATGCAGCTGTACAATGTGTACACAAATGTACATCTTTTTACTTCAGTTAGATACAAAAGATAGAGGTGGTAATGTCCAGTGCCTTCAATTTTAGAGGGACATAGGTTGAGGTAAAACTTTGACAGGTAGCTTTAAATATATGTTGTCTGACTAACGTTGCACCGCTCCAATCTGAAACAAATTCAAAGCTATTCAGTATGGAATGCCAATGATCATGATGAAGAGTGAGTGATCATTCATGTGATGTTCCAGGAAGGCTCTTGGGTATGTTGATGGGATTTGTTACATGTTAAGCATGTTCACTGTACAAACCTTTGTGTCAATGCCAAATAGATTTCTTGCATGATCTCTCTGTGATGTATTCGTTGTGTGACAATGGTATTGTCTTGTGTGTTTGCCAGGCCAGAGCAGCCAGCGGCATAAAAGGGCTTTTTCACAGAAACCCAAAGCAGTCTTCCCTGGACAGCCATGCTGCTGCACAGCACGGCCGTAAGCACCCCTTTGGTGCTCACCTCCTGCGCCGCACTGCAAGTGCACCTACCAAAAGCCAGCCCAAGATCAAGAAGGGCTTCCCAGAGATCACCATTGACACCAAAGACTACAGCTCAGAGGGTGCTAGTGAAGAGCGAGAATATGAAGACAGGGAAAAGGCCTCTGCTTCCGCCTCTGACCAGTCCACACCACCACAACACCACGCTGGGGATTCACTGGCACCATCTCATCAAACCAAGCAGTGGGACTGTCCTGACACCAATGGAGCTTTTCATCCTGAGGAGGGTAAAGGTAAGAGCCCACTCTTTGCTAAGCAACGACCAGTGAGTGAGCCTCTGAAACGGGCCAGTCGGCTTCGCTTTCATGACCCGCTGCACATGAAGCCAGGGGTGTTTGCCCGTGTTGCACTTACTGGCTCAGGCAGGGTGGGTATGTCATCCAAGTGCATTACGTGTGTGATCGGCTCCAAGGAGAGTCTAGAGACTGAAAGAAATGTTGAGGAAAGGCAGGAGTGCACGTCTAAAACAACAGCTGGGGAGAAAAAGGAGGCAGGTAGTTGCTCCTCTTCAACCACGAGGCAAGTTCAGCCAGAGCCTGTATCCAAGTCACAGTCCGTGTCTGCCCAGCCAGACTTAAATCAGTCTTCTCCCAGACTCAATTCCTGCACAGATGGCCAGCTTCAGCAACCCGCCTGCTTTCTGAGATCCAAAACCAGGCAAACTCTGGGAACCCGACACTTCCAACCTCAGTCTCAAGTGTCACAGAGGAATCCTCGGCCATGCAGTGTGCCCCAAAAAATCTTCCCCAACACTGTAACACCTGGGCAGAGCCCCACCATATTTACAACAGACTGCAAGACGAACCTCCGCTGGCAGCATGCAACACCCCCCAACTGTGGTGCAGTTTGTGGCTCAGTGCCTGCACCTTTCACAAAGAGTAATGTAACTGAAGGTCTCTCACTTAATGACAGCAGCAGCTGTGACAGCTTGTGCAGTCTGAGCAGCTTGGAGTCGCCTCCATTGCTTCCTCCATGCTCTGTCCTCGATAGCCGCAAGAGGGCTGTTGGCACCCTGCAGCGTGAGATGAATGCCCTGTTTGCTCAGAAAATGGAAGAGTTGCGCCACAAGTCCCCCATGTTCTTTGCTGGTAAGATGTAGATGAGGCCGCCTTAGCGAGAACCCAGTGGATGTAGTACACCTTTAATATACTGTAGACTTCCACACAAGCCAAGACTAGCACCTTTATATCCCATTTGTCCCCAAGAGTTTGAGGTCAAATCTAAAACCCAACTTGTTTCTTTGCATTTTAACCAATACAGAGTCCTGTCATTTATTGTTTCCAATTTTACCTCTCTTTGCCTTAAAATACTGAACCCAACACTATCCACCTGCCTTAAAGATGAGAAAAGTGGTAAGTTTTTACTGAAAATGAATAGAACTATGGTATGTTCCCCCTTTTAGTCCATATTTCACCAGCTTCAGTCCTCAGCAGATTCAACAGTTGTGGCTTTTTATTTATTTGTTTTTATTTGTTTTTTATTAGAAATGGGAACACGTGGACAAGCCGTAGGGTTAGTCTTGTGAATAATGTGTTAGCCAAGACCTGCAGAAGAGAATAGCTCCTGAAATGATATCAGGATGTTCTCGGGATATCTGACCTTATTTGCTGTATGTAATTGCCTGGTTAATGATTAAATTGTTTATTGTGAGAAACACATTTTACAATATCTAATTATATGCTAACTAATTGTCTTTAAGGGTCTTTTATAATACTAGATTAAAGTTGGTCTCAAAATATTTCAACTTTAACACTGAGTATAATTCAAAAGTATTAGATTTATTGTCATTGTGAAAAACCATACCACAGAAATTTGGTGCACTCAGAAGCTGTGGGTGAGATATTAAAGTGGTCTTGGGTATAGGTTTGCACTGAGCCTAGTCTGAAGTATTTGGGACACATGACCAACAGAACTTAGTTAAGGCCTGGAAGTCACAAGGCTCTGACATCTGCAGTAAGTAAATGACAACTCCCTCTTCCTCCTTCACATGACAGATTTAAAGGGATGTGGTTGTGAAGAAAAGCTGATCATCCAGGCCATTATGTGATAATTGGCAGTGTTATCCCTACCTAAATGCTTCTCATGGGGAAAAATTATGGTGTTCATGAAGTCAAGATTTCTTGCATGCTTGCTGCTTTGTTAGTTTTATGCTGGTGGATGGTGCGCTTGTTGGTTAGTCGTGATCAATCTCCATGTCAGCACCCCTGCTTTGTATCTTTCTTTTTCAATCAAACAGATCAAATGTTATTTATCAAAACCATAAGAAGGTTACTTAAAGTATCTTTAATATTATTATACTATCAACACTCTCACCGCCATTGTTGAGATGTGCCGTCAGTCATTTTTTTCACGGTTATAATATGGGGGCACTGTTGTGGATCTTGTGAATTACTACAGTACAAACAAGAAGCTCAAAACTACACAACTGTTTGACTGCACATAACTTTTTATCCCATAGCAACGGAGTATATACACCACCATTGCACTTTGTAAATTGTAAAAATTTCGGCTCCACGGAAAACCTTGACAATTTTCGAAGCATTAGAGGTTAGAAGCATTGATACAGACAATTCCATCTATCATGTTTTAGAAGAATTTAGAAGCGACAGACAGAGTAGATGAGGTAGACAGTGAAGACTGAGAAACGGACAAGTTAGCCGACCTGGAGATCGGGGTGGCAGTGGAGGCTTATGGGATAGGTTCAAACCGATTATTATTACCATTTTTGTTATTTTATCTATTTATTTTTTTTATACAGTGTTACTACTTGTAAATGAGAAACTGTCAAAAATCTAAATAGCAAATCAAATTTTAACTACTTTAAGAAGAGATTTTTCTCATGAAATTTTTTCCATGGGGAAAAAAAAAAGGTTTTTCAAGAAGATGACCAATATTCAAATGTATATCTCAAGATTTTCACAAATGAAAATAGAGTAGAATTGTTTGTTTTTATAGCTGAATTTCTGTGCTTTCTTTTGGGGTATTTAGTGTTCACATACTCCTACACTACACTACTACACTATACTACAACATTTTCAGTGAGCCTTCAACGATTAGTGGATATGATTGACAAGGCTGGCGCTGGCTGGCAACTTTTTCATAAAACTCTGGCGGGGAAAGTGTTCATAAAGATGATGATAATAATAACTGAAGCGAAGACAGTCAGAAAAATGTAATAGTGTGTGTTGATTTGAAGATGAATAACATGCCTTCTCTGTCCTGTAAACTGTTTCCTTGCCTTCATTTGTCCTCCTCTCTCCAGTTTGCTAAATCCCCCTTTTTTTTTTTTTTTTTCTTCCCTCTCTGTCCCTTTTGCACGCTTTCTCTGTTCCTAGTGCAGAATTGAGGGGATGACCAGAGCCAGGTAAATTGTTGAATGCATGAATGTAACCATGAATTAACACCTTTGCCCGCCTCTCATACCATCACTCTCACTTGCTCTTTCTACACAGCCTGTTCAAGGAAGGAATGTAGCGCCTTCACATAATTGCTAATAATGATAACAATAACTTTGCTTAGATGAAAACAAGCCAAAGCAGAATGAGTGGTCATTTGAAAGGTCAGGCACTGGAATCTCTGTGTAAAAAGGGACTCTTATCTCATGACCCTTTTGTCACATGTGTGGGCGGTTAAAGTCTGTATTGTATTTCATTTTCACATATTCCTGAAATGCACTAATTCAAAATGACAATCGTGAAAATAATGAGGACATCATGCGGGTTTTGTGTTTTCACATCAATGGGTAAGGTGCCGGTCTGGACAGAGTCGCTCACTGCAGGCTGCTGGAAAACACTAAGTGAACATGACTATTCCCTGTTGTAGTCTGTTAAAACGTTGTGAGCATTCTGAAGCCTTACAAAGAAGTAATTACACATATTATATTCTCCACATTCCACACATTTGATTGGAAAATCATATAATAGATGCTGTCTTAAAGTATCAAGTCCCAACTTTTATTTGAGAAGCATACATTCACATACACATTGGCAAATCAGATCAGTTCAAAACAATTTCTATTTTTCCACCCAGTCTTTGTTTTAAATAGCAAATAAACTTGTTCATTGTGTTGGTCCAAAAATAAGGTTGGCAGGTCGTGTCTGGGCCAGGTCTATTGTTTGTACATTGTCAATCACTTCCTGCTGTTTAAAGACAAAAAATAAAAAAAATGCTGATCTGAAGTCAAAGGACTATCTTACTGTTATTAATACTTATTATCAGAGTAATATTTGTCTACATAGGCAGTTGTACAATGCAAATTCACTGTGAAGTACACTCTGCCTGTTAGGCACAAGCAGAAGAAGTTTCAGATGTTTCAATAAGTTGAATGGAACATTAGAGCAGCGAGTCATCATATGTCAGACATCTGTTCCGACATAAATGAGGCTCTGCAGAGGCATGCTCCTCCTTGCTACCTGAAAATTCTACCTCAGTGTGTCCATTCATCTCTTGGATTAAGTCTGTCCACAGTCTCGTACTGACCCCAAGGTTAACTCACACTTGGTGTAATAAAATGTGATACGTGTTTAATTCAATTTTATGTCTTGGCAGAGCTGTGCACAGCCACGGGGGGTGTGTGTTTGTGAATGCATTTGCTCCATGAATCCTGGACCAAACAGAGCCTGCAGACATACTTGTGAACTCAAACACATTTTGAATACTTTCTATTCAGCCCACAGATTGCAAATTTCACTTCCTACACTATTTGATATTAATACCCCACCACCCCATATCGCACAGCACATCAGTACTTAAAATGATGTCTTTAAGATACACTTAATGTTACCCACTGTAGAAACATCCACAAAGACATACATGCAGAAAGACAAATCACCCACAATTTAACCACTTGGTTAATTCTTCCTTAACTGAGAGCACGAAAGTACAACTCATTCAGATTTGCCAGCAACTTAAATTAGCAGGGCAGTGGATCCTCCCTGGGAGGAGGTCTTTGAGTGGATCTTTCTGCCTATACTTCCATTAGTCCACAGATAAGAAAATAAACACCACAAATACTTCTTTAAGGTGGAACCCCTGCATGAATCCTACCCCAACATCAGCATTTTGCCTCTGTCCATCACATCCCTCCAGGGTTTCAGTTAGAAGCTACAGCTACAGATTCACAGAGAAAAGGCTTTGGAGTGACCATAAACTATATTCTGAGTAGTGATTATGAATGTATTTCATAAATTTGTTTTTGTTTTTTTCCCCCTTCTTTCTCACTCTACATAGACTGTTCCACAGTGCAGAGACCAGCTCCTCCTCTTCCATTTATTGGCCTGAACTCTGAAGACCCCAGGAACGAACGTCTCATCTGCTCTGTCCCTGCTCCAGAAGAGAGACTGCTCTTACATCACTCCTCATCTATGCCACTGCACTCCCCATCCACAGCAATAAATACAGGCTCCCTAAAAACATGTCCCTCAAATGGGGTGGTGGACAACCCCATCGAGATGAGTAGAGATCCTAAAGACCTTTCCAACACCCCAAGAACCATGTCACTCCCTCAAACAAACCCTGTTGAAAAAAACGTTCTGTCACAGTGTAAGGACACCCAGATCAACAGAAGCCCTCATTCATCTGTAGAAAACACAACAAACCAGAACATAAAACAAGACACTCTAGAATCAGAATCAAAAACTGATCTTGAAGAATTAACATCTGACCAAAAAGTGAAGTCATGTGCTAAAGAGTCATCCGCAACTCCTACACTCCCTGCAGCTCAGACAGCCAGTGCCAGAAGGGCACTTTTTAGCAACCTGAAGTCACATGCAGCTGTAAGAAGAGCAAAAAGTGAGGGTCATGTCCGGATGGCTGCACCCTCTGCTGAGGAAGCCGAGTCAGCTGTACCAAAGGTGTGCACGGATGCTACCACCAATGACTGCCTTTGGAGCAAGTTGGAGCCAAGCAGCCACAGAGACAGCATGTCCTCCTCATCTAGCATCTCATCCAGTGACACTGTCATTGACCTGTCCTTGCCTAATCTGGCCAGGAAGAGCCTCAGTAGCCTGCCCTCAGCCAGCAGCACCTGCAAACCTGTCTGGGTCAATGGCCGTCACACCACATTGACGTCCTACGATACATTGCGATTCAGCAAGAGTAAATCAAACCCCAACCTTCAACAAAAAGAATGCCCTGAACACAAGCTGAAGCCCCAACCCCTGCAGCCCACCCAGGAAGCTTCTGTCGACTCACCTAGTAGGGTTACTCAAAGAAGGCACACGTGGAGTCGGCTCTACATGGAAGGGCTCAAGCATTCAGTAGCCAGCAGGCCATCCTCTGCTGCTACAACCCCAACAGCCACGACATCCATGTCCAAAAGCCTCGGGGATCTGACCTCTGACGACATTTCCTGTAACTTTGACAGCAAGTACCGCAGCATCAGCCGTAGTTTCATTGTTTGGCCAACCAGAGACCAGATCCGCTGGGGCACACTGAAGTCTCAGCCACCCAGCAACTTGACAGAGCAACTGCGGAAGCTGACTGATGTGGAGCCCCTCACCGCGAGTGACTTTGCCCCAGAAAACCGACCTACAGAGTCAAAGGAGTCTGTGGATGAGACTCTGGTACGCCGAACCTCCTCAAGGAGCCAAAGCAGGGTGCGGTACATTGCAAACAGAGCCAAAAAGGCCCAGGAAAGGCAGAGGCTCCAAAGTCTGGTTCAGGGCAGGAGTGCAAGCTTTAGCTTCGGTGCTAGCTCCAGCAGGGGAAGTAGTGCCAGCCCCATTGAAGAGCGGGGAAACCCTGAAGGGGCCTGTTGTGTGGCACGTAGTCCCTGCACTAGTTTGGACTTGCTGAGTCAGCTCACACCCCTTGGAGCCCACTCTCCCAGACAGTCCCACTCCTCTCCAGACTCTGAAAACAGTGAATTCTTTTTCATGCTCAAACTGTAAGAACTGGCAGACTTGGAACTGATCGTGAGAGAGACAGTGAGAAACTTGTTTGGAATGCAGTTTAGTTTAATCTTGAGTAGGATTTTTTTTTTGTAGAAAAAGTTGCATATCTTGCAGAATTTCTCACAGGAAACTGGTTGCAAACATGCAGATTATTTCAACAATTCCCTCACAAAATTTGAACCCACGAGTTTGTGTAAACTGAACATTTAGGATACATCGTCTCGAGGCTTCTTTTAAAAACTACTTGTCATCTGTTTGCATCAAATGCTTGATCATTGCCAGAATGTATTAAGTGAAAAATACCCAGGAGTTTTTATATGGCTGTTTATAATGACTGTGATCTACTCTCATGTTTGAGATGCTGTTGTTTTGGGGTTTTTTTTTGTTTTTTTTTTACCTTACATGAGAAGACGGTAGCAATAGATCACACAGAGAGGACAGGATTTTAAATGAATTGTTCTTTTTATTTACTTGGGCTGTAATTATGTACTTAAAGTAAAATAAATACTTGGTGTAAAAGCATTGTTACCAGCCCATCTACTTGCAATATTTTGAAAATGCTGGCACGGTATCATATTGAAGGTAATGTACAGTCTTAGGTTTGTCTCTTGTGTCCTTGCAGGAGAAAAGCACTTTTACTGTTCTTTGTGTATTGGTTACATTGTAATTTGACTGTAGTGGAGATCTTTTGCAAACATTCCTGACCTGTGGCATGTCACAACACTGAGATCCTGCACTTTAACGCAGTAGTAGTAGTAGAGTCCTCGGTACAAAGATTTTTGTTGTTAACTGCATGTTTCTAATGCACTGTAATGTTTATTCTAAGGCTGTGCTTTATTTTACCAAACTTTTTTAAAATCAGAAATTTGTTAATATTCCCAACTCTTACTTTGCATTGTCTGATTGGTGGTCAAAAGAGCATCATGTCTGAAACCCCCTCGTTCACACTAGTTCATAGTACTAAAACAAGATGAAAATAATCTGTACGGAAGCATGTTTATTTGTCAACCTGCTGTGTTGTTTGCACTCCCATGCCAGTTCTTTGTGCAAAAACTTTAGGGATGATATTTAATTTAAAAAATGTGTAATTATGACCTAAATAAATGTCAAATGAATACAATTGAATGTTTGACTGTTAATTTGTCACTTTATTATATTGTCACTAACATGAATCTATAAACAGCTGCTTTCAGTTCACAGACAAAGCAGTTAAACTGAGCCATGTAAAGGCCTCTGTCTGTGGGTTTGGCTGGGCCTGTGTTTACCAGCCATCACCTCTCTCAACCTCCCTTACAAAACAACTGGGACCCCATGCAGAAAGGGGAAATGTTCCAGAACAAAGATAAGCCTGAGCACTCATTAAAGGACAGAAAAACAATACTATTTAGATGTTCTTACCCTCTAAAAGTTGACAATGTGAATGGAATAACATTGTCATTAAGTCAGACTTTACTTCTGAGCTTACTTCTTAGCAAAATGGACACCCCTTTCAATGACGATGTGATGTGTGTAATGTGTGATTATTTAGCAGGTCAGCCTTACAGGACTTGGTTTCACTGAATCTTCATATTATTATCAAGACTCAGAAAACCATCACCCATTCAGAAGATTGTTTCTCCAAGATGTTTCAGAGAGATGGAGTTGAAACAACAACCACATTAAGATGTTTAAACCACAAACATCCTCTTACGGACATTAACATTTCACATAAAAAGCAGGAAAAGGTCTAATACAAGATCTTTAGGCGTTCTTCGAAGCCCAATGTAATGTCATCAGTGAGGGATTTCAGTGGAACACTTATCACTCGTGTAGGCTGTAACAATTGGCCAAAGTGATATATGATTGAACAGGATGCATAGAATCCCTCCATGGATGCTGATTTGTCAGTCAAATGTTTGTCATGTCCAAAGCTGACAGCTGCCTTCAGCGAGTTGTCAGACACTGCCAGGCCTCAGCTCTTTAAGACCTCTTCAAGCATGACAAACTCAGTTTAGCACTACAGAGCTTCAGCCAGCACAAAAAAATAAAACAAAGGACGACTTCATTAGGATTCAGAGAAAGCCACTGGCTTCCTTTTAAAGCAGTGTTTGTCCTGACAATGTGGCATGGCCTAGCTTCTCAAGTGAAACCTCAGAGCTCTGTGTAGCTTGAGAATTTTTTTTTATTTTTCCTCAGAGTGATTCAGTCCTTCCTTTCAAGAGTGAATCACTGCCTGTCTTCAAAGGATGATGATCACACATATATTTGTGTTTTTCAGTTTATGGTTAAAAAAAAACTAACGAACATATCACACTGTCCTTAAAATACACTATGAAGTTATAAATCATAAGTCAGGCTTCCAGGAGTTAACAACAGCTACTTGAGGTGCTTTGTTGTAACACAGCATATGTTAAGAGGCCCCCTCAAGAAATAGTTATCTGAAACAACATGTTGTCATCCTTTGGTTCTGCATTCCTTTAAATCCATCCATCCATACATCTTCTACCATCTGCTTTTCCGTTTCAGGGTCATGGGGCTGCTGGAGCCAATCCCAGCCAACGTTCTGGGCAAGGGGCGCGGTGCACTCTGGACAGGTCGTCAGTCCTCCCTCCAATCCATTCAACTGTAACGTCATTACACCCAGCATCCACCCCTAACTATGAACTCTCAACCTTCCTCGAGATCCCGTTAAGAAGCTACAAAAGTGTGTTGACTGTTAGGGTGCATTACATCACAATCAAAAGGTAGCTGGAAAATAAAAACACATTTGTGTTCATCCAATTTTATCATTCCTTGTTACATTGTCGCTGGAATACTTTAACACAAGAATGCATTGATATATCTCTTCATTCTCAGACTCCCCTTACAATCTGAATCTCCTCCCTCCATGGACTCCCCCATACAAGGCCCCACTAGGTTCTCCTGGGCACCACCCTCTCCATTGGCTTATTCCCACAGTTGTGAATTTGAGCAAATTCCTGGACTAGTCCCTACGCAGTTGTAATCCACACTGCAGCTGACATAACTTTGGTAAGGGAACTGTTATTGTGTAGCTTCTTATTTCCACATAGTATTTCAATATCTTAATGTTTATCGTTTAGTTTTTTCAGATTCTCCTGGTCAGAAGACATCTGAGATTACTTGTGTTTTTCTTACAGTGTGATTTTCAGCAAAATGAGACACCACATTGTTCTGGTCTTTTGTGTGGCAGCTGTGACTACATGGATGCTCGCAGCAGGTAAGATGCGCAAGTCATGTTTTTTGGCAGAAATGGCAATAGCTGAAAAAACAGTCTGGCTCTGTGCTGCCTTTGTTCCCACTCTGCCGTTTGCACATTGAAGAATGCAGCTGCTTCTGCTCTTTTGTTTTTTTGCAAACTTTTCTTGGAAGCACAACTGCTGGGTTGGCAAAGACAAAGTCAGTGAGTTCGAGTTCAGTGAGCAGAGAATGATGTAAATGCAGTGCCTGCATACTGCACTGTCTTCAAATCCCTTAATTAAGGGACAAGGATGATCTGCTCGACTGGAAAGGGAAGCTTCTTGGCTTCCTTTTGGCACAAGCAAGGGGGCAAGGATGTATTCAGTATGCCTTTAACATACTGATATGGACATATCAGATTAAAATAAATAAGGTGCAGGGGTGTGTTTGTAATCAGAATTAATGTGCCGATTCTTATACAGATCTCAGAAGAATATTAGTAGCAGTCATATACGTTAGGGTTGATATGCCCTGCCAGGGTCAATCCAAGAAGGGAGGGGGGAAACTAGTTCTTCGACTCCATGCTGTGCATTAAAACCATTTGAAGCACACCTACTCATGGATTAACCCGCTTATGCCATGGTCATTTTCCAAGGATATAGGAATAAAAGGATTTGCCAACTTTTGGTGAAAGTTTTGTTCTCAAAATCAAAGGTTTTTGAAGAAATCTTACCATTGTCATGACAAGGAATGAACACATCCCTTTTACAACCACGCCAATGACATACCCGTGTTCTTTTGTTTTTGGCAGAGAAAGTCAGTCAATATCTTAACTGCTGATTTTGTTGTCTTTTCAATATTTCTCTCATCCTTCTCCTCTTCTATCATTTGCAGCTCTTCAGGTTTCAGTTCCTTGTGACGTTTTTCTCTTGATTTTTGTCACTTCTTCTGCAACAGCCCATTCCTCAAAATTCTTGTACTCTCCAAATAAGTAAAAAGAAATTTTAAAATCACCCATTTCTGTTAGTTTTTTCCTGGGAAGTTGCAGTTGACAAGTTGACAGTTGACAGTTTGACAGCTGGGCTCATTATGTAGCTATGGTTACAGGTGCAGATGAATTTAGAGCAGTTAGCCTGCAAAGTTTATCCAAACTACTTGTGCATTAAACGGTTTTAACACACACCTGCAGACCAATCAGAAAAGAGTATTGGTATAATGGTATAAAAATGTAAATGTACCATTTGAAATAAAGGCAGAGAAGCAATTTGTAGTTTGGTATGTTGCCAGACAATATAAGGACACGGCATGCACAGTGGTGGAACTGGGAATCAACGACTGGACAACTCAATCAACCTTCTGGCTGAATCTCAGGCCTGAAATCTATTTCCTCAGTCTGACTTGGAGTCCTCAAAGTATCACATCTACAAATCCAGACTGTGACAGACTGCTCACTTGTTTTTTTTATCACTTGTTCGTGCTTTGCTCCTCCATCTTTACTGTGACAATGTAACAGCTACAATGACAGGTGAGGCCGGAAGCTTCTCTCACCTTTCTTTCAACAGCATCTTGCATTTACTTGGTATTTCTCCCAAAACTGCCTTATCCAGGTTAACATGAGGTCTAATATTAAAATCTACCTTGTCAAGCATTTATTGGTCCATTTTCCTGCATATATTCTTCTCATGTCCAAAAGCCTGTACTGTAATTTTGGTATCATGGCACCACAGTGTCAGTATCACACTCACTTATTAAGCAGTTTCATCATACGTAATCATACAGATACACAATACATGATGAATTTCATACAACTTTCCAAGACATGATAGTACCAGTATAACAGACCAGGTTAATTTCCCCTTAGCTGGCAGTGCTTTATCTAAAGTGGAGTAATCCAAGTCTTTCCAACATTTATCAAAGTTTTCACTTTGGTTACTAAGGTCTCTTGAGCAACAATTTTATCAACCTTTAAAGTGTAAGACCATAAAAAATATTTGAATATATTTTGAGGAAAAACTCATGATTTGTTGTGTAACTGGCTCCACCCATCAAGGTTTAATTTTGCCCAGAGCTCCTTCATTCCTCCAGAACAGCCCTTCCTCAAAGCTCTGTGCCAGCCATTTCTGGCTGGCCTAGGTAGGGTATCTTTCTCCCATTGGCCCTGTTTGACAGCTGGAGTTGTATCAAGGCATAGAGGAGTTATCATCCAATCTGACAGCGCCCCTATTCTCACCAATGGAGGGGTGGAGTGGTGTGGGTACTGTGATAAATCAATTAACCATGCTGTGGAAGGACTCTGCAGGCAGGCGGTGATATGACAGGCATCTCCGCAGATTTCCGTTTCCTCCCTCCCTTCTTGGATTGACCCTAGCAGGGCATATTAGATCCTGCTGGTCACACTGCAAATGCAATTGGTCACAGATACAGCATCTTTGGATGTGGGTCAGGCTGGTAAAGGGGGGTTCCGAGCAGCAAAACACATACTTAATGATGAGTCCCCATGTTGATCCAGTCTTCCCCCGCCACCTCCTGCTGTAACTGTGTAAGTATGCACTTTGAATGTGGAGCCTATTTCTCAGATCTGCAAGAAGACTGTCATTGTCCCAGGAGTGACTGTTTGGCTTCCCTGCTTACAGAAAAACAAGTCAGAGCAACAACTTGCCTCATTAAGCGTTCAGAAGCTACTCTTCACTTAAACTTGTAGAGACATAGATGGTTTGAAATCAAACCAATATTCACCCAAGGTGTATCACACTCTCATTCTCATGTGTTTGATTATGTTGTCTCTGTTTATCACCAGATGAATTTATTGTGTTTTTTGGGTTTTTTTTAGATGCAAAGGAGTTATCCATCACCACTATAAAGGTACTGGTTCTTTGTGCTTCTCTCTAGACAGAGGGCTGAGGTGGCAGTGGTCTCATGTAGTTTCTCTCCACTTGACCAACACTTCCTAGTCAAAGTGCCTTCCTTGCCTGTTCACAAGCTGCAGACAGCTTGATCTGACAGCCTGCATAATTTTCATAACTCACAGTGAGCACAAGACACATACATTTAGTATTCAAGCAACACTGGTTACACACAGCCTAATGTCTGCCTGTGTGAGTAGAAATCAATCTCCTCTACTGTACCAACTATAGTGCAATTAGTACAATATGAGAGGTGGGCTCAATCAGTTTGACAGATTTACTATGGACACATTTGTGCTGAGTTTGGACCATGCCTGAGACTTGTGAATTCACAACCCTACATTGGTCATAATTGTTCATTTAAGGCTCAGTTTGTGTCTATTGGAAAATGGCATGGACACTTCACGTCATACAATATGCCAATATGGAACCTTTAAAGAGATTTTTCCAGGGTAAAATACATACTTATTTAAAGAGTCTGTAACCCATTTCTCCCGCAATGGTCCACAATCTCTTTATTTGATCTTGATCTGTTTTACAGGAAGACCCATACACCATGAGCAGAGGCTCTGAGCTGGAGGGCTACTGCATTGATCTGATGTCTGAGCTCTCCAAGAAGCTGGGCTTCCTCTACAAAATCCACTTGGTGAAGGACAATCGCTATGGAGCTATGGACTCCAGTGGCAACTGGAATGGCATGATTGGTGAGATCACCAGAGGGGTAAGTCAGAGACTGTACAGCACTTAACAGTCCACCTTTAGCATGCTACTGTAATGACTGTGATGAAGTATGACGGGGCTGACAAATTGTTGTTGTTGAGCATGTGGACTTATTTGAGCCTGTTCATATTTTTTATGCAACAACATGTGGTCTGAATACAGAATCCCTTTTAACCAGGTTAAGAATGCTCATGGTGTGTATGTAGGATCAGTGGTCATGATAAATAAAGGTTTATCAAATTAACAGTCCTGACACCAAATGCCACCACAAATAATCCACAAATATTGTTATTTTAAAGTTTTCAATTTTCACAAAAGTGAAGCATGGCCCGAGTGTGAGTGGTTGTTTGTCTCTGTCTGTCTCTGTGTGTTGGCGCTGTGATGGACTAGTGACCTGTCCAGGGTGACCCCGCCTTCACCCAGAGTCGGCTGGCATTGGCTCCAGCAGCCCCTGCAACCCAGAAACTGATGCATGGTTAACGATGAATGAATGAATTTTCACAAATATGATATATCCTTTCCATCATTCAGTCATATCATTGTAACCATCTGCCTAACACTGTGTAGGTTTCCCATTCTTTCATTGCTCTGTGTTTCAGTCCTCAGACTCAAATGCTCCTTCAGTTGCCAGTCAACAGGGGTTAGCACGGCCAACCTGACTGTGATGCTGTTTTCCGACACCTTTTTCTCAGAGCCAACATTAAATTTTTTTAGTTGTTTGAGCTACAGTAGCTCTTCTGTTGGATCAGACCACATGGTACATCTTTTACTCTCACTCATCAGTGAGCGTTGGTGAACCTGTTGCCAATTCACCAGTTCTCCTTCCTTCCACCACTTTGTCTGGTACTGGGCACTGGTACCTGTAATGGCAGCTGTCCCTTACAAATCATTACCCACAATATAGACCTTAATTTACTTGGCCTATTCCGTCCCACAGGAGGCTGACCTGGCTGTGGCCCCACTAACCGTCACCGCAGTCAGGGAGCAGTTTGTGGATATGACCACCCCCTTCATTCAAACAGGGATTGGCTTCATCTTGCGCAAAGACTTGGCCTCTGAAGACTGCACCTTTAGTTTGCTGTCACCCTTCTCCACCAACATGTGGGTCAGCATCCTCATTGCATTCTTCCTGACAGGTCTTTGCATCTTCCTGGTGGGCAGGTGGGTGCAGGCTTCAAAACTCGCCGAAAAAGTTGATCCATGTGCTGTAGCTCCTGTGACCTCCATGTGCCCAGTACACATCCTGATGTTTATTACAAAATGTAAAACTATTTGATAATCATAATTCATAAAAACCAAAGTATTAGATGTGTGGCCTTATTAGATACTTCATCTAATGACATGAGTGTCTTGCCACTGTGACTTTTTTATTTTTTGTCCCCTGCAGGATCAGCCCCACTGAATGGGTAAACCCCAACACAGAGGAACACCACTTCACATTGCTGCACAGCTTCTGGTACATCACAGGAGCTCTTACCTTGCAAGGTGAGCCCGTTGTCAGCTGAACAAAACTATGGTCACTGAAAGCAAATGTTACTGCCTGGCCCTCTCTGTACTGTGCTGCACCACTACCTTATTATTGGATGGAGTCTTTTGATGTGACATCACACAGTTACACAAGTTCTGATGGCTTATTTTAAGGCTCAGTTTCTGAAAAAGCTGGTGACTGGACACTATGATACTTTTACAGTATTCACAGAGAATTTAGGCCTGCTTTAAGATCAAAGAAGATATGGACCTACCTTTGTGCTATATGGGACCTTGGAGGTTTTTACTAATTGAACTGACCAGAATCAGGCACTGATTATCATTATCAGTACATTCTGTCTTTCTTCTCAAAGAGAACTGTGATATACTGTATCCCATTTATTTCCCTATATCAAAAGTGATGTTTCCATATATGCTACTATGACTGTATGTTCATGATAAAAGGGAATTATTATCACATGTATACGTCCTCTGGATATATTATCTTAGATCTATCACAGATACAGTGATGTGTATACAGTACCAGTCAAACGTCTAGACACACTTTCCTCCAAGTTTTGACTGGTACTGTATATGCATACATTAAAAATATATACATATGATAACATGGTGTAACAAATGCAAACACATGCTAATAATCTATATTTTAATTCATATTCACATTCATTGCATGGATATAAAAAATCTATAAACTTCTATATTATAGGGGATCAGGGGCTATGATGAGGATTACTGGGTAGAGCCCCTACCCAGCATGCAGCAGGGCAATGTGTTTATGGACAACTTGTTATGTGCACATAGTTACTGGTCTGAGAAGATGATAAACATTGTATTGAATGTTTATATTCATGTTGTTTTAATGAACTCTCGTCTAACATTATATTTTCATTTTCATATTTTCAACATTATATACCTGCTTACAGTTACAACTACACAATACACATATAAATATATTAACATCAAACAGTAGCAAAGTTCATTTAAAATTTATCTATCTCTATCTATCTCCTGCTGTACCAAACAGCAGTTGGTCATCTGACAGCAGTTTGTGTCCTCCAGGTGCTGGTCCTCATCCTAAAGCCCTCTCTGGACGTCTGCTCAGCGCCATCTGGTGGCTCTTCAGCATACTGCTGCTGGCCTGCTACTTTGGCAACTTCAAAGCCATGCTGCAATCCAACAGTAAACACATTTCAATTAAGACCTTTGAAGACCTTGTCAACCAGGATGTGATCGAGTATGGAGCTGTTAATGGTGGATCCACCATGAAGTTCTTTAAGGCACGGTGAACAGCTCCACAAACTCAATCACACAAGGGGCCAAAACTCAAAGCAAAGGTCACGGGCCTAACAGAGTGAGCATTTATTCAACAGACTGAAATTAACAGAGTTTTGAACGTTAGCATAAGTTGAAATAGATAGAAGCTATACTTTCCCTATTAATTAAACAAACAAAAAAAATATTTTGCTCTCCATAAAAATAGCTCCCGTCAAAATTATAAAATTTCAAAATATGAACATGCTGGTGCAAACTTGAAAATAGCAATTGTTTACATTTTTAATTATAGCCACATTCACTCCATAAGCAAGACACACAAGTTTACCAGCAATCTCCTGTTTTCAAAGCTTCTGTACACTTTTTGTTTTGCCTGCAAAATATGCATATGAATATGCATGCATTTCACTCCTTAGAACTCCATAACACATTATATATATATATATATATATATATATATATATATATATATGTGTGTGTATGTGTGTGTATTATGGAGTTATGGAGTTATATATATATACACACAAGAGAACATACAGACAACACATAGAAAGGCCCCAGGCCGGGACCAAACCTTCCTATTGTGGGCCAACAGCGCTATACACATATACATATATATATATATATATGGTCCTTTTCAGTTAATTATGTAAGTGAAAATGTAAGTTTTACACTCGGCAACAATTTTAGCTAGTGGTAAACTGGATCATCTATTTACATATATAAAAAATGTGAATAACCCAACATATGTAATATATTACAACTAAGCATGGTTAAAAGTGTATTCAAAATGTTTTTGAAATGCCAATGACAGCAACAAAATTACTTTATTTCAGTCTCATAAAACAGTTAAATAACTGCAGAACTAAGAGTTTTAACTGAAGGTCTGATAATAGTAGTGCTCCGATAAATTGGTGACCTGATCAGCATCGGCCAATTATCGGTATTCTCACACGAGACAATAAAAAAAAAAAAAAAACAGATGAGATGGCGTCGTCAGTCTGGAAGTTTTCCCCGTGGAGGAGAGAAAGTAAGAAATTTTAACAATAGGAACCTCATTAGACACTTAAGGGTTTGCCACATGAAGGAACGAGTATCCAAGTTAACTTGTCAGAAGGAAAAGCGCGACCGAGCACGAACTGTTAGCCAACCCAAGTCGGCTCTTACTCAGCTATCAATCAGACACTTTGCAGCGTGTTGAGCCCTGTTTGTAAGACAGCAAGAAACAAAGGCAAAGAAATGAGAACATATAGGAGCCTGGACCTCCAGCCACTGTCTGTCGTTGACGACATTGGGTTTAAATGTCTAGTAAATCACTTGGATCCACGTTGTGTTCACCAAAGCTGTAAATACTTCACCGATGTGTGCCTAGCAGTGTATGGACATATTAATCCCCTTATGAATGAGACAGCCACAGCGGCCAGCTTCACGGGTGTTTTGGAGTTTGGAGTTTGAGTGTCTCACCGATGTCAATGCTGAGGCTAATGGCGCAATTTATTCATGAAATCTATGAGCTCATTAACGTTGTGCTTTACTTGGAAGAATTCACCGTATCACACACCGCGGAGGCTATTGCAGATGTGTTCAGAGAAATGTTCCAAGCATGGGAATACCGACAGAGAAAGTTAATGTGATTTTGTGAGATAATGCCAGAAATATGGAAAAAGGCCATGAGAGATGCACATTTTCCAAACTTGTGCATGTCGCATACACTCCAGCTTATTGTGCATGAGGGGGTCTTGTATCAACATAGCATAGGTGATATCATCGCAACTTGAAGACGCATTGTCGGGCATTTCAAACAGCCCGCTTCCCTACTCTCGGCTTCAAGCTATCCAGAATCCCAAAAGGCTACAGCAGGATATCTCGACTTGGTGGAACAGTAATATGTACATGTTGCAAAGCCTTTTAGAACAGAAACGTGCACTTTGCACTGATGGAGCAGATTATGATTTACCTGCGACATTCAACGCCAATCAATGCAAATTAGTCGAAAACATGATTTCCCTGCTTGCCCCGTGTGAACAACTAACGAAACAAATCAGCTCATCAACTGCCTCTGCAGCAGATGATACCAGCCACCCAAGCTCTAACTCATCATATGCAGAAAATAGCAGAGACTGACCATGACTAATTGATAAAGTTGAGCCTTAAACTGAGCCTCAAGCATGTGGAATATTGAATATTCCTGCAAATAAAAGAGTTGACAATTCATGATACCCTCTAATCTCTTTATTTAATGATGCTTAATATACAGTGTTAAAAAATAACTTAAATAGATGGACAATTAATGCTACACTATTAAAAGCAAGCTTCAAGTTCAAATTGACACTGCGTCATCGGTAATTGGTAACGGATAGGTCAATACTGATTTCAGTGATCGGCCCCAAAACCCTGATCGGAGCATCCCTACATTATAGTTTACTAAATCATCAATGTAGCACACATTACTTTGGGGTTCTTTTATTTCTAGAAGATCCAAAAACCCCTGGTAGTTTCAAGATGTATAGGAAAAAAAACATAAGACAAATAAAATGAAAAGCCAAAACCTTTGACACAAGAACCATGTGGTATGCTAGCGGTAACAAATGTTGCTGTGCTTATATTTACTTTTCTTATGAGCAAAAGATGCAGGAATGCATATAATTCTCATCATATATCAGCAGTAGACCTTATATGTACAAGATATTTCAGTTGTTAATTCAGGTACTTGAAATACTTATATAGTTTGAGGTGCAGGCAGGAAGTAGAGAGGCCTGGTCATGTGACCATTCACACACTATACAGTTAAACCACTATCTGCCCCAAAGTTAAGAGCAACAGATGAATTCTTTAAACAGCAAGTGTGGATTTCTAATAAACATAACCTAAATGTCTTCAAAACTGTCAACCAGGGAAATAATGCCTCCTAAAAATTTTACATATGTGATTATTTCTCAACAGTGTGGCCTACAATATGTTGGCGAAACTGGTAACACAATCCAGACAAGATTCACTCAACGAAAATATATTTTATATATTTGTTTATAATATCTCATGCAAACTTGGAACCATAAATAAAATTGTCATTGTTGTATACTAATGCAGCCACATTTGCTACACAAACAGGGCACACGGGTTTACTGGTTTACTTTATGTAAATAAACATATATTCAGCCTCCCACCTGGTTTTAAAACTCCCGTTTTCAAAATCTATTTGTCGTTGTTAGTTTAAACGTGACAGTGTTAATTGTAAACATCCGCAGATGCCTGATTGATGTGACATCAGGACAGCGGGAATTCTTGCAGGTAGCCAATTGTACCGTACGGCTGCGGATGTGCTGTATTTCAAGATTTGTAGTATGGATGTTACGGGCGCCTCATTAAAAAATAATTTGACATATATATATATATATATATATATATATAGATGATGATTATTATTATTATTGATATCATTTTACTTGCACTAGCTGTCCAAAGCCAACACGTTTAGGCATCCAGAAGTAAAACTTTGACTCTGACTAAAACTTAGAGTCGTTCTGGCTGGGCTAAGGTAGGATGATTTCATAATGTTTTAATTTTCCATTCATTTCGGTCACAGCACTCCAACAACCAGGTTTACCGGCGTATCTATCAGCACATTGAGCGAAAGAAGAGCCAGGTGTCCAACATGGAGGAAGGCATCCGCCGTGCACAGGAGGGAAACTTTGCCTTCATCGGAGAGGCTGTGTCTCTGGACCTGGCTGTGGCTCGCTACTGCAAACTGACCCGATCACAGGAAGTCATTGCGATGAGAGCCTATTCCATCGCAGCACCCCTGGGTGAGTCCTCCAGCCCTGGCAGGATGTTTTCTCCTTGTCCTGGGCGATAAAGATCTGATCAAATTGGAATACATACAGTATTACCGATGCAGGGGAGTGCATTGGATTGGAGTTGAGTGCTGCGTTGAAATTGAATTATAGCTTCCACAGGTTGTTTAGGTCAGAGCTAGTTATTTAGTTGAATTTTTTCGTTTGTTTGTTTTTTTGTTCCTTTTTCTTAGAATCATCATCACGTGTTCTACTTTCAAGGTGTATGGAGAAAAAAAACTCAAGGAGGTCAAAACAGAGTAAAGAGAAGAACAGAAATGGCCCGAAGGCCACAAGCCAGACTAAAGCTGTTCACTGTTGCTGGAATTTTAACAGCAAGGGACTTGTTTCGTTTTATTTATTTATTTATTTCCAGGTTTTCTGCTTCAAATTCAGCACCTGTTAGATAAAGCAGCCACGTCTGAAAGGCACATCTCTCCAACATTGTGTTGTACTTTGTGACCCTGCTCTGGCACTTCACTGCTGTGTACAGTCCAGCCTAATTTTTCTGCTGTACTTGTATTGGTAGAAATATAACACACAGTGGGAGCGAGGTCTGCCCAGCCAACTTCAGTGTTGCACCACACATGCTCTTGAATGGGAGTAAATCTATGTAGGTTTATGTTTGTGGTTTTGCAGTTTTGGAAGTCACCGGCCTCTTTGTTTTACCACCAGGTTCCCCACTGGTCAAAAACCTTACTGTGGCCATTCTTCAGCTCAGTGAGTCTGGTGAGCTGACATATCTGAGGGACAAGTGGTGGGCCAGCAGCTGCACGGGGTTGGAAGGGGAGGGCACCTCCGAGGCCCTGCAGCCCCACGATCTGAGGGGCCTCTTCCTTCTCCTTGGCCTAGGACTTGGTATTGCACTCTTGCTGGCCCTGCTGGAGCTTGTATACAAGGCCCGCAAGCAAACTAAGGATGGCAAGGTAGAGAAGAGTCTCTCACAGTGTAATTAACATATCCATTGGGGTTGTTTTAATATTTTCTACCTGTCTCCCACAGAAATCTTGCTGCTCGGTGTTGACAGCAGAGCTGAACTGGAGGTTTGGAAACAACATGGAGGGTGCAGAGCAGGACTGCCCTGAGAAAAGCAAAGCCTAAAAGGAAAATTTAGCATTAGCTTTTGATAAGGGGAGCTCTGCCCAGTTTCATCCAGCTCACCAGCTCTATGTTTCCATAGTGACGGCTGTGTACTCCTCCATAAGAAAACAATATCAACTCGTAGCTGCACTAATTAGTCTTACAAGGAAGGCACATAATGTGTCACACTGAAAATACAAATTCACTGTGAGGTCGATGAATGTTATTGTTTAGTATTGTCTCTTAAATGGGTTTTGGTTGTTAGGATATCAGCATCCCACCTCATTCATCATACATAATAGATAATGCTATACATTTCTTATAAAGCTAAGTCCTTCTTTTCCTGTTTGCATGTATTTTCCAAATAAATCTCTCAATATCACAAATGCACGAGTGAGTTATTTTCAAGGAAAAGTAGAAAAGCTGCACCAATCAATATTCTCACTGAGCATTGATCAGATGTGTAGTGTGAAAGTTCTGCCTAACAGTAACAAGGTCCATTCTTGAGCCACATGCTTGTGTTTCTTCAGCCCCTGTAGACATCCTGATCTCATGACCCTTATTTGGCTCACTTTGGCCCAACAGAGGATAGCAGCCATTTTCTACCCTGCATTTATGGATATATGTGATCAGATGTGAAGTAAATGGGCCAGACTGGGGCCATGGAACCAGAATGTAGACTGGACCAGAAGTTTAATTTTGCCATCTGGTTATTGGAAAATGTTTTAACTAAAGTAAATGCTCTTAGTTACTGTCAGTTTGGACAGCTGTTTTCAGACTGTGTCTTCGTCTGATAACATTGTAGTTATAAGTGATTTTAGCCACCTGAAAGACAATCTAATTCTCAAAGTCAAAACTTTCAGGTAATTAGTGATACTTTTGGTTTCATGCACTTTGTACATTAACCCACTCGCTGCAGTAGTAGCACTTAGCTGATTATGTCTTGTGGGACAGGGATCTGTGCTGGTAATACTGTCACTGATGCATTTGCCACTTTACAGAAAGGTCCCTCATCTTTAAATCAAATCAAATGAAATGTATTTATATAGCACCAAACCTGAAGAAATGTACTTCAAGATACTTTACATAGAGCAGGTCTAGACCAAACTCACTATAGAATTATTTAAAGAGACCCAAAAAAATCCCTCCAAGCAAGCACTTGGTGACAGTGCCAAGGAAGAACTTCCTTTAAGAGGCACAAACCTCAGATGGCTCAAATCCGTGCCTTAAAGCAGACATCAAGGAAATTAGAAAGAAATTGTCATTCCAGTAAGTCAGAAGAGTCTCACAGAGCCTGGGAAGATAGCCTAAAAATATATAAAAAAGCTCTCCGCAGTGCTAGAAGTTCATATTACTCAGCACTCATAGAAGAAAACAAGAACAACCCCAGGTTTCTCTTCAGCACTGTAGCCATGCTGACAGAGAGCCATAGCTCAGTTGAACCAGTGATCCCCTTAGCTCTAAGCAGTGATGATTTTATTAACTTTTTAAAGATAAAATTCTCACGATCAAAGAATTTATCAGCTCTTGCCTACATTAGATAAAAATCTCCTACTGAATACAGCAACTCTGGAATCAGCTGCAACGCCTCTTTTACATCCAGAATCATTCTCACCTCTGAATCTGTCAGAGCTAGCTTCTAGAGTTTCATTATCCAGACCGTCAACCTGTCTATTAGACCCAGTACCTACTAGCCTCTTTAAAGAGGTCTTTTATTTAATTGAGCCGTTCATTCTAGATTTGGTCAATCTGACTTTATTTCTGGGTTACGTACCTCAGGCACTTAAGACCGCGGTCATCAAACCCCAGCTTAAAAAGCCTAATCTTGATCCAGATGTTTTGGCAAACTATAGACCCATATCAAACCTTTCATTTATTTCTAAAATCATTGAGAAAGCTGTAGCAAAACAACTACACAACCATCTTGATGGGAACAGTTGGGAACAGCACTGGTTAAAGTCTCCAATGACATTCTAATGGCTTCAGACAATGGATCAGCCTCCATGATCCTTCTAGATCTTAGTGCTGCATTCGACACCATAGATCATAATATTTTACTACAGAGATTGGAACATGAAATTGGAATTAAAGGAACTGCACTAAGGTGGTTCAAATTCTACTTATCAGATAGACATCAGTTTGTTCATGTAAACAACAGCTCCTCCTCATGTGCTGTAGTCAGTCATGGAGTCCCACAGGTGTCAGTACTTGGACCAGTCCTCTTTACGCTTTATCTGCTTCCTCTAGGTAACATTATCAGGAAACACAGCATCAACTTCCACTGCTATGCAGATGACACTCAGCTGTGCCTATCAATGAAGTCACTCAGATAGTCAGACTGCAGGCATGTCTTGAAGACATAAAAGTCTGGATGACTGGAAATGTTTTACTTCTTAACTCTGACAAAACAGAAGTTATTGTACTCGGCCCTAAGCACCTCAGAAAAATACTATCTAATCATCTCATCAGTCTGAACAGCATCACTTTGGCTTCCAACTCCACTGTAAGAAACCTTGGAGTAATTTTTGACCAGGACATGCCCTTTGTCCCTCACATAAAAAAAGTTAGTCGGGCAGCTTTCTTCCACCTGAGAAACATCCTTTCTCAGGATGATGCAGAAAAACTAGTCCATGCATTTGTAACTTCTAGGCTGGACTACTGTAACTCATTACTATCTGTATGTCCAAACAAATCTCTGAAAGGCCTTCAGCTGATTCAGAACGCTGTTGCACGAATATTAACAGAGTATAGAGTAGAATTCAAAATCCTTCTTTTAACGTATAAAGCTCTTAATGGCCAAGCTCCATCGTATCTCAGAGAGCTCATAGTTCCTTACTGTCCTAGTAGGCCACTCCGCTCTCTAGATGGAGGTGTACTTGTGGTTCCTAGAGTCTCCAAGAGTAAATCTGGAGGCAGATCTTTCAGTTATCAGGCTCCTCTTCTATGGAACCGACTTCGAGTATCAGTCCAGGGGGCGGACTCTTTAGTAATTTTCAAGACCAAGCTTAAAACTTTCCTGTATGACAGAGCTTATAGTTAAAAAGTTAAAGTCTACTACTCTACTCTTTAGCTATGCTGCTGTAGGCCTAGGCTGCTGGGGGAAGGACTGAGCTTCTCTCTCTCTCTCTCTCTGTCTATCTCTCCCTGTCACCCTCTCTCCCCCTCTCCCTCTTTCTCTCTCGCTCCCACTCGCTCGCTCTCCCTTCCTCCCCCCTTGCATGCGCTGATAAGAACCATCCTTCTTAAAAAACACAGTTTCACCCAGTTCTATGCATTTATACTGCATTTACTAACCATGTTCTGCCAAAGTCTCTCCCAGTTCCTCTTCTCTCTCTCCCTGTCCTCATCCAGCAGGTGGTGACTCATCAAATCAAATCAAATCAAATCAGATTTATTTGTATAGCGCCAAATTATAACAAAGTTACATCAAGGCACTTTACATATAGAGCAGGTCTAGAGCAAACTCTTTATAAATTTATTTAAAGAGACCCAACAGATCCCCCGATGAGCAAGCACTTGGCAACAGTGGCAAGGAAAAACTTCCTTTAAGAGGCAGAAACCTCGAGCAGAACCAGGCTCAGGGGGGGCGGCCATCTGCCTCGACCGGTTAGGTTGAGAGTGGGAGAGAGAGAGAGAGAGAGATAGGCATTGGAGGGGGGGGCTGTAGGCAGGAACATGTTGCTGCATGAAGTTCATGGAGTTGAGCTGTAATACAGAATTCATGCTATATGGGAGCAGGTGTTGCAGGAACATGGGATGGAGATGAGTCACCACCTGCAGGATGAGAACAGGGAGAGAGAGGAGAGGAACTGGGAGAGACTTTGGCAGAACATGGTTAGTAAATGCAGTATAAATGCTTAGAACTGGGTGAAACTGTTGTTTTTTTTTTTTTTTTTTTTTTTTTAAGAAGGATGGTTTTTATCAGCGCATGCAAGGAGGGAGTTAGAGAGAAAGAGGGAGAGGGGGCGAGAGGGTGACAGGGAGAGACAGAGAGCGAGAGAGAGAGAGAGAGAGAGAGAGAGAGAGAGAAGCTCAGTCCTTCCCCCAGCAGCCTAGGCCTATAGCAGCATACCTAAAGAGTAGAGGACTTTTTAACTGTATGCTCTGTCATACAGGAAAGTTTTAAGCCTGGTCTTGAAAGTTACTAAAGAGTCCGCCCCCCGGACCGATGCTGGGAGTTGGTTCCATAGAAGAGGAGCCTGATAACTGAACGATCTGCCTCCAGATTTACTCTTGGAGACTCTAGGAACCACAAGTAAACCTCCATCTAGAGAGCGGAGTGGCCTGCTAGGACAGTAAGGAACTATGAGCTCTCTGAGATACGATGGAGCTTGGCCATTAAGAGCTTTATACGTTAAAAGAAGGATTTTGAATTCTACTCCATATTTTACTGGCAGCCAATGAAGAGCAGCTAACACGGGAGAGATGTGATCTCTTTTCCTAGTTCCTGTTAATATTCGTGCAGCAGCGTTCTGAATTAACTGAAGGCCTTTTAGAGATTTGTTTGGACATCCAGATAGTATTGAGTTACAGTAGTCCAGCCTAGAAGTTAATACATGAGAAATGTTTGTTTCTTTTTTTTTGGGGGGGGGGTTAAATCAGCAGAAGGATTTTCATAGAGTTATTGAGATGTCCTGAAACTGAACTAATTGCAGCGGTTTATTGAAGAGATAAGAAATGCATGGACATTTTTTTCTGCACTACTTCGAAACAAGGGCAGCACAGCAGCATAGTGGTTATTTGCCCACAATAGGAAGGTCCTGGGTTTGGTTCCCGGCCTGGGGCCTTTCTGTGGGCTTGTGTCCTGGTCAAAAATGTAATTTTCCTTTCAGTTAAACTGCAGCCCAAGGTTATGCCTACCAGAGTGATCACATGATGACGAAACAAAAAGAAGAGGAGTGAGATACAAGACCAAGATAATGTTTGTCTAAGGTGCTTAGGGACAGGTACAATAACTTTAGTTAGGGACAGAGAGCTCTGTGTTTTGAGGCCAATGTCTGAGTAGCAACACACTGCTGGATATCTTGTATATTCCAGACATAACAAAACACAGCAATGCTCTGTACATGTCACCTCTCAGTTCAGAGCCTGCTAAGCCACCAATTGACCACATGGGGGTGTTGTTGAATTTCAGTTAGTAAGAGGCTCAGCAGGGTGTATTTCTTGGTCCCTCATCAATCTCACTGTACTTATGGGCTTGGGTTGGATGTACTTGCCTTCAGTTTTAGACTTAGTTATTGATTTAACTGCAATATAAAGGCTGCTGCAAATGACTGACTGCACACACAGACACGTACACAAACACATATGCTTTGATGGGTGTGTGTGTGTGTGTGTGTGTATATATATAACTGTAATAACTGTCCATCATCATCATATGAAATTAGATCTGACTACTGACAAGTAAGTGCAGTCTCACTGTAGGAGTTGTGCTGATAAACCTGTGACAATCAAATGTGTGATAAATTTAACCAGTCCTTTTGTTCTGACAACACAGGTTCCTCTGCAGCTTTTTCTTTTTCACCAAATGACCATAGACCTTTCAGCAAAATAACATTATTATGACACTGCTGTATTTTTTACAGTAATCTAATCAAATATGAAGGATTTGACATTGATCCTCCTGCTACTGTAAGGAAGAGTAAACAGTATGTGTGAAAGAAGCTTCTTAACCTGAGTAGCATTTGTTATACTAAGCAGAACCGGCTTTTCAGTTCATCTCTTGCTCTTGTTTTTCTGCTAAGGGCCAGATGGACTATTTGTATGAATGAAATGTTCATTAGTTCATTATAGATCATAGAAGCAAATTTGTGCTATTATTGATTTGACTTTAGCCCAAATACATTGCATGAAAATGTTGAAGGAGGTGGAGGCAAAGAACATACAGTAGGTCATGAACACTCTTTATGTCCCTCTACTGGCTCATTTTATCATGATTATTATTTGTTTTTTTTTTTTGTTTTTTTTTTATCTTTTTGTCAGGATATTTTACCAGCACAGCAAATCAGTTCTGAGACATTGTTGTGACATTATTGATTTGGCTACCTTTTTTTTTTTTTTTTTTTTTTTACACCAGACTTCCTGTCAGAACCGTCCCCATTTAACTAGGTGCTAGGGTGCTAGGGACAGATATAAGCCTACAGCACCAGTGGTTTGCCTTGTGGCTGGGGTTTGAACCTGGGGGCCTCTGCATGCAAAATCCACACTCTACCATTGAGCTACATCCCCAGCTCTTCAATATACATTAATGCTGATCCATTAAAATTCTACATTTTATGTGAATTCAGATCACTTGAAATAAGCAACATGGCAATACTTCCAATCTGGACACATGAAATATTGGAGTGGGTTAAAGAGAATTTTTGGTTTTTTTTATGAACCCTGAAAAATCTTTTTTTCCCATGGCTATTTTGTTGTTCATGGTCAAGAGATTGGACATTTCTATTTACCATTTTCATTATCTGTGTTATATTATTATATTCTATCAGTATGTTTTGTTATTTTGCCCAAAAAAAAGCTAAATAAAAACAGATTGAACATGCAATCATTACACAGCCTTCAACAAACATTCCAGTAAAATAGCCTGAAAGTTGCTTTCATGTAAATTTTTACAAAAACCTCCAGGGGTTTCCTAACAGTTACCTACTTGCTGGGGAGACACTGGAGTAACATTAGATAAACCAGGAGATACTCAGCAGAGAATTTAATGTTTCTGCAGTTTTAAAATTGTGTGCATTAAATTGTGAGGGTAAAATCAAACTTAGATTGTAAATTCTGTCTTTCCATTTCTTGTAACTGTACTTATGTGCATCATAATATCTACAATAATCTTGTATAGCTTCTTTTTTTTTTAACTTATCTGTCCATCTAAGTTTTTTACCTACCACATAGCTGAAGATGTTTTGCTTACTACCTAATACAATTGTTGGGACTTAGGTCCTCAGCACAAAGCTCAATGAAATTATTCTCAATATACATATGATCAGAATGGTTCATTGGTCTGATTTGTGTCATTCCTTGCTGTCAAAACATTTGAGGACTACAGATTTACAGAACCGGTCCCAGAGCAAAGCCTCTCTTTGGTCAATACCTTGCGAATTTGTTTTAAGGAAAGTTGTGAATAACTAAATAAATCAATCTAATGTACAATTAAAGCAAGGGAAATTATTTTCCTCTTAACAGCATTTCCAGGATACACTTTTTAGGGCTTGCGCGAAAGTGATTGTAGGAGTATTTTTGACTTTTGAATAATACAGGAATTAAAAAAAAAAAAAACTGTTTCCAGTAATCTCACTCTCCCTTTCTCTGAGCAGTGGCCTAGATTCCTCTTAGCCTAGTCTCTGCCTATGCCATAGCCGTAGGCCTGTCGATGTGATCAGAATTAGAAATTCTAATGGACGTGTCACCACTTTGAACTGCAGGCTTGAAGAGCTTATAGTCTGGCGCTCCCTTGGATATGCCAGGCATAGTCTGCGCATTGATCCCTCTGAATGTGTTTGACTTTGACGGTCTCTTTCATTTTACCCTCCCCCTACCTCCTCCCTCACCCTTTCATTCATTTTCTCATGTGGTCTCTCTTCTCCTCTCCTTTCCTTAATGCTCGTTTTCACTCTGTTTAACACGAGGGCAGTGAAAGATGTGAAGGCACACACACAACGTCATGCACAGTATAAATGATGTGCAGACTTCAGCAGTCTAACTGAAGTGCAGCTCTCACTTAATGATTCAGGGAATATTTTCAACAGACTCTTTTTAACTCCAAGCTTCTTACCGGCCATGTAGTTGGGACTAGCTAATGACCTCAGAATAACATTTTTGGATAAAGATAAATAGAAATTCAGAGTTTGATCTTTATCAGGTATGTGCAATGATAGCAGGGCTGATAATATAGGGCTGCATTTCTCCTGACAGAAGGGAGTCAGGAGGTAGCAGATCAAAAGCATGAAAGGACTCAGGGATTTGATCAAGGTCATTTCAATAGAGCGTGTTTATCTTTTCAGTAAGGGGGCTAAAATCATAGACTAAAGACTGAAAGGTATGCTTGAGACAATCTAGTCTGAACAAAAACGTCAGAAGGCGCGGGTGTTTATAGCTGTCCCAAACAGTCGCAGCAACATCATGGTAGCACACACCTGTGGAGAATGTTTCCTAAAAACACTCATGGATTAAAGACAAGTAAAGAACAGAAAAACATTATCCTGCACAGTTAAGTCTCACTTGCCTTGGGAAATGATCCCAGTTGTGACCCACGTATGTGAGGAACAGACTGCACCTGTGGAGACCTTTCCCTTGAAGTCAGCAGCTGAAGAAAGAATTCATTATTTATCTTGTCAGCCTCCTGTCTAACTTTTAATCAATGGTCCCACCTGAGGTGAGGTTTTGTGGGGACAGAATTAGAACAAAGGTTCCCGTCCACATTCAGCCAGGGCATTGTTCCAATCTTGTGATCCTGAGGAAACAACAGTTCTCAGCTCTGTTCTAGGACTTAGCCTCTGTGCACATGTCTTACTGTTCTTTGGCCTCTCGCCTGTTAATACATATGTCCTACAGAGGCCCCTTGCTCTTTTCCTCAACTGCCAACAGGATGACTGACAGCGGCGGCAGAACAACAAGAAGTAGGCGCTCCTTGGTGACGAAGCCCAATGTGAAAGGCTGTGACAGTCCAAAGGGGATCCTGCTGACACCAGGGGTACCCCACAGGGGTGACCCTGGAACCTCTGGACCCCCTGCCTTACTTATTGATGTCTGCAGATGTGCCTGCCTGAATGATAATGGCCTCCATTGGAGAAGCCCCTTACAGCGCCTGTCTATAAATCAAGCTGGGGACACACAGTGAACAGAACCTTTTATGTGTCTGTGTATGTATTTTCAAGACTGTGTGTTTAGGCCTGTTTGTGTGTCTTTATATGCTTTATGTTTGTGCATATGCTGCTGGAGGAGCTCCATGTTACATTATTGATGACCCTCAGGGGAAGGTTGAAAGTGTGAATAGTTGCTGCAAAGTCCAGGAGGGAGTGGAAGAGAGGTGGGAGTGGCTGGAAAGAGATATCAGACTGCTTGGATCCATTTGGAAGTCCACATCCACGGACAGCTATAGTTCTCTATAGAATCGAAGGCTGACAGGTGAGGTGAGAGACGGATGGGTCACTGTGTTAAAAAGTAGGTCTCTGGAAAAGCACACTGATGTAACATCTACTTTGCAGGTTGGGGATGAACTAGTGAGAATGGAGATTTGTCTATGATCAAGCAGAAAAAATAAAAGCCAACGTGTCAGCAAAGACACAAAGGAACTATAGTCCCTTGAGTGACCACTACAGGCTCCAAAAGCCATTCAATCCCCAGCAACTCCCATTTAAATGTAGAGACAAACATGTTGCTGCAACAGCTGCAACAGCTGTAGTCTCCGTGGATAATTTTCTCCTTCATGACAACTGTACAGGGGATGAATTTTTCCCTACGTTTTTTATAATTGAGGTGTGACTATTTTGAGTGATAGGTAGGTGAGTGCATACATGCTACAAACTGGGATGCATGGAAATCTTTGCTGCATATGTGCCCTTTTTGCCCTTTTTTAGTGATTACATGCAAGTTAAGTGGAGACAGGCAGAAATGGTTGAGGTAGAAAAGCCCAATGTGCGTGGCTTTGTCCAAAATATGAGCCAGCCAATTCGTAACTATGGACAACTTATTGGAAAAAACCGAATAAATGAGGAAGTATAGCCAAGCAAATACAGTTTCTTCCATACATGGCTAAGGGGTTTGATGAGGATGAAAAAGATATAAAGATGAAAAGACAAGTCAATAAAGACAGGTGTGCAAATAAATGCAATTGGTAATATATTCTTATAAATCAGTTTTGTCAGAAGAAGAGAGACAAAATGTGAAAATATCTCCCAGACAATTTATTCAAAATTACAAATCAAATCTGTCAATCAATTCATTTATTGCTAATGTTTGTCTATATATTACAAGGTAAGATAGTGAATGCTGCTCTGTTTGCTTCCAGTGTGTTATCAATGCTATGGATACTGTGGAATGTGGTTATGCATAAGCATGTGCATTATTCCCATATTGGTGACACAGTGATGTACAGGGTTTGAATGACTGGGTGTGTACCTGCCAGCAGTATGCTAATACAGTGGATATTCCTCTGTGCGCATAAATGTGCATATGTTACACTGTTGTTGTGGCCACATGTGTACATGATAAGTGTCAGATGGGTTTTTCTGTGCCACCTTATTCCATGGAATATGCTCAGACCTGACAAGGGTGTAAATTGCCCATATTAAGCTTCCAGCAGCCTTGGCATCTGTTGGCGCCTCATGATAATGACTGCTGTCAGCAAGGAGACCCCCCTACCTTTGTTATTGATCTTCCCTCTCATTTCTTTTTCCCCATTGTTTCACAGCCTCCTTCACTCCCATCATTGCTGATTATGAGTCCTAACGTCTACAGCACCTGTGCTCCTCTGCTTTCTTCTCACGACCGAGCCGCTGAGGGAAAGTAGATCTGTGAAATTTGCACTCTTCTCAGTCATACTTGGCAAAGTAAGACAACAGAAATGAGCTTTGCACAGACAGTAGGTGTGACAGAAATGTTTGTCAGACTGTCTGCAGCCTTCCATTACATCATGGATATTTCAGTGATGGTTTACACTCGTTACTGACATTCTGCTAACAGGCAGATCACATTGGTCTTAATATTCAGCTTTCATTCTATATGAAGGTAAGACGTGAGAGTATGTTGGCGAGATACTGACAATATTGCGATAAGACTGTCAGAGCTGATGAGAGTGAACCCAGGTGCAAAAAGGGGAAGCGAGGCGGAGGTAGTGAGTCCAGTAGGGCAAGAGCTTTTAATCCAAATGGAGGCAGGGGTCATACACAAAAAGGCTGGCAGGAGTTGGCAGGAGTAGGCAGGAGAATCAAACATCAAACAACTGGGAACGCAAGAGAACTTAGCACACAGAAGGTAACAAAGACAATCCAGCAGAGACATGGGGAATGAGGCGGGGTTTAAATGCAAAAGAACTAACACAGGTGAAACAAATTAGGAGTCAACTCATGGCGGGAAAAAGAACAAAGAGGGGAAGTAATTGCAAACAACAACATGGAACACAAGATTTTCAAAATAAAACAGGATGTGTACAAGACAACGAAAAAACAGAGTCTGACAAAGACCTTACAATTGCCCTTTTCTCATAACTGCTGCTCCATTAGTCTTATAGTGTAGACTGACAGAAGTGCAGTTACCAATAGTTTTATTTGGACATGAACCTCTGCAACCACAGATGCTTTGGGTTTGTGTTGATCTGAGTCACAACAACATAGTGCTTCTATCGGGCCTGGTCCCATTCTTCTCAATGCACGACACAAAATATGTGACTAATGATATATTCTAGAAATGTGCAACATACATTTTTAGCTAAAAGTTTTTGAACAGACATATTTTGACCTTCAGATTTAGCAAATAATAGAGACCACCATAAAGTGCCAAGTGTCAGTTTTAACTTGATTAAAGTAGCTGGTATAGAGGAACTGCAGGAGATATCTATGATGGTAGCTTCTCAGTCAGAGCTTCACTGCAGCCACCTACAGTGGTACACTGGTTGTGAAGTCTTTAGCCAGATAACTATGATCAGGTGGCTGGCATGGCTAGTTAGGGGTATTTCTAATCTTCTATGTGAAAAACATCTTTGGTTTCTTTTGCCACATGTTTTAGATGATCCAGTGACATTTGATAGATTTGGCTTGATCTGAGCCATAAGCTGCTCCTGCAGTCCTGTGTTCATCCATCAATTTCCATCGGCAGCTGAGGTATCGGTTATTATCAGTTTACTATATTCATGTGAGCCACACATGCAAAGGCTTTAGGTGGTGAGGTATTCCAGCCTTCTCCACACTTCTAATATCTGGGTTTTTGTTATAGTGCCTGTTTGTTTGTGAATGCCTTTCTGATTTTAAGTTTACCCAGGAGATTGCATGGCAGATTTTGAGGATTTTCAATCTAATGAAGTCTTGGTTGCTGATATGGAAACACCTACACCCTGTAGAGCATTCTTGACTTGGTGTATATTTTTGTGTTTTTTCTTGTTTTTCTGTGTGCATCAGGGTTTTTTTTTTTTTTTTTAAGAAAACACCAAACTATTGTACCACCACAACATTTATAATTCAGATTTGTACTGATGCTGTATGTGTATATCTACATATGTACTGTATGTACATATATGCATATATATGTACAGAAGAAACATCCACATTTTCCCCAGTTTCTCACTTGACATCCCAACCTCAACTCTGAGAGCAGCTTCATTGTCTTAAAGTGATATCATGATCTGACAGAATTTATAACATCAGAAAGTGAGTGAGTCAATTTGACAAGCTTTCTACAACCTTTCAAATAACCATGTTACCATGTCCTGTGACAAGAAGGTCTTGGTCCCGGACACTGATATAGATTTTTCAGCAGCAGCCTTGAGTTGATACATTCAAAAAGAAAATATGTTAATTTAACTTTGTGGTTCAAAGAATGGATTCATAGAGAGCTGCCTGTGTGGTAGAATACCAAAACAAAAATAGATCTGAAAAAAAAAAGAGACCAACCTGGAAAAGTGACGAATAATGTTCAAAATCAAGATCAATCAGAAGATAGGTGACACAAAAGAAAATAAAGACCAGGTCAAACCTGAAGGAAGGAAAACAGTGAACTATGATTTGATTTTCTACATCAGTTATCAACCAGTTGTCAGGGGATGACTAGAGAAAGATCGAGGAGGAATTCACATCTGATGCTAGAGCTATCATAGCCATTATGAGACCATCTGCCATCATTAAGGTCTCTTCCATCATTGTGTTTATTAATTGTCTGAGAAAATGTCTTCCTGATGCTAAAGGACACTGCACAAACTGTGATTCTCACTGACGACACAATTTATCAAGGCATGATAACTTCATACAACAACATGGCATGACACTTCCTGACCTGTTTAGTTAGGCAGATAACTGGTGTGCATGTTAATAACACACACATTGTATGCATGAGCAAACCTGAGTGGTCTCCTGGATGCCTGTGAATCCCCATACCTAATGCTGTATGGTAATCTGCTAACCTTGAGGGTTCCCTTACTGGAAACCAGTGAGCAAGGCAGAGCTTTCTGCCCTACTCAAAATGCTTTGACCTGTTCCATTGAGTTTCCGGCTTGCACTCAAGGGCTATTAATGAATGCATGTAGTTGTATGAAAATCCACATTCAGTGTAGAAACAGGGTTTTTACTCCAGAATGAGGCATAAAGGGAGAAAATGAATGGTCTTGATTAGACATTGAAATCTGTTTGTATATAGCAGGTGGCTCATCAGAAATGTTGAAGGGAGGTAACATCTTGGAGGTCATCCAGGACTGAAGTACAACTACAGACAGAGGAAAAGAAAAAGACAACAGGTGATGGAGAAAAGAAAAACCTCTTGGTACACAGCACAACCACTGCAGCTTTCTTGTTTCTGTGAAAGAGTCTGTGTTTCTCAACAGAAAATCACAGCCACTCTAATGATATCCGCATGTATTTCTCGTTAATGCTTCATAACAGCTTGAAGGACTTTAAGATAAACAATGGAGGGGGGTGGGATCTGAGGAAAAATTTAAATTGTTTGTTGGTTTTATAGTTTTATGAGGCTGTAGGGTTGTTGACGTTACTTAACTTGACTTTGGATAAAGCCATTGTCTTTACTCAGGTTTTAAGCAAGGAGGCTGTGTAATGGAATTATCTTGCTCTAACTCCACTGACTGGCTTAAAAAAAACATACACGTCACAATCTATCAGCATTCTGAGTTTGCTCAGTTATTGTGAAGGTCAGAAACTTGACAACAAACATCACAAACAAAGTGTGAGAACTCTAGTATCAGATGTGAATCCTCCTCAGTCTTTCTTTTGTAGTCCTCTGACATTTGGTTAATGACTGTGATTCAAGTCAAATCAAAACTTGCAGTTTCCATTTCTGCTTCAGTTTTGACCTTATAAACTTTGTATTGCATCACTTCTCTTTTCTTTGCTTTGAACATGATACATAATTTTCCCAGAGTAGTTTGCTTTTAATTTTCAAATCTTTCTTGAAATCAAGTCAAATCAAATTTATTTATATATATTTGAAGGGACCCTCCAAATCTCTCCATGAGTAAACAGTTTGTGACCGTGGCAAGGAAAAACCTAGTTTCAAAGGCAGAAACCCTGTGCAAAACTAGACTCAGGGAGGGCAGCCATCTGCTTCGACTGATCATTTTTCTCTCAACCTCTCACCCTTGAGACCAAAGATGGTTTACAAAATAATAATACTAAATTACTTACATATGCCAGCATCCTGTTATCCAGTTGTTTAGTGAAGGTTAAGAATTGTTTCACACTGACCATGACATCTGACCTTTGACCACCAAAATCTAATCAATTCAATCTTGATTTATGCCAAAATTCCCTGGTGTTGCTGAGATATTTCATTCACAGGGTCCTTTGACCCTGTTAAAAGAAGTGCTTTGACCACAAAATATTATTTATCAGTAAGAGTGGATATATTTGCCAAATTTTAAGAAAATCCCTTAACAACATATTTGCTGTGTTCTGTGTGCTGAGTTTGAGGCTAAGTTTCAAACTGAATCATTCAAAACATTTAGCTTATATCTGATTATCAGACTGCTATAGATCCAAATCCCACTTGTTAGATTGGTGAAAACAATGTTCTCTCCACTAATACCACAAAAAAAAAGAAAAGCTAAAGTGTTGTGCACAATATTGACCCCATAAGCAGTACTTGTAGGCGAGTTTTATGCATTCATTACAAATTTCTCTTTGCGAAGAAGCAGGATCCTGCCGATATCAGCTGGCATCCAAATGCTTGATGTTTCCAACACAATCTGCCAGCCTGCTGAAGATAGCCAAGGACATCACAGTGACAATGACACGACCATCTGAATTGGATACCTGACACAATCTCTTCAGTTCATTCATTATGGATTTAAAAAACTCAGTGGCTTGGTGCATTACTCAAACTGATTCAATGCTTCTAAATCCATGAGAGGTGGGGAACAAATCTACATGTCAGAGAAAGGACTCCAGTTTGATTGTCTGCCAACCTGTGTGGTCCTACGCTCTATTGATGTTTGTTGGTGACTAAAAGGCACTGACAACATCCTTTTACAAAACATCACTCATGCCGGTATGTCTGTAATGCCATCTTCTTTTAGCTTTTCAGACATGGCTGTCTGACTTTAATCCTGTTTTTGGCCCCATTGTGGTGTGATCACTTCTCACAGCGCAGGATGTACCCAGGCTAAAACTGTATTATCTGTGTCTCTCTTGTCAAATGTGCCAGGGGAATTTCGTCAATGTGGTGTTACTTTGGATTAATGTAGCACAACTTTACACCACCATGGCTTCCCTGCTTCCCTGCTTCCTGGAGTGCTTCCCTGCTTCCCCAGAACTTACTGGTTTATCAAAATGGCTTTTCACACTTTTGAGGCAGTGATAATGGATCTGACCTTAGCTTTTTTCTTCACTTCCAGTGGCCAAAATATATCAATTTCCCTGTTCACAATAGAAAATCATTCAGCTCCTACCCTGCTATTCCTGCTACTTCTCTAAACTGGGAGTTTTCTCATCTGACACTACTGACTTGGACAGTAGTCTGGGAAAATACTGTCCATTGCATTCAACTATGTCCTCACTTGTGTCAAGACCTGCATGTGTTTGCAATGAAATGACCCCAGCAGATCTAAGGCTTCTCCTGGCACATCCCTTTGTCTCTAAAGACCCTTTTCGCTGGTCTAAACTTTCTCTGGATTATTTGAGCATCTTCCACCACAGGGTCTTCAATAAATGGAAAAGATATGGTTGGGGTCTTCTGTCACTCTGTCCTCCACAATAAGCTCTAAGCTCTATGTACTCTTTCTCTCTGTCCAATGTTGCTTGAAAACTGTCTTGGATGTACTGAATAGTGCAGGCTTGTATAGACTGAGCTTGATTGAATGATTATTTTACCAGCCAATCAGAGATAAAGGTCTTCATGGTGTGTGGGTGAATAATATAAATTGAATTCGCAAATAATGCAATTGGTGTGACAAATTACAAAGACAAGGACTGTGACTTTGTTTTCTACACAGGACTCCACTATATCATTCCATGAAAAGTTATATTTTGCCCTGTATTGTTGTCTGAAATCTGATTTGTTGAACCTCTAATTACAAAATATCTCCCTCTTCTGCAAAGTGTTGTCACACCTTCAAAATATCTAATTATTGCACCATAGTATCATACAGAAGCTGCTAATTTGAAATAAATCCTGTTTGGCTTCCAACCAAGAGTAATGGTGTCCAAGTGCTGCCTCAGAGGCTGTCCTACTCTCATAATAACATATTCTGGCAAACATTATTATTATTATTTATTTATCTTTTCAACTGGTGGGACATTTTGGTTCATCTTGCATACCTTCTGTAAGTACTCAAACTTATGTAATGGCAGATGTAGAGCTACTCTCTGTCTCATCATGCATTTTTTTTTTGCCCTCCACATTTCCATTACCTAGTTTCAATTTCTCCTGTGCACACATACACAGAATGCCACTATATAAATGAAACCTTCCCTTAGTGGCTTTCAGGTTGGCATCCAGCCTTTGATGGAGAAAGCCTGTGAAAGTGCCAGAGGGCCTGATGCTCTCTGCCACCACAGTCGCAGCGGTTGAGGCTGACTCGTCGCTCCTGGAGGGCCCGTGGGAGTCTGGAAGCTGATCAGACAGCCAGGCACTTGGGGGTGGAGGAGCTGCCACCTCCAGGTACCTGGACGCTGATAGGAGATAGTGGCGCGTATGGCAGCAAGCACTTTAGTCACATTCCCAGTGAGTCATACCCGGGGGGCTGGATTCAATCACCTCCATTTTTTGCATTAATGTGGCTCAATCTGTATTTACTTTACATCATCCTGTCCTTTTCTTTTTTCCTTAGCTTTTTTCATGTGCATTGCGCTTTAAAACCTTTATTTTGTTGTCAAGTGGAGCTCGATGTGGAGTTATGAGCCAGTGAGCTAATTCGTGAAAAGGAAGTGGGGTAAAAGGGACATCCAAACAGCAAAAAGCACTTTTAGGGAAATGGGAAAGTACTTCAGTGTAAATGAAAAAGAGTGTGAGAGTGCTTCATGTTGGCCTAATGACAAAATGGCTTTTCCTATCTTTTCCTATCTTTAAATCTCAAACCTGTATACGACACACACTTTTCTGATCAATATATATATATAGTGCCAAATCATAACATAGTTGCTTCAAGGCATTTTACATACAGAGCAAGTCGAGATTCACTCTTTGTCAAATTATTTAAAGAGACCAAACAAATCCTGTAATAGATAAGTTTAAGAAAGAAAAATGGATCAATGACACTTACTCATTCATTCATTCATCTTGAACTGCTTATCCGTTTCCGGGTTGCTGGGGGTGCTGGAGCATCCTGGGCAGGTCACCAATCCACCACAGGGCCAACACACAGGGACAGACAGAGACCAACAACCACTCAGACCTACGGACAATTTAGAGCCACCAATTAAGCTAAACATGATGTCTGTGGTCGGTGGGAGGAGAACATGCAAACTCCACACAGAAAGGTCCCAGGCCAGGAACCAAATCTGTGACTTTGTTGTTATGGGGAACCAACCCTAACCACTATGCAGCCGTGCTGCCTCCTTAGATTTAGCTTAAATCTATTTATTATATAAATAATGTAAGATTATGTTTAAAATGATACAAAGATGCCACCACACATCTTGACCAATCACGGATGGCTTTAACAGAAAAAAGCAAATCAGCTGGCTCCCATTGTTCACTTCAAAGAGCTGGCTCTCAGGGCCGGATCGCTTGTGAATGACAGATCACCAGTTCAGAGTTGTTATAGTTGTGACCAGCATAAAAGCTTGTAGTTCCTTTAGCAAATACTGACACACAGGTTGACTCTAAAGTGAATATTTCCTACTTTGTATTGTTGTATTGTATTGTAAATGAATAAAAGACACTGTGAGAGTCAGTCCGGCTTGTGAATTCATCCTGAGCTGTAACATAGACAATATTCTGTAGATTGTGGCACATTTATATACATTGAGCAACTGCCCTGTCTTCTTCAAGATTCAGTTCATTCATTTTCTCCCTTTCTGTCACACACATAGACACAATCTGTTTAATTATGTCTTGAACTGAAAAGTGTTCAAGGGCAGGGAAAGACTTTCACACCAACACAAATACATGTTCAGCCTTTAGCTGCTGCTTTTCAACTTGAGTGAGTGAGTCAGTGAGTTCTAAAGATAATAGAACGGAACAGCACAGGGAGAATTTATGATATTGTGATGTCAAAGGTGTAAAAGCAGATCTTTGATGAACTGTGGCCATGCCAGCATTTGCACTGAGAGAGAGACACACATCTGAGATATTAAGGATTTTTGTGGTGGGGGGAAATTGATGTCACTCTGAGCCAAAAAATTTGCATGACTCAGAAACACAGGAGGATGAATCAAAGTCTATTTAATCAGAAAAAGTGCACAGATGAGCAGACAAATCAGACAGAGGTATCCAAAACATGAGATTAAAGAGGGAGTCAGGGAACTGGCACACACATAATGTCACTTAATCAATGCCAGGCATTTGAACATGTAGGAGATGGCTCCTCTAGTGTCTTTCACTGGACCTGTATGATGAGACAGTTATAGGCTATTGAATTATGCTGGACTAAGAGGTTTTTTCTGTGGTTATCTATTCTCAATGTCATTTTAAAGTTATGGTTATGGAGGAAAGGGGAAATGGTTTGTGAGTTTAAGGAGCTACAAAGTTCATGTCAGAAAGAGGTTGGTGGGCCATGACCCAAGAGAGCAACCTTTAATTCCCATGTGAAAGTAGAGGTTTATGTTGTTTTTATGGCCCTTGCGTTAATTTAGCCATGCTATTGTTGTAACCATCGCAACAAACAATGTCTAAAGTTGATGATGATATTTTCCCTAAAATCACAATCTTTTCCTCAAGTGAATAATGTACTGTTAGTTCCTGGCTGTGGTGATGGCTTAAGTAAACCATAAATCATCCATCCATCCGTCCATCTTCTACCACTTTTCTGTTTCTGCTGGAGCCATTCCCAGCTCACTCTGGGTGAGGGTGGGGCCACTCTGGACAGGTTGCCAGTCCATCACAGGGCCAACACACAGAGACAGATCAAGCCCAACAACCACTCGCACTCCCAAACATGATGTCTTTGGACGGTGGAAGGAAACCCACACAGGCACGGGGAAAACATGTAAATGCCACACAGAAAGGCCCCAGGCTGGGAACCGAACCTGTCACTTCTTATTGTGGAGCAACAATGCTAAACACTATGCCACCCTGCTGCCCACCATCAAGCATAAAAGCTGAAAAAATTCATCTTAACTCTTTAAATTTTGTCTTTATTAAATTAACTTTGAGCTAACTCTTCTAAAGTATAAACTTGCACAACCGTCCCAATTCTTCTTAGAGACGCTGCAATATAGTTCTTTGGCCTGTGATCACACACTGACTCCATGATACCAAGATGATTCAGCATGGGCTGTAAACTGATGTGAACTAATGAGATAATTGTGAGGTGGATGCAGGTAGACATAAATGAATTAAGAAGAATGCATTATGAAAGGTAATTAAGAAAAATATGCACAATATAATTACAAATGTATATGTATTTTAATGACTTCAAGCCATATTATCAGTAATTCATATTTAGCTCATATATATAGCCTCAAAAGATGCTAAAAGTGAAGGCAACATTGATTCTCAATGTAAATGAACTGAAGGATTATGACTCCCCAAGCTGAGAGAGTGATGCCATCTGATTTCAGGAACAACATGCCACATCTCTATCCCAAGAGTGAAGACCTTGGATCCTGCTTGATATTTTTTGAGAAATGTGCTGTACATCACATAATTCTGTATGCAAACAATCCTTGCAACTGATGGCTGATGAGCCTAAATCTAAGGGCAGTGTTAAACTAACTTATATATTCAAATTAAAGACTTAAAGATGAAGTGCTTGCATTTCAGTGTAGTATCCCTTTATTTGAAACTCAAGCACAGAACCAGGAAAAGAAAAAAAAGAAAAGAAATAACACTGGTGGTCTGGAGTTTAATTACACACAAAAAATTCACTGTCTTGTGATTAAATCTTTCAATAAACACACTGGTGTCTGTTAGTAACTCTGACATCAATCTGGAGACGATCACTGTCGAAGATGGATTTCTGACCTCGGTCTCCAATGCCGCTTCCAACTGCCACTTAGATCTTCTTTTAGTATATTCCTTGGAATATCAGAAATATCAGGAGATGAAATATATGTCCGTCACATTTTTCACTTCATTTCCATCATGCTGCAGAGATTTGAGTGCACCAGTTTTCTGCTTCCAAAGCAAAGGTCCTTGTCTTGTTTATCTCCTTTCCCATTCCCTGATCCTTCTCTCGCTCCACTTCTTTTTCTTTTTTTCTTCTCCTGACATCACTCCGTTTGCAGTCCACCCCATATGTCTGAGCCACCCGTGCCTCAGGAAAAGTTTGGGAGTAAGAAGAGGCTGTCAGGCAGTCAGTGAAAGTTCAAAAGAAGCCCACTGAATCAAGAGGAAAGCCACCAGAGGGATAATCCTTGCCTTGCCATGTTGTCTGAGGGGACAGAGAGAGAAGAGAAAGGGAGTATTAAACTACCCATCAGACAAGAAGAGCATAAACACCAAAGCAGCTCACAAGCAGGAGAATCAATAAAAGGAGACAAAGGGACTGCAGTAGTTACAACGTTGTTCCAAGTGTCACATAAAGTATCCAGAGTACTATTTTAATGCATTGAAGTTACCTCTTTTTCCTTTATTTACAGAGATGTTACTCTGATTAAGAAATGGAAAACACAGTAATTCTGGATTCTATAACATTTCAGATAACAGAGCAGCTGTCAAATGCCAGGCATCATATTGCATGGTTCTTATAAAAATCATCAAAAACCTCAATGTAGTTTTATGTCTCCTCTCTCTCTCGACAACATGTTGCTGGGAGAATCAGAAGAGAGGGCTCTGAGATGGTTTTCTGAGCAACTAATTTCAGATAAACACTGAGCGAATCTGCATCCTATGAGGTTGCATGGTTACAATTTTCTGCAGATTGAGAACTGAGATACTTTCTCAGTGTTACGATAGTGCACCCAGATAGTGTCACCACATTTATGTGAATTTCATTTAGTTAATGGAAAAAAAAATCCCATTTTTTATTTTAAGGGGTTGAGGTTATTCCCCTGTTAAATATGTTAATCACATTTTAATTTATACAGCTTGTGAGATAGTGAAAAAAGTTTGGAAAGGAAATTTTGAGTGCCTCAGGGGGCCGATGCTGGGATGAGTAGCTATTGGCTGTCCTAAAAGTCACAAAATGAGGTCATTGCTTAATCTGCACAACTTATTGACCACAGGCGTGTAATTGCAATGGACACTACAATGCTTGGATACGATAGTGCCACTGTCGTTCCAAGTATCACACAAGTTATTTGCTTTATCTTTAATGGTTTTATTTTGGTCAATCTACACTGATAGTAACATGATCTACACAGCAATATGAGAACATTGCTGATCACCATAATATGGAACATAACCTTGCTTTTCTCTATTTCAATTCAAAAATAAAAAAAATGGGAAGTTCAAAACTCATATTTTCAACACCCCAAAATAGCTGGAGACAAGAAGTATGAAAAAAAAATCACAACCTCTGCACCATAAAACATAACAATATCAACAACCAAAGAATAAGGTGGTTCATGCAGTCAAAATATCTCCCATACTGACTGGTTCTTTGACTTTCTTTTTGGACAGGCTGTGTGATCAACTGACCTTCTTGTGCCAGCTGATAACATATTTTTATGAATTCCACTGTTTCACAAGAGGCCCAACCAAAGAAATGAGCATTAATGCTGACACCTCTGGGGTTTCTAGTTGGGCTTTATCTGCATCTGTACGAGTCAAGAAATGGCACTGGCATCGACTCAGACAGGAGACACTAAAAACATGCTTTGAAAAAATTATAAACTTACTAAAAAGTATAAAAAACGATGTCATGAACAAGAAGTTATGTTAAGTTATGTTTAGTTTTTGTCCTTTGTTTATGTTGGCCCGTGGCTTCCTGTTTTATTTTGACATCCTACTCTCCTCTCGTTTCAGGTAACTTGCTTTTCCTCCTGTGTCTCACACACACACACACTGTGACAAAATTCTAAAATCTGAGAAGGGCTGACATTTTTAGAAAACATGAACTGCAATGTGTAATAACTGTTGCAGCTATCAAAAAGGGAGTTCAAAGTTTTGTGACCCGTTTAAACTTTGAACCAAGTTTCTGTGACAAAGCATTACAAAGCCATGTGGCTCCAAAGAGGGGTGGGTTTGATCCATGTTGGTTCCACAAGAGCTGAGCTCAGGACCTGCTGTTGCCACAGTGATTTGAGAATTTGTGCTGTTCAGCGGTCCAACTCTCCCCAGAATGTGGCTTTTGACAAGTTCCCGCACTACTGCAAATTGTCAGAAAGCCTTAAGTCCTGTCCTAAAAGCGAGAACACCGTGGGAGACAGAGAAGCCGACAGATTCTGGCAGTCTTTATTTGAATCAGATACTACTTAAAATGAGCACATATTCTCAGTGCCAAGACAGAGTAAGATTGGATTTTATTACATTCAACTGAGGCCGACTCAGGTGTTGCTGGCAATCTGGGCCCTCCTGTTTAAATTTTGTGTAGAGCCCTCCTGTCAAAGTCACATTTTATGTATCCCAACACCTATGTCTAGATTATGACAAAAAATTATCTGTCTCCTTTTTATGGTTTCGCTGTGAGCTTGAGTTAAAAATAAAATGAAGGTTATTTTTTCATGCTTCATAGTGCTCATAGTTTGGAAAGTTTCCTTTTTTTGTAAAATCAGTTTGGTGTTTTGGAGAGAGCAGCGGTTTTCCTCTGTTTTAAAGTTTGAATCACATTTCTATGTGCAGATATGAGAGAGCTAGGTGACTCAGAGAAAAGGTGAAGTTTTGTGGAGGGTTGTTTTGCTGGGTATTTTGGGGAGGAATAACTTTGGAAAATATTGTAATATCAGCACCAAAAGGAATAGCACCACACCGCATCTATTGATGTACATATTGCCAGGGTTTTCTCAAAGCTACAGGACTATCAAGAACATAGTGACTGGCAGACACAAATGCAGACAGGCAGGATTCAGTTCCCAGGGTCTTCATCGTGCGTTTATTGAATTTGATTCCATATGCCCAGCCTATTCAGCCAAAGGTCAGAGACGGTCAACAATGACTGAAAACTTTTTGTACAAGCATCATTTTGAGAGTCACCTCATCAAAGAGCACTTCATAGTGCTAGGTATCAAACAATTCAGTTTCTCACCACCAAGGTCAACTACAGCCAGAGCTGTTTAACTTTCTTTGGATGGAGAAGAAGGAAGTGGTCCAAATGTGTTGGCAACACAAAAGGAGATTTGACAAGTTTGCAAGTTAGCAGTGGAAGCAACAAACCGAACACAAGGCAGAAATAGGAGACACTACGACACCAGAGTTAGAAACACAGTTGTAAAGGAAGAGGAAGCATTGGGCGTTGGGCAAATGACTGATATTTATTAATGAATTACACTCACTCTCACTCATTCATCTTTTTGCCGCTTATCTGTTTCCAAGTCACGGAAGTTGCTGGAGCAAATCCCAGCTCACACTGCATGAGTGCAAGTTACACTCTGGACGGGTCACCAGTCCATCACAAGGCCAGACAGAGACAAACAACCACTCACACTCACACTCTCGCCTATGTGGAAGATAAAAAGCTGTTTATTCCAAGCAAAATGTAGTAGTATGAGTAGTGTAGTAGTAATGTAGTAGTAATTTCCTCTAAAAAATAAATTGATTCTAACCTAACTCACACACGGATCACACATTTCACTGGGCTGGTTTTGTGGCACTACATTGTAATTCACCTCTGTAACTTTCCAGAGCTTGACTGACTCAGTTCTTCCAAGAAGCCATTGCACTACCTAACTCCCAGATCATGACAAAAATGCACATTTGGGCAAATAAGAATGAAACAATTTACAAATTATAATAAATTATATAACAAAGAAAAAAAAAACAAACTAAGAACAACCTGAGGTGTGGTCATCAGTAATTATGTACTTGATGCACAATTGAAAAACAAAACAATATTTCACTTGGGGAATGAAGACCAAAACCAAAAGTGGCATGAAGCAACATCATGGGTGTTAAAGGTTAACTTTTGCGGTCAGTCCTCCTCAATTTTTAAGGTGCCAGTGAGCTCTTTAAAAAACTGGCTCACCAAACACAAAACACAACACAGCATAGGTCTCTTTGTCCTTTCTGTAAGAAATTTGAGCCAAGGCTTGTTGTGGTAAAAGGGTCTCTTGAAATTTCAGATAATGTAATAAAACACTAACAAGCTACATTTAAGTTTTAAATGTTTTAGTGTAGCCTTCCTCTGGAATGAAAAAAGCTTTACCTGTTTCAGTACAGTGTATAACAAAAGTTACTATCTGTTTACTATCTATATTTGTTCTTTTTCAGTCTATGATTCCCACAGGACCAAATTATTCACTTTAACAGTCCCAGCTAGAAGAAGTCCTTGATTTCAGATATGAATAAGTAGATGTGAATGGACGTGTGTTTTTTTGAGTTTAGACTTAAAATCAAAGGATTTTAACAAAAGGTACAATAACAGAACACTGGTGTCAGCTTTACATATCTGATTGATTTTTATGGACGTTGCTGATGTACAAATACTAACATTTGCATGCCCTCCATCTACATGTGTCTGTGCATGTGGCTGTGGGATGGAAGTTGTTCAGTTTCACAGTCAGGGCCCATTCCCACAGGAGTGCTGCTTCATCAAGTCTGGTAGTGAGTAGCAAAGGGCATCTTCATTAGATTAGTCTCTGATCACTCTCCCAGAGTAATTACCCTCTTGCCTGGTCTCCATTAACATGCAGACTTGATTGATTTAATGGAGTGGGTTTTCTGTTCACGTCTCTGTCTTCTTTCCCTGTGTTCAAGAGCAGATTTCCTCCCATCAGAGTTTAGAATCAATTTCACAGTCAGTAAGGTGGAAAGCCCCTCCACTCCAAAAATGCATTCCAGCATGGATGCTTTTGTCTTGTGTACGATTTTTTTTTTCTTTTATTGTATCCAGCCACATCCCATCCCCTCTTGATTTTTTTGTTGTTTACATCAGCACTTGATCGTGTCAACCTAGCCGTGCTGACCAAGCACGGCAGACTCAAAGGTTGAAAATGACAATTAGCCAGATCACATAGTAGAGAAGGCTGCTGGTTCAACTTCAGAGAAAGTCAATTGGAACCCTCTTTCCAGTACCTACAGTATCACCTCCAAACAAAATTCTCATGCATATGAAGTTGTGAAATCAAAATTTGTTGTCAAAATTAACACTGGTCTGGCACGTGTGTGTCGTGAGTTTTCTCTCAGCCTCCTGTCAGACTGCGCTGTGATTATCTTTGGCATATTGATTGGGCTTGTTTAGAGATTCACTCTGACATAAACAACAGAAGCAGATGCAGGGCTAAGTGGTATCATCAGCCATGAAAATCATATGACCAGGAGCTTATGATTGACCTTATTGCTGCTTAATGAACCACAAAGAGACAATCAGCACCATTCACCTCCCTCTTTGCATCTCGGATGAATCATAAGCAATAACTATCGCTCAGCTGTTACTGGATGGAGGGTCGGAGAACTTCCTGTGAAACCGTACTCCCTGTAGAGCAGCAGCAGTGACTTCACCTGCTGATGTAATTAAATGTTCAACAGAGGCAAAAACAAGCATGAACACCAGCATACGCACATGTACTTATCTACACAGGCTTTTTGCATGGGCACTTAGTGAGATGAGTTAATGAGGCTGCAGTGCAATTACTGAAATCAAAGAGGCAGGTTTGGGCAAAGTCAGCCCTACTTGGAGCATAATCCCTAATATGGCTTGCTAATTGGTTGGAGCACTAGGACACAGACAAAAGCAGCCTGAGAGAGCAGATTGAGACAAGCCCTGAAGGCTTGACGACATAAAGACTGGCAGCCAATAACCTCCATGTTAATGCCTTTATGACTAAGGACAATATGGGTGTCCAAGGCAGTGCTTAATTTGAAAATTAATGGGCCATGGAATTTTGTTATACCACTTTAAACACTTTGCAGCACCAGTATGGTTGCCTCCATGCTGCCCTCTACCCTGCATGGGCTTTATGGGCCTTGTGCATGCTGCAGTAATGCATGGCTAATTTGATTGAAGACTGCTGTGTCCTTGTTGGCCAGACAGAGAGGTGCCCAGGCACATCCTGGGTGACTTGTGAAAACTCAACATATAGCTCCCCATGCCCTCTTTAACGGGCAATCTGTGATCTAAATATCTACGACGTGCCTTGAAGTTGCATACAGACATACAGATGGACAGATCCTATTGGGCCAGTAGGGGTGTTGAGAGATAGAACCAAATTTACAATGCAGGCATTTAAATGTCTTTGTCTCTGGGTAACTTCTAGAAAATAATGGAATGACATTTAGGTTTTAAATAAGAGTTTAAATACGAGGAGCACTTACGTGTTTAAAGATGTAATTGCAAAACAGTACAAAAGTCTATCTATTGATAATGTGGTTGGGGGTTCAACATTGGATCTATTTCAATAATTTCCATAAAGAGTTTGGTCGAGACCTGCTCTATATGTAAAGTACCTTGAATTCAATCAGTTATAATTATGTACTTTATAAATAAAATTTGTTTTAATTAGTTGTTGCATAGTAAACATTTGCATTAACAGCTATTTACTGTCACACCTCTCCCTCATTCCTTGTGTTTCTGTTTACCCTTTCTTTGTGTTTCCTGTTGGTCCTTGTTTTGTGTGAGTGACTGGACTTGCTCCTCCTCTCAGAACTCCTGCCATTTACCTGCACAGCTGTTGCTCATCTACTGGCTCACTTGCTCACCATCGAACACATCAAGCCCTGCAGGATAAAACACAGTGACCAAAATGAACCAAAATGTTCAGTCAACTTTGTGAACCCCACCCCCCCAGTCAGCCAGTCTCCCCTTGCACTCCCCCTGTCTTCCCCTTGGACATCCATCTCTTGCTCCAAATTCCTTGCATCTTACAATGCACTGCCAATCTCTGTTTGCAACCCTGTGCCCAGTGTCCTGCTTTGAGTCCTCAATTCTCTCAACCCAACATACTGTCCAGTTGAAATCAAACTCACCCAACAGCTGACTTCACCGCTCTGCCAAGGTTTAGAAGTCTTTGCTTCTTTGTTTGCTTTTTATCACCACTGATGTTAAAATGCTAACCAACTATCCCATCTTGTCCAAGGGTGCAAAACCTGTTTTGTATTTTCCGTCTTCTCCTTGAAATAGGTATTCACTTGAATCATGAAGCTCTACAAAAAAATAAACAATAAATAAATAAATAAATCTGAAAATATGTGTCACTTCAAATGTAGCTTTTTTACCCTTAGCCTCTTCATGTCATGTCACTTGGAAACATAACTTTTTGATGCTTCAGGCAAATATTAATTTTTCAGGAAACTACAAGAAACATGGAATAAGTTAACTGGAAGTAATCTCCCGTTAAGTAATTATGTTGGTGGTTAGAATAACCTCTTTGGGGGCCACAGCCAATTGTTGTGCTAACACCACAAAATTTTGTCCAATGTACTTTAACAAAAACAAGTATTATTGAATGACAATAAATCAGAGTTCTTCAATAGGTCCAACAAATTGGTGTCTGTGGGTTAAAAAATATATCTGTATGGGTACTCCGTAACTGAATCGAACATGGGCAGCATTTTTGTGTAGTTTTTTGTGTTCTTTTTATTATGAAAACTTTTTCACCCATGACAATTTTGCACTGCTGTCATCACTGTAGCACTCAGCTTGCCTTCAATATATAATGATAATGGAAGAGTGAATTATCAAAGTTTGTATACTGCCTCTGTAGTCATGGCTTCAATAATATGACACAGCTTTTGATTGTGTATTTATTTCCTACGCTTAGTGCCAAAGCAACACTCAACAGTTTCCTACTGAGGTCTATTTTCTATAAACTATAAAGGGTATGGGGAAGGTCCATTGTGTTCAAGGTGTTCTGTGCTTTATTTTCTCTCACATAGCGTGTCAGACCTGGACAATGCTGATGTGATCCAGGCCCCGCAAAAACGATCAAGACCTAGCATCAACAATAACTGAATTACAACAAGTAAAGAAAGAAAAAAAAAAAAAAAAGCATGCCCCCTGGAAAAATTCTGTTCTGGTGTGCTCCTCTTGATGTGTGTATATTCTTGTGTGCATTTGCAAGCATGTATTTAGGTTTAGTCCTGAATGCCCTGACTTGGCAGGAGTAGGAAAGCTTGAGTCTTCAGGGTGTAGTTGTAGTATTGGTGAAATGACCCTGGATTTGGTAAATTATGGAGCCAGTGCAAATAATCATTTCACAAATAATCAACAATCAGTCATTTTTCTTGGACCATAAGGTAGGGGATTAGGGTTGGGCTCAAATACTTGTATTTTATAACTCAGAATTTCAGAAAATAAAAATGTTTCATGCCCTTTTCATGTCAGGTCAAAAGGATTACTGAATAAATCTCAGTTAAAGGCACCGAGGCACTGAGCTTTAACAGATTATTCAAATGCAGAGCTGAGCAGTAGCAGTGTTGTAGACTCCTCCAAACCTGCTCTCCATTCTGCAGACATTGATTTTGAAGAGTTAACAGACAGAATATTTGGTTGCCAAAACTCAAAGGACTGCAACCATGACACCCAGAAATTGACAGTGGGGGAGTGTGCTCATTTTGGTTTTCATATTTTCCTTCCCTCCAGTGTAATGTGTCATCTTTGGCTGTTTTTATTGTGAGTGGGTGACAAGCAGACATGAGTAAAATTGGATTGTTAAAGCTTTTTTCTAATTATTCAATCCCACTTTCTTGGTCAATAAAGTCAAATAGTGCAGTCACGAGTGAACCCCCGTGTGAGATTGCTTGTGAAACGGTGCATAATAAAAGCTAATATTCCGCCATTTTAGCCCAGAATGATGCTCTGTATAACACAAAGTAATTTGTGCCGTTGATCTATCTATAAATACATAATATGCTTGCTCTCATACACCCTGGTGTGTCGGAATATACGTGTTCATCTTCTTCATTCATTGCGTCTTCATTGCTCACTCTTATGCCATTTTCCTGTTCCTCATGCATTTTTTCTTGGCCTCTTTCTTCCAGGCTTCAGCCAGGATTTGTTCTTTTCTGTAATATTTCTTTCTCTTTTCTGTGAAAGCACCATAAAATTTTTACACACCAGGCATGGAGAGGTGAAATCACAAAATATATCAGGGAGGGTCTGAAAAATACTATTTGACCAATATCAGTTGTATAGGTTGTACTGTGTCCACGTTGTCTTTGGTTAAAAAGCAGTTCTACGCTCTGCACTTATAATGCCTGCACAGAAATGCACACAGCCTGTACTATGATTTAAAACAAGTTGTGAGCACCTCTGTGGTTGTGATGTCGATACCAATTGGCTCTCAGAAATGCCCAAACACAGCCCACCTGGACCTACCATTCACCCTGAAAACATAAACCTTTATTTAAGAAGCTGGAAATTGTGAAAATCAACCTTTCCCATGATATAACTTTCCATTGGAGACTGAAATGTGTTTAAAAACCCAGGTTGAGTTAAGTAAGGTGATTGTTTGTAGGCTACAAATTACATTCATTGGAAATTAAAAAAAAAAAAAAAAAAAATCGATTTCACCACAGTTCAAGCTATAACTGCGAATAAGTAGCTTCTGTTTAACCCAAGCTGAAAAGTCAAATGATCTGAGTAATGTCTCAGCCTGGTGGAGAGACAGGCAGGATTTAATTCTTCACTCCTGCTGTTCTGTGGCCCCAGATGGAATATCTCTATCCTTTCTCCATCTACACACCCCCAATTACTTCTCCTTTCACACTGTGTACTCATCGTTCTATCACAAGCAACCAACATGCCCTTTCACCCTTTTCACACACTGCAAGACTGCTAGCATTGCGGCTAATGCTAACGCGGCAGTTCCCAGCATCAACACTGGCGAGACCTGAAGGCTGTCAGAGCACGATGTGAGGAAAGCTCTGAGACTTGTGAATAGCAGGAAGGCTGCTGGCCCTGATGGCATCCCTTGGGTGTTCACTGAAGTCCTGTGCTGAGCAGTTTACCCTTGTGTTCACCACTATTTTGAACCTATTCCTGGCACTCTCTGTTCTCCCTACCTGCTTAAAAAGGTCCATTATCATACCTGTCCCAACAAAGCCCTGCCCAGCTTGTCACGATGACTACCACCCAGTAGCACTCATCTCTGTGGTGATGAAGTGCTCTGAGACACTGATCAAGGACTTCATCTGTACTTCACTGCCCTTCTCTCTCGACCCCCTTCAGTTCACCTATTACTCAAATAGGAGCACTGATGACGCCATTAGCCATGTCCTCCACTCCACCCTGGCCCACCTGGACAGCAGGCAGGGGAACTATGTGCACCTGCACCAGCTCTGCATTTAATATAGTTCCTCACAGGCTGGTCACATAGCTCAGGCATCTGGGGCTGAACTCCTAACTCTGCTCCTGGGTCCAGAGTTTTGTGACAGACAGACCACAGGTGGTGAGGGTTGGAAAACACACCTCCAAACCACGCACCCTCAAAATCGGTGTCCCCTATGGCTATGTCCTGAGTCCTCTGCCCTTCTTCTTCTACACCCATGACTGCAAAGCAAATCACCCCTCTAACATCATCGTCGAGTTCACGAATGGCATTGGTGGTGGCAGGCCTGATCTCCAACAGTAGAGAGACGGCCTATCTGGAGGAGGTGGATGCACTGTCGTCATAGTGCCAGATTGATTGTGGACTTCAGGAGGGTGAAGCAGATGAACCATCATACCCCTATCAGGATCTATGGGACCCCAGTGGAGAGAGTGCAGAACTACAGGTACCTTGGCGTCCACATCTCCGAGGATGGAATGAGGTAATGGTCAGTCAGGAGAGAGTTTTGGGGAAGAATTGTTAGCTTGTCAATTTCAATGCCATATGTTAGAACAAGATCAAGGATATGATTGTAGAAGTGAGTGGGTTCATTCACATGCTGGGAAAAGCCAATTGAGTCTAGTAGGGAAAGAAACCCAGAACTAAGGCTGTCGCTTTCTACATCAACATGTATATTGAAATCTCCCAGAAAAATCTATACTGAGTCCTAGTTCTGATATAAACTACAAAAACTCTGATAGGAATTCTGAGTACGGACCAGGTGGACGGTACACTGTAACTAACAGAACAGATTTTTCACCTTTCCAATCTGAGTGGGAAAGATGAAGAGTGAGGCTTTCAAAAGACCTGCAGCCAGATTTTGGTCTAGGGTTGATTAATAGGCTTGACTGAAATATTGCAGCCACCCCCCCTCCTCGACCTGTGGTACGAGGGATATGAAAATTAACATGAGTGGGGGGTGCAGCTTCATTAATGCTAACATACTGCTGCAGCCACGTTTCAGTTAGACAAAATAAATCATTACGATGATCAGCAATGAGGTCATTTACTAGTCGAGATTTTGATGATAATGATCGAATGTTCAACAGTCCACATTTGATCACAGTGTTATTTGAGATTGACTTTGTGGCTGTTTTAATTTCAGTTAAGTTTTTGTTTTTAGCTCCTCTTCTGTTTGATTTGGGTTTATTAACTTTTCTAAATTTAGGTGGTCGGGTAACAGACACAGTTTCTATAGAGCTAAACATAGACAGAGACTCTATTCTATTCTCAGCAGGTGACCACTCTGACTGAGGCGCAGAGGAGCGTGTTAAACTCTGCCTCCTGGTCTCGACTCAGGATTGTCAGGGTTTTGGATTTCTAATAAAATCGTAAAAACCTAGAAATGAGAGTGGCCCCATCCATGGTGGGATGGACACCATCTCTCCTAATTAGACCAAGTCTCCCCCAGAAAGACTTCCAGTTATCTATGTAGCCCACGTTGTTTTTGGGACACCACCTTGACAGCCAGCGGTTAAATGACGACATGCAGCTGTACATGTCATCACTGGTCCGATTAGGGAGGGGGCCGGGGAAAACTACAGTGTCCGACATCGTTTTAGCAAAAGTACACAGCGATTCCACTTTCATTTTTGTGACAAAGTCGGGTGCTGTTACTGCAGACGTGAATAACAATAAAAGTGTGTCCAAACTTTTGGCCTGTATTGTATGCATATAGAATTGAGCTGGGTAATCTGCTGAAATGAGTATCCGCTACAGATATAGCAATTTTGATGAATGTGAGCAATACAAGTCAATATCTTTTTCTTTCTTTTCTTTTTTATTTCCTTTTCTTTCATAGCACCAAATCGTAACAAAGTTACATCAAGGCACTTTACATACAGAGTAGGTCTAGACCAAACTCTTCATAAAATTATTTAAAGAGACCCAACAGATCCCCCGATGAGCAAGCACTTGGCGACAGTGGCAAGGAAAAACTTCCTTTAAGAGGCAGAAACCTTGAGCAGAACCAGGCTCGGGGGGGCGGCCATCTGCCTTGACCGGTTGGGTTGAGAGTAGGAGAGAGAGTGAGATAGGCATTGGGGGGGAGGGTATAGGCAGGAACATGTTGCTGCATGAAGTTCATGGAGTTGAGCTGTAGTACAGAATTACTAACTATAAGCTCTGTCATACAGGAAAGTTTTAAGCCTGGTCTTGAGAATTGCTAAAGAGTCCGCCCCCCAGACTGATACTGGAAGTTGGTTCCATAGAAGAGGAGCCTGATAACTGAAAGATCTGCCTCCAGATTTACTCTTGGAGACTCTAGGAACCACAAGTACACCTCCATCTAGAGAGCGGAGTGGCCTACTAGGACAGTAAGGAACTATGAGCTCTCTGAGATACGATGGAGCTTGGCCATTAAGAGCTTTATATGTTAAAAGAAGGATTTTGAATTCTACTCTATACTCTGTTAATATTCGTGCAACAGCGTTCTGAATCAACTGAAGGCCTTTCAGAGATTTGTTTGGACATCCAGATAGTAATGAGTTACAGTAGTCTAGCCTAGAAGCTAAAAGCGTAGAGGTCAAAAATTACTCCAAGGTTTCTTACAGTGGAGCTGGAAGCCAAAGGGATGCCGTCCAGACTGATGAGATGATTAGATAGTATTTTGTTGAGAAGAGTATATAGAGTTGAGAAGTAAAAAAATTTGTGTCATCCAGACCTTTATGTCTTCAAGACATGTCTGCAGTCTGACTATCTGAGTGACTTCATCTGGCTTCATTAGTAGGTACAGCTGAGTATCGTCTGCTTAGCAGTGGAAGTTGATGCTGTGTTTCCTGATAATGTTGCCTAGTGGAAGCAGATAAAGCATAAAGAGGATTGGTCCAAGTACCGAACCCTGCGGGACTCCATGACTGACTACAGTACATGAGGGGGAGCTGTTGTTAACATGAACAAATTGATGTCTATCTGATAAGTAGGATTTGAACCACCTTAGTGCAGTTCCTGCGAGAATTATGGAGGCTGATCCATTGTCTGAAGCCATTAGAATGTCATTGGAGACTTTAACCAGTGCTGTTTCTGTGCTATGATGGGCTCTAAATCCTGATTGAAACTGTTCAAACAAACTGTTCCCATCCAGATGGTTGTGTAGTTTTTTTGCTACAGCTTTCTCAATGATTTTAGAAATAAATGAGAGGTTCGATATGGGTCTATAGTTTGCCAAAACATCAGGATCAAGATTAGGCTTTTTAAGCTGGGGTTTGATGACCGCGGTCTTAAGTGCCTGAGGTACATAACCCAGAAATAAAGTCAGATTAATCAAATCTAGAATGAACGGCTCAATTAAATAAAAGATCTCTTTAAAGAGGCTAGTATGTGTACAATCAGCAGCACAATTTAAAAAACACTGTCTAGTAGTTAGCTTAAAACATTATTTCAACACTTCAGATGATTATTTTAACACGCTATCTGTACCGGAGAAAAAAACGATACAATGAAAACTCACATCTACATGTCTTTCTCATTGTCCCTTCTGTTTGGTTAAATCTGCCCCACTTTATTTTTATGGGGTAAAAACTTGATTCCTAACAGAAGCGTTTCTCATTCTCACCGTTTCTTCACTGGGTCAGGTTTTTTTCAGGTCGGCTCACTCTTCTTACCTTGGTGTAATACAATTTAAGCTTCTGACCAACCCATATAATTTTCAGGCTTAAAAATACAACTTTTGTATAAACCACCCCCACTTCCGGTTCAAGTCCCAGCCCCTTACGAATACGAATACAGATACAGATAATGCAGATGGTTGAACAGATACGGATAGTGGTATACTCACTCATCTCTAATATTGTATTTTATGTGTCACGAAACAGACAGAGTCTGGAGACAGAAGACTCAGAGAATGGTTCAACAAAACTTTGTTAACAAAGTAGCAACCAACCACTAACAAAGTATCAAACTATACTAGCAATTTAAACATAATGCCACTGTCTCCAGCCCTTCATCCTGTCAACTTTCCACAGCTAATCTAAGCGGCAAACCTTAATTTGGTCCAATTTTATAAATGATCGTGCAGGAAGCAGTGGACAGTCTTTAACAAAAGGAATGCCATTTTACAATTTCTTGCCGCATCAACATTTAAAGTGCCGCACCACTGTAGTTTCACAGCAGACCCGCATAAATGTAAAAACAACTGAAAATCTCTTTAATTTTTGTGACTGATGGAAATCCTTCTCTGATTGGTATGTTCCAAATTCTTATTGTAGAATTAATAAATAAAAACAAGCTCTGAGGCCTCATTCATAAAACTTTGTGTAGGATCGTTACTAAAAGTGTGCATATGCCCAAAAGCCATGGGTCAGACATGGTTCCCGCGGGTCCTTAAAAAGTCTTAAAGTGTCTTAAATTAAAATCCGGGTAATAAAGGCCTAAAATTGTCTTAAATTCACCATAAATTTGCTATAGGTATTACATTTCCAGGCATTGTGTTTAATGACGATGAGAAAGCACAGTGGTTTACCGTAAAACATAGTGTGTATTTGTTTGATTAACTTGGTACAAAGACCATGTAGTAAATGAGAGACTCCGTGATGAATAGCTGTTTTACGGTACGTCAGCGATAGACTGACGTTGGGCTGCGTGCCGCCATTATGCACCGTGGTTTTTAACGTGCAAATTTAACAACAAATGGATAGAAGAGGATGCATTTTGGAGGTGCTTGGCGCTGGCTGAAAACAACAACGAGGCAATGTGCAAAAAGACTTTTTCCTTAGGGACCATGGGGCATTTCAAGTCGCATATGAAAGGAGGAAAGCATCAGTGGTACATGGCAGCAGCTAGCCACAGCAGGGCCAGGTTTAAATTGTCTTAAAGTTAAAAACAAAAACAAAAAATTCTCAAATTGTATTTATTGACACCTTAAAATGGTCTTAAAAGGCATCAAATTTTACTCCTAAATTGGTGCAAGAACCCTGTCAGAGTTATGATGAATTTATGTAGTCATTCTGACTTTTCTACCTGTGAAGCTTCTGTGGTTGCTTTGGATTTATGTTTGCGATCATTGTGCTTGTCAGGTTTCTTAGGGGTTTGCACATTCTCCCATCAAGTCTGTTTTTTATAGATCACAACCATTGCGTGGAAAGTGACGTACACCAGTTTTAGGCCCCCTTTTGTGCTTATGCCATGTTTATAAATGAGGCCCCAGATCTTTATTGAAACAGTGTCATCAATATGAAATTTCTAATGCTAGTTCCAACATTATGCCAAGCATTAAAAGTTTATTGCATTCATCACTGCTTAATGTATACATAAACATTTCTAAACCACAGATTCACTCTCTTTCAAAGTATTTTTCATTCAACTGAACACTTTAAACTAAACTGAACATTGAAATCAGACTATGAAATTTTGTATAAAATCAATCTGGGTTGCCCACCAGTTACTCCTCATGGGTTTGTCTGTGATTTTTTACGGGTGTACTGTAGTTTTGATGTCCTCATAACAAAATAAACAAGATTTCATCCATGAACTGGATCAGCAGGAAGTCGATGTGCAGATAGATAGTCCTGTGCTCTTCCTCAGCACTGTGAGATAAAACGCTGTATTTACACGTTTTCCTCTGGCATGAACGCCCTATCAGAGTTTTTTCTGTTCCTCCTAGAGAGTGCAGGTGGACCACTGGCAGAGCGGCAGGCTTTCAGTTGTCAAAATTCAAAACATTATCAGGCAGAAGAGAGACATGCTATTTGCAACAAAGCAGTTTGATTACTCCTCCTGCACTTTCCATTTCATGTAATGGAACAATTAGTCATGCTGTACACTGCTTGTTTGTCTGCCCACTCACCCCAAAATGGGAAAGATGGGAGTAATTGTGCACATTCACCTGCAACCACTTAGACAGAAGCCATTGGGACACATGACTGGGAGAGACAAGAGAGGCTGCACTCATTATTAGATAAATCTTCCTATGAATTTCACTTCTCCAGTCTCACGCCAAAATATTTCATACAATAACATAATCAATTGCTGCAGGGTAATATGTTCCTGCCTGTGAAACATGTAAGAGTTCTACTATATTGTTTTAGAAATAATGTTTGATATACAAAATAAACCTAATATTGAAGTTCATAATGAAAGCAAAACTGAAAAGAAAAGAATGCATTTTGATTGTTCTCTATTTATGATTTTCTTGTGTTTTATGTTCAGTGCAAAAACCATTTCGGTGTAGATGTATATTTTCTTTTTCAGGCCTCTCTCGGGACCCCTGTAACAATTACGGAAAAATTTAACACAAAAAGGTTTTGGCCCAAGTTGATGCCAGTAGAGCAGCATAAAATTGCTCATGTATGGAGTGATTTATGGTGAAATCTTGATTTTATAACCATGGCAAAATTAAGAGACATGTACATTAAAGATTGCGCTGCAATTTTTCTGGTAGATGTGTATTTACTTCTTAAATTGTCAGTCAGCAAGCTAGCAGAGAAAACAATCTCAACATAAATCTTCTAAGTCATGGAAATGTCTTTCAAACTTATGTCTCCAGGTGGACAAATTAACAACCATTAACCAGTTCTGACCTTTACAAAGAAATAGATATGTGGCCAAATTGTAGGAACTTGAGCCAAGCTGCTGTTGATTTGGTGAGTCAATTTAGCTTCTGTTGGAAAAAAAATTATCTCCACACAGATGAGGGCAGGTCCTTGTTGTCAGCACGGACAGTAATACATTAACTTGTCTTGAAAAATGCTAATTAATTCACAAATTCAAATTAACTTTGGACAAAGGAGCTTTGGTGAATGCAGTTGTGAGTGACTACATTCACTGATGACAGGGTTGCCTCCAGACTCCCTGGCGAAGTCTATGAAAAATGAACTCCCCTGCTCAGCTGGTACAAACCGGTTAATATCGCTTTCTCTTCTCTATATGGAAATATATATATACATATGTATATGTTACAGTAATGGTCTCTGTACATCCATAGTAAGTTTAGAATACTGTGCAGACATGTGAAAAGTCTACTATGATAAATATTTTCTTCAACTTGCTTCCCCTACATAAAAGGGAAAAATCTAAAATTGAGGCTGCAAGCTTTATTGAGAAATCTGGATGCTGGGGGACTTGTCCACATTTTCAGATCCCAACTCAGATACTGAACAAACAAATTTGAATACCAATAAATAAATAGTATACAAGTGTGTCAGCTACTTGACCAAGCAACATTGCCATCACTTAAACAACACTGCTACCTTAGCTTCAAATGTAAGAATTACATTAGATAAAGTATGGCCGTAATAAAGTAAATCCAGGCATGAGTAGCAGAGACTTGGCACTGCAAAAAGTTTATGTATGTATATATTTATTGTATTACTAGCATTATTATTGTTATAATTGTTGTTGCATCATTATTGATCCCTAACTTACATCCAATGTGAAAATGCCAAAATTTTGTCAATAGATTCCACTGTAAATGCAAATTCTACAAATCTTACAGCAATAATGGAAATAAATCAAGACATATACATGCCGCCTCCAAGCACTACAGTAAAATTATCATTCTGTTCACCCCCTACAGCAGCTACTTATATGTAAGACATTCCAGCATGTTTTGATCATGTCACATTGGGGGAATTTGTGTTGGGAGTCTTGATCGTTCCCATGAATGTGGGGCTGTGTCAATAAAAAGGACGGAACAACTATATCAAAACTGATTTAACATCATCTGCATTCACAAACAGAATCCCATTTGCCCTCACTTCATTGTGTATGCATATCTTCCAAACCATCGGTACCACCTGCATCTCTGTGAGAGCCATGTTATCTCAGTCCCGATTCCTCTTTGACTGATTTGAAGGTATTTCCCCAAAGGCTTCACACCCAGTGATTTATTCATGTCCAGACGTATTATTTATTAAAAACCACACAATTTGTTAATCCCTCAGAAGAAATGAAAGATGTGGTTCTTCACCGATTCAATCTAGTCTCCTCATTTCTCCCCCCCGTGAGGGATTCAATCTTGCCACCCAATTAGCCAGCTCGAACAAATAATGAAGCCAGGAATCACAGTGAGAACACTCCGTCTGTGATTCTCCACTCTACCATTCTGTGTATACAGCTGTTTAACTTAACAGGCAGTTAATGATGGGCTTACCCTAATTATTATGGATTTTGTCTTTTCATAACAGTCATTCACAGCATGCACATTTTATTAACCTTTGGGAATATGACCAATTAGGCAAAAAAAGGTTAAGTCAATCTATGTTGAATAAAGGAGCGCATAGCTTCTTTCTGACAAGTTTTCTTGCAGAGTTTATTACCTACCCCCTGCTGCAGCAGTTTGAAACCAACTGTAGCAGAGCATAGAGTTTCACTGAGCACACGATAGAAAACGGCACATAGAGATGCCAGGTGTGTGTGGCAGAATTAAAAGATAAAATGACATTGCTTTAATAAGCTCCCGCCATTTTAAAAAGCCCTACCAGGAGGCTAACCATAAAAAGCTGTGGGGAGGTTGAGTCATTTGTGGAGAGCTGGAAACTTTTATTTGACACAAGTTAATCAGACATGTTCATCTCTTTCATCAAGACCACCTTTTTCTGCAAAGGTTCCATAACTCGATCTGGGATAATGGCAACACACAGGCGTTTTGGCACCGGTGTCAATCAATGGCACTGCCCCTATGTTAACTTACTTCTTTTGTTGCAATTGTTTATTCAGAGGCCTTCAGCCTTGTAAAGGAGCCGAGAAAGGTTTCCCAAATTAATTGGATCAACGATTAAGTGGGAGGCATCCTGCCCCGCTGTGCAGAAACAATGGCAGAAGAAAGGGTCAACTCAGGCGCCAGTTGAAAACTGACATTTGAATTAGATAATGAAGAATAGAGGGCAGAAAAAAGGGAGACATGCCTATCGGTGTGAGGTCTTCAAGGAGGTCTAGAGTTTAAGCCCCCTGCTGTAGCCAGAGAGACACTTTTGATTGACTCATGTTGCTTAGCAATATTGATTTGCACAAAGTAAGTGAACTGTGACCATTTTTGCTTGTAATTGTCCTGTTAAAGCCCTTACTTTTTTCAAATAAGAATGAAATCCTATCTTCCCCCACTAGCGCCAAGGACAAGACTTTGTAAACACCTTAACATCAAGCATTAATCATTATCCTTGTGAAAGTGAAATGCAAAAATAGTATTACTAACAAAGTAAAAGATAATTTCAAAGCAGTATTTTGTCAGCATTTTGGGGCTGGGAATCAACCTGTTAATCCTATGATCTGTGGACTACCTTTTCCACTTGAATTCCTAAATGAGCTTTATTAACCATTTATTTTTTATTTATTGCTTATTATTTCTTTATTAACCAATTAACTATCATTGTTAATGTCATCAGAGACTTGAAAGTATAATTTTTGTGCGTTGTTCTCATATGGAAGTGATTTCCCTTCTACTCTGAAGAATGAGTTTCTTTCTACTGAAATTTAAGAAGTTTCTATCTGCTTGAATTTGAAAGTTTGGTACACTAGAATCCTTAGATCTTTAGATACTCATATCTGCAGATCCTCAATCATGAAGAAACATGGAGAATTCTCAGTTTAATTTGTGATATCTAGTTCTCAATTCCTTACAATACTAGCAGCCAGTATGACCTGAAGCCATCCTTTGATATGCTGGTGTCAGGATTTATGGCAATTGCAGAATATACATTTAGAGGATCAAATATTCAAGGCAATTTAAAATTTTGATTTGCCCTCATCATTATCTTGCCTGAAATACCAACTAATGCTCTTCTCCCCCACTTGTGGAGTGGGAAAACAATGTTGTTGTATCAGGTGGTGTGGTGGAGGTCAGTTGAGATTTAACAGCCTTGTAGAGTGGAAATTACAATCTGGTTTTACTTTTCATCCAGTATAATGCAATTCTATTCAGGAAATCACTGATATTCCAGGATTGCATTTCAGTGCACGGAGGTGGCCTCATGTACCCCATGATATTTTCATTTGACAAAAAATTACATTAGATTAGACACTTTACTGTCATAGTACATTATTTTTCAGTGCTGTACTCACAGCATAAAACCAGATACAATCCCTCACAGCTATTGTGGGTGTCCTCACAACAGGGTGACATTCAGTAACATTAGATATAAACAGTCAGTGCTGTTTTGTTTCACTCTGTCTGTGGAGCAGATATAAACAAGAAAGTTGTTATGATTGCTACTAATTAGGGTGACAACTATTGGTATTACACTCCATAACATTATGAAGTGTGACCATTATCCAGAACCGATGATCTTTCAGATGACAGCAACATCTCCAGACTGTGTGAAAGCTGCAATGGCACAAAAGTTGCACTGCTGTAAAAAAGGATGATATATGGAGGTTTATGTCCAATATTGTCTTGACATATTATTATTAATCTCTCATATGCAATTCACATAAAGTTCAATATATATTTATTTACTATGTGTATACGTATTTACTTTGCTTTTATTTTTAGATGATTGTGAAGACACTATATTTTTATGTTGTTATAACTATACTGGAGTACTCGGCACGGCACAACAATTTCCTTCTCGATTAATTAAGTCTTACTTTATCTTATCTTACGTAGACACACATAAAAATATGTACGTGTGTGTACACATAAATACATAGTAATATACATAAATATATGAAGTAATAGGAGATTCTGAAATGACGGATCAACTACTGTGTAGAAACTCAAACCCAACATATCGATAAAAGTGTGTACATGTTTCAATGTAGGATAAAATCCCTTGACAGAACTTACAATCCCATAGCCCTAGAAGCCACAAGTGGATTTACCGCAACTGAGAAAGTGTGTGTGTGTGTTTGTGTGTGTGTACACATTGTTGTTTACTTTTCACTCTCAGTAGTTTCATGAGAGCCTTTGTTCCTCTAGGTGGTCTCAGTGAAGCGGAGACAGTTCTTGCAGTGAGTTGATATATCTGTGCCATGGAGTAAGCTAATAAACAGTGCCTTGGCTGTCCCTCGGACTGCACTCCAACACACAAACCCTGACCAAATCAAAACATGAAAGCACACAATGGCACAAGTGTGGCGGCTCTCAGCCTCACATCACTGCAAAGGTAGAAATTTGTTTTTCCCAATGCTGTACCTATTGAATAGGAATTTTTAAAGGCGCGAGCTCTGCTATCCCAGTGGCGGGAGGAGGTGGGTGGGTGGGATGGTAATAACTTGAAGCAGATGCAAGGACCTATATATATATATATATATATATAGGGAATATTGTTTCCATGAAAGGGCAGTGGATGGTAGGACCCAAGGATTCCTAGCATTGCTTAGAGCATGATTCCCTTCTTCCCATAGTGCATCCCGGTGCCATGTGTTCCCCAGGTAAGAGACGCAGACACACCCGGCCATCTAGGTAATGTAAAAGAAAATGGGATTCATCAGACCAGACCATCTTCTTCCATTGCTCTATGGCCAGATACTGATGCTCACGTGCCGATTGTTGGCGGGATGACTTGTTTGCAGCCATACAGCTCCATACACAATACACTGTGATACACTGTGTATTCCGACACAGAGCCAGCATTAACTTCTTCAGCAATTTGAGCTCCATGCCTCGTCTGTTGGATCAGACCACACAGCCCAGCCTTTGTACCCTACGTGCATCAGAGGCTTGACCATCCATAATCCTGATGCTGGTTCATGACTGGTCCTTCCTTGGACCACTTTTGATAGATCCTGACCACTGCAGACCGGGGACACCCCACAGGAGCTGCAGTTTTGTTCTGACCCACTTGTGTTGCCATCACAATTCGGCCCTTACTCTTGCCCATCTTTCATGCTTCTAACATCAACTTTGAGGACGAAATGTTCACATGCTGCCTAATATATCCCACCCATCAACAGGTGCCATGATGAAGAGATAATCTGTGTCATTCAGTTCACATGTTAGTGGTCAAAATGTTACACCTGATCGGAGTATATAACCATTCATTGGTGCTATGGGTTTGATTCCCACTTGATTTCCTTCCTGTGTGGTGTTTGTGTGCTCTCCCTGTGCCTTCATGGGTTCTCTCGGGGCATTCTGACCCCTTCCCACAGTGCAAAGTGCAGTGCAATTTTAATTTCATCAAATAATTTTGCATTTCTCAACAGTTTCCAGTCTATATTAACAATGTTAAAAAGGTTCAAAAAACCTTTTTGAACTTACATTATGTTTTCTGCATTTGATGATACATTTCAAAATGAGCACGAGTATATGTTTGAGCTCATGGTGTCCCCTTTAACTTATCATGTGACCTGTATGTTAACAAGGTTAAATACTTTTAAACAACTACCAGGATTTGGTGTTTATTTCTGAGCCTTGCCACCCAGAAGAGAAGGGAGTAGTATTGCAAAATAAAGAATATGCCCACTCCAATTAAATACACCTGAGTAACTTTTATTTTTATTCATGACGTTGATTAGAAAAACCTCCTAATTTGCTTTTGTAACACATAAAATGACAAGATTCCACATAATCGTTATTTAGCTATTCAATTGCTAGTTGAGTGAGCTACAGTCACACAGTGGTGTTTGGCAGGCTGTTTGACTGGTCTCTTTTGTATCTAAGTGATGTATTGTTAATTTGTGTGACATGGCAACAAAGACAAAGGTTAAATTGATAAGATAAGTCACATTTCCCCCCCTTCTCACCCTCAGTTCATTAGTCTGCAAACCCCTCCCTTCCTATTCCCCATTCATGTTTATATGCAGCCTCTCAGCTCTTTGACAGAGTGCTTCTTGCTCCATATCTAGTTTCAGTCAGGGCTGTTTTGTTTCGCTCTGTCTGTGGAGCAGCTCTAACAATCTGCTCTGGGCCTGCATGTGAAAAAGAGAGGACAGCTCCTTCATTGCCCTTCAGGGGCTCTTTCAGATGAAGAGGCCATCCCTGTTGTCTTGTGTATTCAGTGAAAAGAGCAGGTCCAGTAGGGGGTTGACTGTATCTCCTGGGCCTCATGCTTTTTGAAAAACCTCTCTTTCTTCCACTCCCTCTCCCTTGTTTTTATCATCCATCGAATGCGCTTAGAGGCTGCAGGAGCTCCAGGTGGCTGGCGGGGGGCGCTCCTAATATGTCCTCTCTCTTTCTTCTACAGTGAATTTCTTTCTCTCATTCTTCCCAAGACAGGTCTGAGAGGTGAGTTTCCTCAGAAAGCAGCTCGGGCTGTGCTGTATTTATTCATGCTCAGGCCTTGTACCCCCTTGTATTTTTAGAAAGACCATGCAGGTCGAACCCCGCCATCCACCCCCTTCATTGCTCTGGTTTCTTAAAAGGCTCTCCAGCAGTGCCATAGCTTTTGAAAAGATGGTGTTCCTGAGAGAGAGAGAGAGGGATCTGGTGGCATTGAAAAGTTCAGCATTTGGTATATAGGCTGTAGCCCTACAGAATGTTGTGGGAGAAGCAAATTAATGGCATCAGACAGCCTTGTGACAGGAAACCCCATTATGTGACAGCCACACAAAGCTACTGAGCAACTGAGACTGAATTTCAAAGGCAAAAAATAAATAAATAAATAAAATTACACATTTGAAGAAAACACCTCCGCATTTCCAAATCCTGTATACCTCCCCTTTAGAAACTAGGCCTCTTTCAAGCACTTAGGGAACCCACGTAAATCAGGATTCTAAACCAGTTCTTAACGACTGTTGTTTGTTTCACAAAATTGGAATTCAACATCATGATTGTGTTCCATTGCGCACCTGAGATCCCAGTATTTTTACGGATTTTATTTTCTGTTGTTGATGCTTCCCGTCTCTAACATGTCATCTTTGTCTTCGGCTGGCCTTCTGTTCCTGAACCTGAGTTTTGGTCCAGTGTCCTGCATTTCTGTTTGCCTGTAGCTTTGTTCCCACTTGGATTTCAACTTGCTGGCTTCCCTGCTGGCTTTATCTGCTTCTCCCACGTTGATTTGTCTGCCTGGTCTGGTTGTTTGCATTGTTCAGATTGCGATATCTGGAGACTACATCTCCAGTCTGCCTCCTAGCAAAACTGCTTCCCCCAAGCAGTGCTGTGAAGAATTGCTTTCTTTCCCGCTCTGCTGTGTGCTTGCTACAATTGGCAATTAAGTCCATAAAAAAACCTAACCAGCGTGTTTGTGTCTTGCAGTTGGGTTTCCCTGTTATCCATTACAGAACAATCTGGACAGACCCCACCATACTCTAAGGAGTCTGCATGAGTGGTTCCAAAGGTTGGAACACTATTTTCAGCAGCATGAGGTCATGCTTTCTCCGGCTACATCAGATATTCATCATTCGTAAGAAGCTTCCATTAACTGCTCAGGTCCAGCAAGTGACAGCTACCATAAAACAGATGGCTGTATACAAAACATGCCAAGGCAGCCTTCACCATTAACCAAATGAAAAGAAGGGCTGAACAGTGAGGGGGAAGAGGAATGGGATTACTGGACACCTGTTTCTGCCTCCTTGCAGAACTTTACTACAGAGCTCCTAAAGGTGTTTGAGAAAGGATCTTTGAGTGCAGATATAGGACACCTGTATCCTCTGCAATTGGGGACATGCACCATTGCAGACTATGACACTGCCATGTGCACTGGAGCTCTCAAGAGAGCTTCTGGAATGCTGCCACAGACAAGGGGAGACAAAGGAGACAAGTCCCTCTCTATGGTACCCCCCACCCCAAGCAGACCACACTCCAGAAAAGTACAGATTTACCCACAGTGTCATAGAAGGCTCTCAAAAGCATCCTACGCACACCAAAGGACCTCAGTATCTTTGGCCAATCCAGTTTATTATGAAGGTGAACACCCAGGTATTTGCTTGATTACACCCTCTCATTACATTACTGTTCACTAATACCATTGGGGGTGTTCTTCTCCGGAAGTTGATCACCAGCTCCTTTGTCCTCCTGGTGTTAAGCTCAATGTCATTGCTCATTAGTAATGTGTCCTTCCTAAACAATTTGTTCATTTTGAACGACTCAGGAGTAACAAGTCATCTCAGTGGGTGAGTCGTTCTTTCATCCCTGGTCCACAGGCTCAGATTCGATCAGGACTCATAACGACAGGTCTTCAGTTCTTTTGTTCATTATTCACGTGGTTACAGCAGTAACATGACCAATCCTGTTATTACTGGTGAGGAGAGCTGTCTGATGTTAGCATGAAAGTTGAAGTTAGCTATGCAGCTATGGGATGAATGTTTAATTTGCCTTTTTGCGTTGGAATGAATTCATACACTACGGGTCTTCAGTGACCAGGTAGGCTAGAGTGAATGAGAATTTTTTAATGATAGGTGGAGCGCTCTACTACCGGGAAATGAAGTAATAAGTAATTTCAACTTCAGTAGGCTAAGGTCCAGAAGGCTGCTCAATAGTTTAACAAGCAAGCTTGTGGATTATATTGGCAATGAAGCAAGCCATGAACAATGAACGAATGATTTGAAAAAAAGATTTGTTCATTTTACTGAACGAGATTAAAAGACCCGAGTCAGTAAAAAGATTCAAACTTCCCATCACTTCCATCACTTATGCTCACACCTGTCTGCAACATAAATGATGACCTTCCTTTACTTCTGCCCCCCCATCCCCATGACACACAGTCCACAATGGCTGTGCTGTCAGAAGACTTCTGGAAGTTACAGTTCCTGGAGTTGGAGCTTACAATTTTGATAAACAATTTTACTGTTCTCCAAAACTTGAATAGTTTATTGTGAAATGTGCCAAATTTATAAAAAGGCTCATATAAGCAGTGTTTGTCTAAAACATGTTTCATAAAGTTTCACTTAAGACAAAAACTCAAAGTATGTTGTGATTTTATATGAAACGTCTTTCTGTTGCATTTGTTTGTTCTTTGTCTGCTATAGTGAAAAGCATTAGAAAATTGCCTTAAAATGTTAATAGCCATTAGATGTAAGTAATCCTACTCTTTCAAAATAATAACAAAATAACAAAAAAATTGCAAATTATTCAACATGCAGTGATTTTACAGACATCCTTCGATGCACCCCAAACTGTGACTGACTTCCAAAATTTTTCAGCAACAGGAGTTAGATGTCCAAACCTGTCCCATTCTGGGGTCTGCAGTGAGGACTGTCTCACTCTTATGAGTCTGTATCTGAATCCCAAGTAGTGAATGGTACATCTGGTTGACTTTCTCCACTGGTACACTGGCTAAGGATTGACCTTGACTTACTTGATTCAGCACGAAAATCAAAATAATCTGTAACCTTGCGCCTGTTTTTACACTCCCAAGACAAAATGCAAATTGTTCTACACATATGCTAGGTCTCTAGGTTTCTATATAAAATGCACTAAATTTGAATTAATATTAGTAATTACAATTAAAATGGTAAACATAATTTATTCACCGTAACTATTTCTATATGCCCAGATAATGTGTTTATGCACGTATCAAATCAAATCAAATCAGATTTATTTGTATAGCGCCAAATCAAAACAAAGTTACATCAAAGCACTTTACATATAGAGCAGGTCTAGAACAAACTCTTTATCAAATTATTTAAAGAGACAAAACAGATCGCCTGATGAGAAAGCACTTGGCGGCAGTGGCAAGGAAAAACTTCCTTTAAGAGCCAGAAACCTTGGGCAGAACCAGGCTCAGGGGGGCGGCCATTTGCCTCGACCGGTTGGGTTGAGAGTGGTAGAGAGAGAGAGAGAGGGAGAAAGAGAGACATACTGAGAGAGGCATGGGGGGGTGTAGTTTAGAGTGAGAAGGAGAGCAGGAGAGGGGGATATTCAAAACAGGTGTAGGCAGGAACATGATACTGCATGAAGTTCAGGGGGGGCGGCCATTTGCCTCGACCGATTGGGTTGAGAGTGGTAGAGAGAGAGAGAGAGAGATAGGCATTGGAGGGGGGGGCTGTAGGCAGGAACATGTTGCTGCATGAAGTTCATGGAGTTGAGCTGTATTACAGAATTCATGAAGATATGGGACCAGCAGGTGTTGCAGGAACATGGGATGGCGATGAGTCACCACCTGCTGGATGAGGACAGGGAAAGAGAGGAGAGGAACTGGGAGAGATAGAGACTTTGGCAGAACATGGTTAGTAAATGCAGTATAAATGCTTAGAATTGGGTGAAACTGTGTTTTTTAAGAAGGATGGTTCTTATCAATGCATGCAAGGGGGGAGGAAAGGAGAACAAGTGAGAGGGAGGGAGAGAGTAAGAGGGAGAGGGGGAGAGAGGGTGACAGGGGGAGACAGGGAGAGAGAGAGACAGAGAGAGAGAGAGAAGCTTAGTCCTTCCCCCAGCAGCCTAGGCCTACAGCAGCATAGCTAAAGAGTAGAGGACTTTAACTTTTTAATTATAAGCTCTGTCATACAGGAAAGTTTTAAGCCTGGTCTTGAAAATTACTAAAGAGTCCGCCCCCCGGACCGATACTGGAAGTTGGTTCCATAGAAGAGGAGCCTGATAACTGAATTATCTGCCTCCAGATTTACTCTTGGAGACTCTAGGAACCACAAGTAAACCTCCATCTAGAGAGTGGAGTGGCCTGCTAGGACAGTAAGGAACTATGAGCTCTCTGAGATATGATGGAGCTTGGCCATTAAGAGCTTTATACGTTAAAAGAAGGATTTTGAATTCTACTCTATATTTTACTGGCAGCCAATGAAGAGCAGCTAACACAGGAGAGATATGATCTCTTTTCCTAGTTCCTGTTAATATTCGTGCAGCAGCGTTCTGAATTAACTGAAGGCCTTTTAGAGATTTGTTTGGACATCCAGATAGGACTGAGTTACAGTAGTCCAGCCTAGAAGTTACAAATGCATGGACTAGTTTTTCTGCATAATCCTGAGAAAGGATGTTTCTGATTTTCCTAATGTTTCTCAGGTGGAAGAAAGCTGCCCGACTAACTTTTTTTATGTGAGGGACAAAGGGCATGTCCTGGTCAAAAATTACTCCAAGGTTTCTTACAGTGGAGTTGGAAGGCAAAGTGATGCCGTTCAGACTGATGAGATGATTAGATAGTATTTTTCTGAGGTGCTTAGGGCTGAGTACAATAACTTCTGTTTTGTCAGAGTTGAGAAGTAAAAAATTTCCAGTCATCCAGACTTTTATGTCTTCAAGACATGCCTGCAGTCTGACTATCTGAGTGACTTCATTTGGCTTCATTGATAGGTACAGCTGAGTGTCGTCTGCATAGCAGTGGAAGTTGATGCTGTGTTTCCTGATAATGTTGCCTAGAGGAAGCAGATAAAGCGTAAAGAGGATTGGTCCAAGTATCGAACCCTGTGGGACTCCATGACTGATTACAGTACATGAGGAGGAGCTGTTGTTAACATGAACAAACTGATGTCTATCTGATCTGAATCTGAATCTGAACCACCTTAGTGCAGTTCCTTTAATTCCAATTTCATGTTCCAGTCTCTGTCGTAAAATATTATGATCTATGGCGTTGAATGCAGCACTAAGATCTAGAAGGAGAAGTATGGAGGCTGATCCATTGTCTGAATCCATGAGTATGTCATTAGAGACTTTAACCAGCGCTGTTTCTGTGCTATGATGGTGCCCTAAATCCTGACTTAAACTCTTCAAGCAAACCGTTCCCATCCAGGTGGCCGTGTAACTGGTTTGCTTCTGCTTTCTCAATGATTTTAAAAATGAATGGAAGGTTTGATGTGGGCCTATAGTTTGCCAAAACCTCTGGATCAAGATTCGGCCTTTTAAGCTGGGGTTTGATGACAAGATTTCAAGATTTGAACAAAGTGTGGCCATAGTGCTAATCACAAGGTCATCATCCTGTGCATGGGAGAAATCCTCATTTGAATTTAGATATGGCATTGTTGGGAATGATGACAGACTGCTCTCTTTGAATTTAGCCACAGCATCTTCAGATAAACTGCTGAATTTATTCCTCGATGCCGTTCAACCAATTAAAGTAAACTCAAATGTAATGAGGTAATGGTCGGTCAGAGAGAGTTTTGAGGAAAAATTGTTAACTTGTCAATTTCAATGCCATATGTTAGAACAAGTTCAAGGATATGATTGTAGGGGTGAGCGGGTTCATTCACATGCTGGGAAAAGCCAATGGAGTCTAGTCGGGAAAGAAACCCAGAACTAAGGCTGTTGCTTTCTACATCTACATATATATTGAAATCTCCCAGTATAATGATTTTATCTGTGCTGATAAAAACACTGAATAAAAAACTCTACGGACCAGGTGGAGGGTATACTGTAACTACCAGAACTGGTTTTTCACTTTTCCAGTTTGAGTGGGAAAGACTAAGATTGAGGCTCTCGAAAGCCAGATTTTGGTCTTGGGTTGATTAATAGGCTTGACTGAAATATTGCAGCCACCCCCTTCCTCGACCTGTGGTACGAGGGATATGAAAATTAACATGAGTGGGGGGTGTGGCTTCATTAGGATTAACATACTCATCCTGCTGCAGCCATGTTTCTACAATACAAAATAAATCAATGCGATGATCAGTTATAAGATCATTAAATAGTACAGATTTTGATGATCACGATCAGATATTCAACAGTCACATTTAATTGCATTGTTTTTTTGAGATTGAATTTGTGGCTGTTTTGATTTCAGTTAGGTTTTTGTTTTTAGCTCTGTTTAATTTGGGTTTAGTAACTTCTAAATTTAGGTGGTTGGGGGGCAGACACAGTTTCTGTAGACCTATACATAGACAGAGACTCTATTCTACTCTCGGCAGGTGACCGCTCTGACTGAGGTGCAAAGGAGCCTCAGTCAGAGCGCGTTAAACTGCGGCTCTGCCTCCTGGTCTTGACTCGGGATTGTCAGGGTTTTGGATTTCTGAAAAAAATCTGCCATTTTCCTAGAAATGAGAGCGGCCCCATCCACGGTGGGATGGACACCATCTCTCCTAATCAGACCAGGTCTCCCCCAGAAAGTCTTCCAGTTATCTATGAAGCCCACATTGTCTTGGGGACACCACTTCGACAACTAGCGATTAAATGATGACATGCAGCTGTACATGTCATCACTGGTCCGATTGGGGAGGGGGGAGGAGAAAACTACAATGTCCGTTTTGGCAAAATTATGCACCGATTCAACATACATTTTTCTGACTTCCGATTGGCGAAGTCGGGTGTCGTTATTAACAATTTTACCATATTTATGTTTACCCTTAGCCAGCAGTTACAGATAAGACTGGATGTCGTCTGCTCTGCCTCTGGATACACTTAACTATGGCCACTGGTGTCGCTAACTTCAAGTTCCTCAGAACAGAATCGCCAATCTCTAGAGGTTCTCCCCACTCAGTGAATGTGTCGCTGAGTGGGGAGAACTAGTTAGAAACGTGGACTGGTCGGCGGTGAACCGGGGGCTGCTGCCTACGACTATGCCTCTTGACTCGTATGTATGTATGTATGTATGTGTGCGTCTTTGTGTGGCAATTGGGCATTACTGAACCACATGATCCAGATCAGACTAATGAGTGACTCAAAGTAACCCAGATCCCTAGATGGGTGGCATCAAGTGAAAGGACTGTCAGGACTGTCCTTCATGATCAATTCTGTAAAGCAGTAAATGACACAAGCAGAGACTCCAGAGATAGGGCAAAGTACAAAGGGTTTGATTAGGTGCTCACATCTGCAGCATTTGTCAGCAACCTGGGACTGGTGTACAATGCACTCACAGAGTGAAGACAGATGACCCAGCCATAACCAGATACACTACTAATTCAAAAAGCTTAAGTACATGATATCCATTCCTGGCCCACAGGTAACTGCTTTTGTAGCTGTGGAAGAAAACACTTTCATGGGTGTTACCCTGCATGTGACATGGACAAATACATGCAGGTAAGTTCATTCCGACACCAAAAAGAGAGAGAAAGAGGATGTAGAAGTATGCAGTATGGGGATGCTGAGATGCTCTGCTTGCAAATGTATTCAAAGTGGAAAGAAGAAAGATTGTTTACAGGTTCTGTGACTGCATGTTGAGGAATCCTATACATCTGTTGCCCTAGAGCCTCTAGCGAAAGCTATAAGGACTATGGCTGTTTCCACTTGTGAGTCAGCACATTCTGACTGCACAGGAAAGCACTTTCTGAGTTGACGCTCAAGTCAGGCTGTTTTGAAATGTGACAACACTGGGACAGTTCAATCAGATTGATGTGCGAGGGCCTGGCTCTTAAAGAGAAGAGGAAGTGCTGAAGAAAGGGTTATGGAGGTCCAACCTATGAAACTCCTATTCCCAAAACCTTCTGGAGCTTTTTCTAAAAGTGTCCAGGGGCATTGCTAGACATAAAGCTCTTCTATGCCACTGCCCCCACACTATATCATACCTCTCTTTTTTTCTTCTTGAAAGTCTGTTGTGTGTGAGATGTGTGCAACACAAGGCACAACTTCCATTGCTAATCCAATATTTGTAGAGTGCAGCAAATGCTGGGAATGGTAAGCATGTAGCAATAAAAAAAATTTTGAGAACATTTAGTTGTATAACTTGACCAAGTACAGACACCTCCCAACTTACGAACAAGTTATATTATGTTCATATCCTTAATTGTTCCTAAGTTTGTTTGTGACAGAGTACGTCTCAGCGCTAACGCAAGTACAAAGAGCTGTGATGCTGCAGTGTTGGACTAGGAAGTGGTTCGCAGAACAAAATTTGAGTTCACGGTCAGCAAGGGGAGCATTCCAAACCCGATGTTAACTTGCAGCTCTGAATGTTCATAAAAGGAATGTTTGTGAGTAGTGACTCTATACACAAACATTGCCACCATGTTTATAGGATGAAAGGCATTCACTGTTTATGCAAATAATAAAAACTGAAAGAAAACCTTGATGCACACTTCATTCTTCTTTCTTCATCAAACAATGATAATAATGAAAAATCATCTGAAACAAAATTGAGACCTGAATGACGGCTGAGGATGTCCTGATATAAAAAGTAAGGTAGTCTGTGCTTTAGTCTCTCCTTTCTGCTTCCTTTTCCTGATCTCTATCTACAGAGGCCAATGACTCATTCATTCAACCATCTTCTATTGCTTAGCTATCTAAATAGTTAGTAGACGGAGGCCTGCAGCTCCACTATGATGAAAACAAAAGAGCACATGGGTGTGGTGCACATCCAACTTTCATGCAATGGACATAAAAGCAACAGGTGTGTGATTATGCTGAGAAATTGAAAAAATAATAGCTTTTTCAGTCTGAAATACTGAAAATTGAATTACATTCTGTGAGTATGTTTTGCACCCCCACCACAGTGTTACAGTCAGGAAGAGTGCATCTCCCACAGTACACAGTCTTTTCTAATAATGAGAGTGAAAAACGTTTGGCAGTGACAGCAGACCCATGCCTTTCCTCTGTCTTTTTGGGTGGGAATCTACCTTTCCCACCCAAACAGTGTCCCGGCTATAGGCCTCAAACTCTTCATTTGGGAAAAAAAAACAGTTTTGCAAACCAATTTTGCAAACAGAACAGACCCAAGAAATTATTAATTAATATTAGGTCGTTGGACTTGATCCATCTCTTCAGACATAAAGCTGACATTTGAAGTCTGCTTTCCCAAATAGTCAAGGTGAAGAAAAGAATGGTGGAAAAATCACCTGGTAACACTAACCTAACACAGAGAGAGCTAAGCATATGTGATATACATTGTGGTCAAAGTTGAGAAGCACTTCCTGTTGGATGAGACTGAGGCTGTTTGCAGAGAGGCATTTTCACAGGATTTCTATAAAAGCTGTTCCCACAGTGACTGTTTGAAAATTCAAAGAACATACTTTTCATCAAAAATGTTGAGATCTTTAGAAGCCATTCGTGACTGTCTTTTAATGTCTTTTTGGCTGTGTCTTATTATAACAAGGAACATGCATCTGATGGCAGCAGCAGCAGGGATGGGTGTTTCTCTTCAGTCCTAGTGGGATTAGCAGACAGTTTACTGATAAGATTGCCAAAGACATCAGCATCATAATACTGTCTTCTGTTTGATTCAAAATCTTTGATCCGGCTCTGAATTCATATGCATAAATGTACAGAAGGAGGAAGAGATAATGAGACGGCAATGCCCTGAAAGCTAAATTTCCATATGGCAAATTATCTTTAATCACGTTTTATTGATTAGTCCCAAAACATGAAACATGCAGAGGATATGCCACATTCACCAATGTTCAAAGATTTTCATGAAATATGGAAGTTCAATTAAAAATTAGATTGGGCAGGGCTGGTTTAATTAGTTGGTTTATTTGATGGAAACTTTGTAGTAGCTACAGGATCAACTTCATTCGTCAAACTGCTGGACCCTCTTGGCTGCCAGTGAACATATACTAAGTACCTGAGGAAGTTCCACTGAGAGCATTTCAGCCTACCCAAGCACAGTCGATTTTTTTTTTCTCCCCTTCTTTGTTTCAGCTTTTCCCTCTTTGGAGGTCAGCTCTGTTGACTGATTGATTTGGCCACAGTTTTTACACAGGATTTCCTTTTCTGTCACAACCCTCCCCATTTATCTGGGCTTGGGGCTGGCCAGGGCCATTTCTAGCTTTGTGGGGGCCCTAAGCAAGATGCTGTTAGGGGGTCCCTAGTTTGCCAAACTACGATGGAGAGTGTTCTAATCCCTTAGATGAGTGAAGCCACAGTGAAGCCACAGCTTGTTGTTGTGATTTATTTCATTCTTCTATCTCCATTTATTTTTAAACTCAAAAGGGCAAAACAAAGTTGAACACACACACAAATCAGGTCATGCCCAAGGGTAGCCGCAAACATGCAACGTTTAGGTTGAGAGGTGGCCACGCTCACCACCACACCAACAGCCAATTACTTTCCCAGTGGCTTTCTGAGCACACTCTAATAGAAGTGAGTTGGCGCTTCCATCTCGATCGTTTACAACAGGTAATGATACACTTACCACTGGTTAACTCTGTGGCTGGGCTTTGAACCCGGGGCCCCTGCATGCATGTAATGTCATGAGACAGGCTTACACCTCCATCAATGGGTGTCTAGCCACATGTGGATTGCAGGACCCAATCATCACTGGATGGACGTAAGCAACACAGAGACACCAACAACTCTGGCAGTGATAAGTACCCAAGAGCAGGACAGAGAACAAGCTTTCGTTGGCATGTACAAAGGTCCAGGTATTTAATGACAAGGGTTTCCCGTATTTTCCTTGAAACATCTGCTACACTGTCAGACACCCCTGTCTAGTGGCTGAAAGAAAGAAGATGAGAAAATCAAATGTTAGATTTTGAGAGCCAGTCATACAGCACTGGGGAAAAAATACACAATACCTACTGCCTGTGTTAATACTGTTGTTAAAGACATTTACCGTGAGTTCATTTGCAGACATGAATGGTGACGGTGAATTTTGAATCTTACACAGCCCCTTGCCACTTCAGTGACATCATAATGGTTTTTGGGGCATAGGGTTTCAGAAGCTGTTCAATAACCATCACACATTTTGTTTGTTGTATATCACACTGTAATCATACACCTAGTCAAACACTCATATCCCACAAGATGTGATAGTATCAATGCACTGTAATAGATCTCTCTGAAAACTTCTTCCTCCCACAGCATCGCTCCCCATTCCCTCCTAAAGTCACTTTCTCACACCTCTTTCATTTTTAGGCAAAGCATGGGGTCCCCTTTGACCAGCAACCTGATGGAAGTGGCTCTGGAGTGCAGGAGCGTGAGACCAGGTACTGTTTCCTTGAAGCATAATATCCATCTTTTCATCCAGCATTCCTCAGTACCCCTGAGAGTGACATCTTACGTCCAACAAAAATGAAGTCTGCACACACAGTTAAAGGTAGAGGAGACAGTGTAATCACATAGTGTGGATATATGCTTTGCTCACGCTGAACCTGGCAGGGGGCACGTTTATACAGAGCGAGTTGGAAAAACAGAGCAAGCTGTCCAATAACAATCAATTCTCTGTCTTTCCATCCTGTCTTTCCTCGACATAAAAGGCCCACTGAATATATATATGGAAATTAATCAAAAACAAAATTTCCATACATATGTATTGGTCACCTGTACAGTATGATTACATACCAATTGTTCTATGTGTTGAATCAGCAACTGATGGATCACTACGATATAATTGTTGTGCTGTTATGGCAACTGCTTACATGTTTTTTCGAGATAACCATGTTACCTTTTTTGGAAATATATTTTTTCTTTCTTCTGTTTGACTCAATGCCACCTTTTCTTCTCTTTCTCTCTTCCTCCTACACTACCAATTTTACAGTTGCTACAGTTAGTGCTCTGCCTCAGTACTGTTATTGACATTTTTTTTTTTCTTTGGCCTTTCAGGCTCTATCATATAGGACAGCTTGAGAAGTGACAGGAAACGGGTAAAAAAGAGAATGAGGAATGACATGCAGTAAATAGCCTCCTGTTTACAGGGTGCGTCTCTAACCACCAGCGCCCCAACAGTTTGCTTTAAGTATTTACTTTTTAAGTATTTCCTGTTGGGCATCAGTCACCAAAATATTACCTTCAGGTTCTTCACTGGACAGTCCTCAGAACTGTTTACAAATGGTAGTTCTGGGTTTCTTTCCCTGCTACACTCAATTGGATTTTCCCAGCATGTGAATGAACCCACTCATATCCTTGATCTTGTTCTAACATATGGCATTGAAATTGACAAGTTAAAAATTTTTCCTCAAAACTCTCTCCTGACTGACCATTACCTTTTTATATCTGAATTTACTTCCATGGGCTGCATAGCATTAAGGAATAAACTCAGCTATAGAAAATGTTTATCTGAAGCTGCTGTGGCTAAATTTAAAGAGAACATTTGATCATTATTCCCAAAAATGCCATATCTAAATTTAAATGAGGATTTCTCCCATACACAGGTTGATGACCTTGTGATTAGCACTATGGCCACACTAGGTTCAAATCTCGACAATGCCGCCCCTCTCAAAAAGAAAGTAATCAAACAGAGGAGGCTGGCTCCATGGTATAATTCCCAAATCCGTGCCTTAAAGCAGACATCAAGGAAATTAGAAAGAAATTGGCGCTCCATCAAGTTGGAAGAGTCTCACAGAGCCTGGAAAGCTTAAAAACTTATAAAAAAGCTCTCCGCAGTGGTAGAAGTTCATATTACTCAGCACTAATAGAAGAAAACAAGAACAACCCCAGATTTCTCTTCAGCGCTGTAGCCAGGCTGACAGAGAGCCATAGCTTAGTTGAACCAGTGATCCCCTTAGCTCTAAGCAGTGATGATTTATTTTTTTACAGATAAAATTCTCATAATCAGAGAAATAATTCATCAGCTCTTACCTACATTAGACAATGATCTCCTACTGAATACAGCAACTCCTGAATCTACTGCAACGCCTCTTTTACATCTGGAGTTATTCTCACCTATGAATCTCTCAGAGCTAGCTTCTATAGTTTCATCATCCAGACCGTCAACCTGTCAATTAGACCTAGTACCAACTGTCTTTTTTATTTATTTATTTATTTATTTGTTACTTTTTTATTTAATTGAGCCGTTCAGTCTAGATCTGATTAATTTGACTTTATCTTTGGGTTATGTACCTCAGGCTCTTAAGACCGCAGTCATCAAACCCCAGCTTAAAAACCAAATCTTGATCCAGATGTTTTGGCAAACTCTAGACCCATATTGAAACTTCCATTATTTCTAAAATCATTGAGAAAGCCGTAGCAAGACAATTACACAACCACCTGGATGGGAATGGTTTGTATGAAGAGTTTAAGTCAGGATTTAGAGCCCATCGTAGCACAGAAACAGCGCTGGTTAAAGTCTCCAATGATATTCTAATTGCTTCAGACAATGGATCAGCCTCCATAGTTCTTCTTTTAGAGCTTAGTGCTGCTTTCGATACCATAGATCATAATATTTTACTACAGATACTGGAACATGAAATTGGGATTAAAGGAAATGCACTAAGGTTCAAATCCTATTTATCAGATAGACATCAGTTTGTTCATGTTAACAACAGCTCCACCTCATGCACTGAAGTCAGTTATGGAGTCCCACAGAGTTCGGTACTTGGACCAATCCTCTTTACGATTTATCTGCTTCCTCTAGGCAACATTATGAGGAAACACAGCATCAACTTCCACTGTTACGCAGACGATACACACAGCTATACTTATCAATGAAGTCAAATGAAGTCAGTGAATGGTCAGACTGCAGACATATCTTGAAAACATAAAAGTCTGGATGACTGGAAATTTTTTACTCCTTAATTCTGACAAAACTGAAGTTATTGTACTCAGCCCTAAGCACCTCAGAGAAGTGAAATTCAAAATGAAATGAAATTCAGAATGCTGCTGCATGAATATTAACAGGAACTAGGAAAAGAGATCACATCTCTCCCGTGTTAACTGCTCTTCATTGGCTGCCAGTAAAACAGAGTAGAATTTAAAATCCTTCTGTTAACCTATAAAGCTCTTAATGGCCAAGCTTCATCATATCTCAGAGAGCTCATAGTTCCTTACTGTCCTAGTAGGCCACTCAGCTCTCTAGATGGTAGTTTACTTGTGGTTCCTAGAGCCTCCAAGAGTAAATCTGGAGGCAGATTGTTCAGTGATCAGGCTCCTCTTCTATGGAACCAACTTCCAGCATCGGTCCGGGGGGCGGACTCTCTTTCGGGAGAACATGGTTAGCAAATGCAGTACAAATGCTTAGAACTGGGAGAAACAGGGATTTTTAAGAAGCATGGTTCTTATTTGTGCATGCAGGGGGGAGGGAGGAAGAGAGGGAGAGAGAGAGAGAGATGTTCGGTCTTTCCCCCAGTAGCCTAGGCCTACAGCAGCATAGCTAAACAGTAGATGGACTTTAACTTTTTAACTATAAGCTCTGTCATACAGGAAAGTTTTAAGCCTGGTCTTGAAAATTGAGACTTATGTGTTATTTACTAGGCTCAAATGTAGCAGCAATCACATGGCCACTTGGTGCCGCACACAGGAGCATAGGCAATGGCATGCGATAAGGATTTAAACGAGACGGAAGCCTAAGCCTAAGCCTTTTGGATAAAAGCAAAACGTCTTTGACAAAACCTAAGTCATGAGTTCAGTTGCTTTCCATTCAATTGTTGGACATATATTACTATGATCTGTTTGAATGAGAATATAAACAGACAGATGTATATCTTTAGACACACAACTATTAATTGACACATACACCCTGTGACGCTACTGTAAAGACTGACAAATGCTGTCTATCTGTTGTGTGTCTGTGTGTGTGTGTGTCTGTGGACAAGAAATCATTCAAAGTGATACGATCATGACTATTGAACTGTGATTGTGTAGTAGCTATCATGAAGCCTGTTGTCACCAACAAAGTTCAAAGTCATGTGACCCATTTAGACTTTGAACCACGTTTCTGTGACAAAGTATGACGCAGCAGTGTGGCTCCAAAGAGGGGTGGGTTTGATCCAACACCAACAGCTCCACACAGAACTGAGTTGAGTGACCTGCGGTTGCCACGGTGATTTGAGAATTTGCTCTGTTCAACCAACGCTCAGACTCTCCCCGAAAGTGGCTTCTGACCAGGTCCCACTCTAGTGCAAATTGTGAGCTAACCGTAGCTCCGGTCTGAAAAGCGAAAACACCGTGAGAGACAGAAGAGTCTGCAGATTCTGACAGTCTTTATTTGAATCAAAAACTCCTTAAAATGAGTGTGTACACACAGTGCAAAGACAGAGTGAAATTGTTTTAAGGAAAACCTTGATTTACATTTCGTTCAATTGGGGCAGAAACAGGTTTTGCTGGTGCTCTGCCCCCCCCCCCTTTAAATTTGGTGAGGAGCTCACCTCTCAAAATCACATTTTATGAATCCCAACACCTGTGTCTACGTTTTGCCAAAAAATGTTTGTCTCCTTTGTACGGTTTGGCTGTGAGCGCGAGTTTAAAATGAAAATGATGGTTACTTTTTCACGCTTCTCTCACTCTAGTTAACGAGCAGCTTCACTCTAACTTTGAGGAAAAAGAGATTTGGACTGCTCCTTTGAGCGCTCGTAGTTTGAAAAGTGTACTGTTTAGGAGAAAACGGTTTGATGTTATGGGAAAAAACAAGATTTCCTCCGTTTTAAAGTTTGAATGACATTTCTACGTGCAGGTATGAGAGAGCTAGGTGACTGAGAAAATAGGTGAATTTTTGTGGTGATTTTTTTGTCGGCTCCAATTCATTTCCTATGGAAAATTTTGGCCGGTCTTTTGGGAATACATTTGGGAAAAATGGGAATATCGACTCGTGAGAACTTAGCACACTATTCCCGATCGATCCGCACGTTTTGTGTACATATAACACACATATACATATAACACAATCAAAGAAATAAATCCAAAAAGATAAAATCAGATTTGTATCAAACATTGTTATCACTTATCTCTGTGTCTTCGATGTCAGGTGGGATCTTGGTAAATGAAACATGACTGGTCGTGTATGTGTGTGAGGTTGGCCGGGACAGGGGGCTGGAGTGTGTCCTGGGGGTTGGGAGGGTGCTATTTACCCATAGCTGGGACAGTGATTGACGAGCACCAGGGCATGTCCACACGGTGGTGGGCCTATATGCTGCGTCTATGGGGCCCACTGCTGCTCCGAGATCCCCTGCAGTTCAGCCTAGGACCGTGAGGTACCCAGTTTCCGTGTGTGGCCGCGAGGAGGCACTGCAGGAGTCTTGGTAGTGGAGAGGCTATATACTGGCAGGTGGAAACTAACATAGTCAGCTCCTCTTTTCACCCTCCATTAGAAAGGCTAGCCAGTGGCAGTAGATGTAAGCAGAGAGTAGCAAGAGCAATACCAGCACCAGCAGTAGCAACATGCACTAACTCTAAGCACTACACTACAGCACTTAACGCTTCACATGTACCCTGTGTTAGCACACAGTGCAGTGTGTACAAACACACACACACACACAGAAAAACACACCCACGCACACAACATAGACACAGATAAAGAGAAACACAGAGAGAACAAAGTACAAACCACAGTACAAATGGAGCAGGCTCTGATGGAGGCCATACCACAACACAGGGAAAAAGGGTTGCAAAAGAAGGAGAACATGCTCCAAGATTAGCCACGTTGCCGAAGAAATGAAAATGCTTAACAAGAAAACCCACCGCTAATCTGGGCCGGTCCTATCTGTTGAACATACCTACCAATACTCCATCCTGCGATGAAACATCTACACTCTATACTTACCGAGAATCATTTTCTGCCTGACAGTTGCCAAATCCAACTAAAATCAAGGAAGAAACCAAGTAGAATAGCCATCCAGATACGATTCCACGACTGTGGAATGAAGAAAAACAAAAGAGGCAGCATTGTAAACAATGCTGAAATCAAGAGTCTCTCGCTGAAGTCAGAACACAGTATACCGCACTGTGATAGCTGTAAAAAGTTTGCAGTACACCTGATTGAAGGCAAGATTCTGGTTGCAAGATATAAATGTGATCAATCAGTGTCTGCTTTTCTATTGTTGCAGCGGAGACAAGCTGGCTATAGCCTCTGGACTGAAACAAATCACGGATGGCTTTTTTTCCTTTGGAGAACAGGTCTTCATTGAAGTCTCCGCAAACCACAACAGGCTGGCAATCCATCATCTCCAAGGAGTTCAAGAGGTTCTGCATGTTTGGAAGAAATGTTTCAAGACAGACATTCGGTGGTCCGTACACAGTGGCTATCAACGCTCTGACAGGGGCCACAACTTTAACAACAGCAAATTCAAGATCCGGCACATGTTGAAAGTATCGCCAGGACTCTGCTTGAAGATTGCACTTCTAATAAATTGCAACTCCACCGCCCTCATTTGTAGCCATTTCTCCGATCTTTCGACGTACACCAAGTCGTCCGTTGGTCCTCAAATCCTTTTGCGGAATTTCTTACCTGATGTTGGATTATCCAATTCAAGCCCTATCGTCGGTTGGCCTTTTTCAAATTTCCTGACAATGTTCCTGATTGTAGCGAAAGTTCTGTTAACAATCCCATCCTCGATATCCAGGTTCCGAATCCCCATTACCCTTGCTCCGCATGCAGCTTGTATGTTGTCTGGCAAATCCCTCTTCTTGCCCTTGATGCAAATATGCGTCATGACCATTCGTCCTGTCCATGGGGTTCTTTTTCGTAGTCCTCTGCTGGAATGTCTTGAACTTTTAAGTTGAGCCCAGTCAAAGTTACAGAATTGTGAGCATCAACTTCTTTGTTTGTCACGAAGATATGTACTTTGGCTTCAACGATGACCCGTGTGAGCGAGCTCTGTCATCGACACTGAGAGGATCCGTCTTCTTCTTCATTCTGATCCTGTTCAAGAGTTCGGCAAAAGCACGGTCATCTTTTTGTCGCATGATCTCTGTGAGGTTAACCATCTGGCAATCTCTCCAGAGCTCAACAACATCTTCCTCAAAGACGCAGAGGGGTTTGGCTCTACCAAGAGGTGGCAGCTGGTAAAAGTCTCCAACTGCAATGACAGACCTTCCTCCAAATGGTTTCCTGTTGCCTTTGATTTTCTGGAATCTCCAATGGACGTAGGCAAACAGCTCCTTAGAAACCTTGGATATCTCGTCTATTTTTAAAAATCTCTGCGTTGGACAGCACTGCTCTGAGATCGTCCAGAGCGTTTCCAAGACCTTGATATGGTGTCTTCAAAGTTCTTGGCAGCTTCAAGATGGAATGCAAGGTTTCTCCAGAAATGTTGAAAGCTGCAGTACCTGTAAATGCAGTAAGAAGCACTGCAGGCTGGGACATGTCCGCAACGTTGCGAAACCTGGGAAGTTGGCGGAGAATCTTGGTAGCCTCCTGATACGCGCACTTGATGATGTGGGATTTGCCACAGCCAGCTCCCCCAGAGATGAAATAAAAGAAGGGTTCAGGGTTTTGACCGCAGACAGTGTAGAAAATGGACGCTTGTGTTTCATTGAGGCTTCAGTACATACTTTTCATGAAGTCTGGGCTGAGTTTCGGTGCCTCAATGACTGGTATCGCTCCACCGCAATCACCCTGGATTTGGATATCCGGAACGTGGTCTTCTTCTCCGGCATCATGGGGGTTTACGTTTTCGAGCTCAGCGATTCACTCCAAACGATCCACTTCAACCTCTGGTGCAAAAGTGTTCAAGGCATTGATCACCGGTCCTTCCTCTTGAATTTTTTGCAGCGCTTTCTCCATTATTTTCCCTTCATAGCGCTTCTTATTTAAGTCTACAATGCGTTTTACTGGCATTGAGCCTTTACGGCCGCATTTGTAGATTTTCAGACGTGAGCTCATCTTTTCTGTGCGGGTAACAGAGCTTCAGCAGGCATCTATAAAACTTTTCCGGTTGATTCTCCTCCAAGTACCGAGTAAATCGGACGATGGCAGCTTTCTCCAATGTTCTCTTCTGAATAAATCTTTTATCATTCTGGAGGGTAATGGCATTGGGTCCTAGAGCTTGCAGGCCATAGAGAACCCTGTACTGCGACACAAATTCAGCAAGACACATGAATTGAAATTCACGCGTTGCGGGTCTGTGTGCATACTTCTCAGGAAATCCAGACATCCACACGTCCTCATCGTCTGGATTCATGTTCATCAATTTACTCATTGGGAGATTCATTTTCATACCATCCTCGTCAGTCTATATGAAAATGACTGACCAGGTGCACTTTTTAAGTGGCAGGCTGCATACTCGTGCCACTGCTTCCTGAGCACTGACCTCCCTGTGCTTAGCGTAAGCTTGCATGATCTGCTTCATTTTGTCCCGTTCATTGACGTTGGATTTCTTCACATGGCGAATGACCATGTTGAGGTACTCAGTCATCTCATGCTCTGGCTTTGATACATATGACATCATATACATGATGCAACTATAGTCATCAAGTACGTACTGTATGTCCATGTTGGCATTCCAGGCTCGCAGTAGATCAGGGTTGTATCCATGTACCCAGCTGTCCTTAGGATCACGCTTCATCATGACGACCATTTCGCAGGTGAGGTCATCGACATATCCTTTGTATTCTTCATGAGTCATCTTACATTTCTCCAGCAAGTCGGACAAATCATGGAACGATTCATTTGGAGCCATGAAAAAGTCTCTCAGCGCTTTTAACTTTTCCTTAGCCTCCATTTGTTTCTTTCCAACAAATTTCGTGTTGGACTTGCATTTGTTTTTTTCTCCATATTTCTTTTTTCTGGGCATCATCTATTCCTTTTACATTCACTTGTTTTTTCTGGTCATCATCTTTGTCTTTGTCATTTTCAACTAAGGAGTCCCCCCAGGGCGGGATGGTGATTCTTGTCTTCTCCACGGGGAGCTTCGGGAAACCAAATCTGCAGGCCACATTCCCTCTCCTGCATGTTTTTGAGTGGTTTTGGCTGCGGACTTGAACCTCCGATACTATTTTGTGGAGCTCAGGGTCAGCTTTCTTATCGGGCATCTGGCAGCTGATGTAACGCCAATGAAGTTGACGAGCTTGGCCATTTCAACATCATCCTCGAGATCAAGCTCTGGTGCATCTCTGATCCAAACCAGCATGTTAATATGTGGACTTCCTCGCGCTTGAAACTCCACCCGATAAAAGTAATCCTCCACCAGACCAATGGGCTGTGCTGGTGACAGGATCAGATCTGTAATGAGCGCATCCACTCTCTTCTCAAACATACGCATGACAGTGACAGGGTTGCTGTGAAGAATCTTGCAGTCGAGCTTTGAAAAGTCCACTTCTTCACCTTGCTGTGCTTTTATAACCTCAATAACTTCAGGCCATCTCATTTCAGCAGCAGAAAAGGTGACAAAAAAGGTTGGCCTGCCCAATTGTCTGACCATAGCATGTAGATCTCTAAATGTCTTCTCCCAGTACGCTGGAGTTCCTCTAAGGGGTTGCATGAACCACGTCACTTCCCTGTTTTGGATTTTTTTCCAATTCTTCTTTATCCTGAAGCATCTGGTTCAAAATTTTCCTCCCACCCTTGGTTTTTTTCTTTCCCTTCCATGTTTGGATCGACATGCTGTTGGTCGCCATGTGAGTTTTCGTCACAAATTGTGCAAAGAGGTAAGTTTGGTCCTTCACAAACCGGGTGTCCACACAGAAGAGCCTCGTGTTGAAATATTTACAATTTGATTTCCCTGACCTCGTCCAATGTGTTTTGTCCAGTTGGGAACTGGAGAGGAAAAGCCATTGCTTCAAGTTTTAGTACCTTGAAGAAGCTGACAGGTTTGTTCCCTTGGGCGGGAGCAACGCTGAATATCCCATCTCCGTAGGATAGAACTTCCTGTGCTATGTCGAGAGGCTGCATGCAAGTATCCAAGACCAGACCTGGTCTAAGATGCTCCTTCTCTTGGTCCATGTTTTTGGGCTGCTGTTCGTCAGGCTGTACAGCGTCTGGGTTGACCTGTCTTTCATTGACTGGCTGATCATCCTCTAGAATTTCAAATGTAACGTTCTCATTGATGGTTACATCGCAGTATTCCTGCAGCAGCTGAGCTTCGGGGCTGGGCCTCCTGAGAGCGTTCACTGTTGCTTCCATTTCCGATGGTACACACACAACTGCACCATGTACTGCCCGTTGTCGTCCTTTTGGCAGTGATACGATTTTCACAAACTGTAAGATTTTTGCGATCAGCTGCCTTTCAAGTACATTTAACTCTTCTAGCTCTGGTGGAATGGGTGCTAGCATCCATCGCGCATCTCTCCTCTGGTGAGGTGGCTGTCGCAGGTGTGGCAGATCCACTCCTGCATCTTCTCTTGTGGTACGGTGCAAGGGGCTGAGCATTGACCTTCACATTTGTGGATATACTTAACTGTCAAGCAATCAGCCACCACGTGAAGGTTTTTGACATATTTGTCTCTCTTGCAATACTTTACCTGATCTGGGAAGAGAGCTCTGTGGCACACTGTGCAAACATGTGTGGGCCCATGTCGAATCCTTTCCTGAAATGAAGTGAAAGCAGCTTGCATCGAAGGGTTAACCACAGGCAGTGGAGTTTCCAGGCAGAGGCTTGCGACTTCTCTGTATTTCCTCTTTATTCTCAGTGCACACTGCAACTTGTGACGAATACGAAGAACAACATTTATAGCCAGTCTATCCTTGTTGCTTTGAGTGCAACGTTGTATATGATGCAGCCTGAATTCTGGGATGTGGTGATACTTTGTACTGTACATATGGTACATTTTCTGCCTGCTCTGAAAAGCAGGATTGGTGCTGTACCTCTCCCTCAGGTACATTTTCTGCCTGCTCTGAAAAGCAGGATCGGTGCTGTACCTCTCCCTCAGGTACATTTTCTGCTTCCTCTGAAATGCAGGATCGGTACTGTACCTCTCCCTCAGGTTCATTTTCTGCCTGCTCTTAAAAGCTGGTTCAGTGTTGTATCGTCTGGTGATATATTTTCTTTTGTTTTCAATGATGAAAGTCTTGGGCATATTTGGTTTTACTGGCCTGCATTTTTTCAGCAAAATTTCACTGCTTCCTGTGCTTTCATCTCCAGGTGGTACACTTCCTTTGTGCATCACTTTCCTTCGCCTTTCCTTGCTCAATTTGGAAAAATTGCTGTCGTCACATGATGGGTGATGTTGACTGCCTGATTGATGTGCAGTTTCTCTGGTTGTCTGACATCCATTTTTCTCCTAGGGACGTTGGCATCCACACTCACCTGCTCATCCACTGACTGCCCAGGAGTCTGTCTGGAAACACGTTCACTTTCAAAGGAAACAGGCATCAATTCATAGCTTGCATGTGGACTGTTTTCTTTGAAAAGTTCATGCAAGTGCTCGGCCATGTCACTCAGGTCACTAAAAGGCAGCATAATGGCAGTTCCTCTGGGCTGTGGCAAACCTGTCTCTGATCTAGAGTGGGAATCAAACAATCCATAGCGTCCAGATCTTTCTCGGAAAACTGCAAAGCACTCTGGAGTTATTATGAGCACAGCATGGCAGACCACTTGTGAAAGGCACTCCAGGTTCTTGGCAAGGGATAACAGACCACTGTCTTCTTTGACTCTAAGGCCACCTACCATCAGATCTGATGCGTTCATGTTTACAGTGTAAACATTACTCTCGGTGAATACCTGCTTAGATCTCTTGTAAGGTTAAATGGTCACTTTGGAATTTGTTGTCGAACAAAAGCTGCCGTTTAACACCTACATAGAGTGCATTTCCCTGTTCAAGCACTCTGTCAAGAGAGATTGTGTCGAAATGCAACCCTTCATTGTGGTAGGCCAGAGTGCATTGACTGTTACGAGAAAAATCTCCATACCTGTTGTCTGCCTGGGAATGACTTGCCCTTATGAATTGAATGTGCTGGCCTGGTCCCATGAAGAAATCCTGAAATTATTTTATGAAGGAATGTTTTAAGTTGTTCTTTTTTCTTTTTTTTTTTGTCTTATTGCTTTTATAACTGACAGTTTCATCATTATTACTACCATCATTTATCATAACAATTGTTATTATGATCATTTTAAATGATTTATTCTGTTACACATGCGTCACCTATTTGTAACACTTGTAAGCAGACATGGCTAAGTAATATATTTTAATTATCCTTCTTTTGACAATCAGTTGTTTCAGGACAGCCACTTTTGAGAAGAGATTTTCATGTGTTATGCTTCTACAGTGTGCATGCAAGTTACCTGGCTGGTACACTCCATGACACTCACTATCCCGGGACTTATGAAGTGAAGGCTTAGAACCCTCCACGGCACTTACTGTTGACTTTACCTGTATAAAAATAATCGGTTGAACAGCATTAGCTAAATATAACAATTTGGACGGTGTTACAATTATTACCTGTTATGTTTTAACTGTTCTTAAAATACATGCTAAACAAATAGAAAGAAATCAAGTATTCTTCTGATATGTGATGTTCCATGACCTTTATTAATGGGGGAATACTTTGTTAGTTCATGTAAATTAACTTGTTAGGGTATTTTATTTTCCAAATTTGTTCAAAATTATTTAAAAATGTTTTTGAATAGAGGTAAACCACACAGAAAAGGTCACTTTATTCAGCTCAAGGGATGTACCTGAGGTAAACCACACAAACACGAAAGTTCACTTTATTCAGCCCTTTAGACAGTACCTCAGTTCCTATGAAAAGATCTTGTAGAATAATCTTGACAACCCCTAAATAACTGAGTCGTACCTGCATAGCACTGATATTTCAAGCTTCATCACCGTCAGAAACCAGCACTCAGGAAAATTTTGTTCCATCACCATTATTAATGTCAGAATAAATTTGTGTAATAAATAAAGTGAGATTATTTTAAATTACTTTTGCTAACAAAATCCCATGGATGAATGAAGCTGTTTTGTTTTACATTTTGTACTTCTAAAATGGCCATTCTCTTTTTATGCTTTTGAGTTGAGGTAAACCAAACAGACATAGAAAGTAGGGATGCAAACAATAGCAGGTAAATATGGGCTGAAGAGAAAGATGTAGTTCTTACTGGAAAGAATTACCATGAAGCAAGTTTGTTTTTGATGCAGCTGACTATACTGTAAATATTCAGGCAATTGTGGAGACTAAAATATACCTTATCAGGTGAAGCAGAATGGCAAGCTGTGTCCTCAATGGTCCAGAATTGTCCAGCTGGTGACAGCTGGAAGACATCAGACTTCTGGCCATCTGAATACATAAAGCAGCAACATTTTAGTAAGAGGAAGACTTAAAAGTGAGGAGATGCATGTTACTGAGAGAGCCTAAAACTTACTTTTGCAGGTGGAGAAAAACAGGGGGTTTCTGGCTCATGCAAACTACAGGACAATCTGCTCAGAGGTGATCCAACCAGCTGATGACAGATGAGATGAAACAGTGTAGTAAACCATGGACAATTTAGCTCTGTATTTTTTAAATGAGAGAGCTGCAAATGTTCAGTGTTGCACAGATAAAAGCTGAATGAGCTGCTCAAAACTTTGATCAATCAACAAGAAGCTGCAATGGAAAAAATGTCTATTACGTAGGCTTAAAGCGACAAAGATAGAAGTAGAAGAGTACCTGCGAAATACATATTCAGATTCTTAGCGGAGTAGAGTAGTAGGACTTCCACCTGACATGCCACCATTAGGAGAGATAGATGAAGAAATGGGTGTTAGACCACCTAGGTGGAAGGAGGTACAGGAGGTAGTCAGGCATGCAAAGGCTTCTTCGGTCCCAGGGCCAAATGGAGTCCCCTACCGGGTCTATAAAAGCACGCCTGATATCCTAAAGTTTTTGTGGAGGCAATTAAGAATATTCCCAGAGCATGGCGTAGGGCAGGAGGTGTTCTTATTCCTAAGGAGAAGGAGTCTTCAGAGCTGAGTCAGTTCCGTATGATTTCTCTCCTGAATATAGAGGGGAAGATTTTCTTTAGTGTAGTTGCAAGGAGACTAGCTAGTTATTTAGAAAGGAATAGCCTAATCGATACTTCAGTACAGAAGGCAGGAATACCAGGTTTCGCAGGGTATTTAGAGCACACTAGCATGATTTGGCATCAAATTCAGGCAGCCACGAGTGAGAAAAGAAATTTGCATGTGATATTCTCGGACTTAGCAAATGCATTTGGGCCAGTGCCACATAGCCTTATTTGGGAGGTGTTTGATTATTTTAGTGCCTGGAGTAGTTGTCAATTTAGTAAGAAGATATTTCCAGGATATCAGACTATGTTTAAGTACAGCAGGCTTTACAACAGGTTGGCAGAGGCTAGAAATAGGTATTATGGCAGGGTGTGCGATTTCTGCATTAGCATTCACAATGGCAGTGGAGGTAATTATTAGAGCTTCTAGGTCGGTTGTATGTGGAGAGAGGCGGCAGGATGGGATGCGCCTTACACCAATTAGGGCATATATGGACGACATGACGTTGATAACTACAACGGTGCCATGTATGAAAAAAATACTTGAGAGACTTAATAAAAACTTAAAGTGGGCTAGTATGAGAATCAAGCCTGGTAAGTCTAGAAGTATCTCAATAAGTAGAGGAAGATTAAGTGATCGAAAATTTGTAATAGATGAAGAGGAAATTCCAATAATTAGGGAAAAACCAGTAAAGAGCTTAGGTAGGTGGTACAAGGCAGATTTGCATGACAGAGAACAGGTATTGCAGTTTAGGAAGGATGTTGCTGAGGGACTGGATAGAATAGATAAATCAGGACTTCCAGGAAAGTTGAAGCTGTGGTGATTGCAGTTTGAATTATTTCCTAGGTTGATGTGGCCACTGTCAGTATATGAGATTCCAATATCTGCTGCAGAGAAAATGGAAAGACTAGTAAGCTTTTACATTAGGAAGTGGCTTGGGGTTCCGAGATGTTTAAGCACTGTGGCACTATATTGGGAAGGCATACTTCAGCTCCCAGTATCTAGTAGAGGAGTTTAAATGTACTAAGGTTAGGACAGAGCTCCTCTTATCTGGGCGTAAAGATGTGGTTGTTAGTAAGGTGGTTCCAAACCCAATCAAGGGGAGAAAATGGAATCCAAGAATGGTAGCGCAGGAAGCAGAAGCAGCTCTTAGGCATACAGAGATTGTGGGTAATGTACAGATAGGCCAGGGAGGCTTGGGGCTTGGCTCAGGCAAACCGGTGTGGAGTAGAGCAGATCCCAAAGAGAAGAGGAAGCTATTTGTAGAGCAGGTTTGTAGATAGGAGGAAATATTAAGAGGTGCGACGGTAGTGGCTCAGGCTAAGCAGAGACAGTGGTTGAACTGGGAAGGTGTAGAGAAGAAAAAGCTTAGTTGGAAAGAGCTGTGGAGTATGGAGGAAAGTAGTAGAGTAGTAGTAGAAAATATTTTTGATAGGGGCAACATATGATGTCTTGCCAACTCCCCAGAACCTAAAACTCTGGGTAAATGGAGACCCGTTATGTTTGTTGTGTTCAGGTACTGCAACACTAAAGCACATCTTGTCCGGTTGTAAGGTTAGTCTCTCACAAGGCCGATATACGTGGCGACATAACCAGGTTTTAAAAAGCTTAGCTGCAGGCATTGAAGCTATACGGAGGCAGGCGATTTTAGGAGGGTCTAAGACAAACAGAGTGCAGGAAGGAGGGAAAGTTAATAAGATAATAAGGAAACAAGGCAGCTTAGAGGATGCTAGTGACTGGGAGATGCAGGTAGATTTAGGAGGAAAGCTTGTTGTTCCCCAGGAAATAGCCTGCACAAAGCTAAGGCCTGACATAATTTTGTGGTCTAGGAGTAGAAAGAAAGTATATTTCATAGAGCTGACTGTGCCATGGGGGGATTTAGTTGAAGAAGCATATGAAAGGAAAAAGCTCAGGCATGCAGATTTAGGAAAGGATGCTGAGCAGCGAGGATGGAAGGTTAGGATTTGTCCAGTGGAAGTAGGATGTAGAGGGTTTGTAGCAAGATCTGCTGTTGCTTTGTTGAAGGAGTTAGGAGGAAGCGGACAGAGGGTGAGGAAAATAGTGAAGGAAATGTCCGATGAGGCAGTAAGATCCAGTCAGTGGATTTGGGTTAGAAGAAGTAATAGTAGCTGGGGGCCCAGCAGGGGGAGCTCTTAAGATAGACTCTAGGGAGAAGCAGAGGAAGAAATCCAGGAAAGGGAAGTGTATTTAAGTGGAGGGTGTGGCCTGTTTGAGCCTCTTTGCCACCATGCGGTTAGTCCAGATGACTTGGCCTGTGTTGGAGTGTTGGTTTTGTTTGAGTATTGGACTGTTTAGGTGAGTTTAGTTGCTGAATCTGCTAGTATAGCTTGTATTGCCTCCACATCCTGCATCCTCTATACTTTCATGCCCCCTACCCTAACCAGGGCCTGTATCCCATCCCTACTTTTATCTCCACCTCTTCTATTTCTCCCCCCTACCCGAACCATTGTCTGTATCCCCACCCCGTTTTCATTGGTGCAGTTGGTGAGAGGTCAGAGTAGTTGATAGTTGTGCTGTTTGAGATAGTTGTCTTTGTGTGAGGAGTGGTCATGGCTGGCATTAGGGGGTGATTCTTGGTGTTCACGGTCTAGCCTTTTGGAGGTGTTGTGGGCCTAACACCGGTGAAAAGAGGTTCCCACATGATGACCCCAAAGACATGATAGCTATTACCACTCACTGGCCTAGTTGGATATTATATGTAGGGAACATAGAGCAGGGTGAAAGTTTGTTGCTAGGAAGGTGATCACTGAGTCTGGTCCATTTTTTTTTTTGTTGCATGAGTTTCTTGTGTTTTTTCTAAATTAAGACAGTAAAACATAAGCAGCACTATTTTACATCTTAACATGTCATGTCTGCGTCTATGGGTGGCTGCAGCAGGGTGGTAGTCAATCATCCATCTATCTATTCCTCACTACAAGGAGTTCTAGAAAAATGTAGGCATATGTAGATCAATTCAAGTCAGTATGAGCACTCTACTACATATCGTATGGTTGACTTATGAAGGGCACTTTTGTGTTAATTTTTTATATTGATTTTATCAGGCCACTCAGTTAGCAGACCGGAGAGCACCCGCTAACGCTAAGCGTTCTCTTCACTATATAACGTACAAAAGTACAAAACGTTTTTATTTTTATTACTTTTGCTTGCAAGTTTGATATTTTGTATATATAATTTTATCTTTACTGGATATATTTTTATTTTATTAAAATATTATTTTATTTGATGGCTCTGTGTGTAATGCTGCTGCTACACTTCAATTTCCCAGCCTGGGATAAATAAAGTGTATCTATCTGTCTCTCTATCTATCAATTTTAATGACGTCATTAAGTTTTGACAACACATAAACATGAAAGTGCCCTGGAGGCTCATCAATATGATCAGTTAACTTTACAGCCAACGAGCCGCTTTTGGACGGGGCGCAAACAGCTGCAGAGCTGCAGAGGGATGTGCAGTTTCACGTTTACACCATAAAGGTTTCCAGTGTCACCAGATTAAGTCGGTAAATTTAATTGATTGAACCGAGAAATCATGACTTCTGATATGTTGATTCGATTGTCTATCAAGTAATTGTAAGGATTCAGTTGCTCCTGCATGAGCTTGTCCTCACTAAATTAACAAGGAAGTAAAATCACACAGATTGTGGGCTGTTAACGCTCCAACAGAGACACATTTACTTTTAATGCTTGTGCTAACTAAATAGTTAATCCACTGTAACACATTTTTGTATTTAGTTGAGTGTTATAGTATAGTCTGGAGACCACATGCCCACAGATACACACCGACATACAATTCACATACCATTGCACTAGCTCCTAAGTGTGTATGTGAGTAGGCCGAAGTGGTATGGCATATGTTGGTGGGGACAGGTGTGGTATCTGTATGTTACCCAGGAAGAGGGGCTTAAGTTTGGGGAAGCTGCTTGCCATATATACCCCTAGTCCTGCGAAGCTTGCATGGCTAAATCCTGCTATCCCATACTCTTTCTCACACACCAGCATTCACATAGTAACACAATATCCCTAAATTGTTGCTGGCTCAGAGAAAACAGCTTAGGAGGATGGGCCGTGTCTGTAGTGTATGACGTGTGTGTGTTTGTGTGTGTGCGCACATTTGCATATGTCCAGAACGGCTGTGGTGTCAGAGATTTTCTGGAGATGTCAGCTGTCATCATTTCTCTGTATGTCAGTCTCTCTGGGTGCAAATTTGTAATGCTTATCTAAACAAAAATGCATTCTATATTCATCAATATCAACTACTAAACCGATTCCACCACCACAGATGCATATTTATGTAGCAAATGAGGTTCGCTACAGCATTCTTGTTTTCACTCATTTGCCTCATGCAATTGCAAACCATTATTGGCCGAGATATATAATCATAATCATCATCAAGCTTGTGGGAGGTAGTGAATGATTTGGTCTAAAGCACTCATATGAAAGCAAACTAAAAGTTATAACATTTAAAGTCCAACAGGTTTATAGGCTTACAGTACATACAGTACAGTGGAGTATCTGTGATTTATTCATGGGATTTCTTCTGTCAATAAATGTTACGTTGATTAGGACATTTGCTAAAAGCTCAAAACGATCTTTTATACCATTTTAAGTAACACTTTTTTTTTTTTGTTTTACAACTATATGTGGCTATATTGTGGTTTGCACTACACTTTTACCCGGGCTTGAATCCTTTTACCTATGTGGGGTCCTTCCTGATGCTCAGACTTTCTCTTCCGTCCAGAGGCATGCGCATAAAGCTGGTTGTTTGTCAGCATGGATTGGCTCTAGCCTGACTGCAGTCCCTCAGTGCAGATGATAGACGTACAGATAGGATAGAAAGAGTGAGGGAGAATAGCTGGATCTTAATTCATCAGAGAAACAGCCAAAATAACATACTAAACTGCTAATTATCTGATAGACTGTGCAGGTGTGCAGTGGAAATCTGTCATAAAGACTACCAGCAAAAACTGAACAGGCTTTTTTTTTTTTTTTTTTTAATCTTTCCTGCACTTTACGCTGACTGATAAGTAAAAACTTTTGAAAGTATCCACACTTTACTTCCGCAGTCCTGCATGTGTAAAGAGAAAGAGCAACCCTCGCTGCTTTTCACTCACTATCTCTCTCAACTGTCTCCTGATTAGTAGTTTTGGCAAACAGATGGTTATATATTATATATATATATAATATATACACAGCCATTATTAAAAAAATATTAGCAATATTTAACCTGACTGACAGATTCTGTTGTGGCATCAGCTCAGTGTATCTTGCCCCATGAATGATCTGTATTGCTTTCTTTTGTAAGTGGATTTATTGTGCTCATATAATTATTGCCCCAGACTTCTGCACAGTAAATGAGTTATGGAAGAATTAGTGCATTATAAAGAATGCAAAGTGATTTATGATCCAGGGCCTGTTTTGTTTTATTTAATACTGCGATGCATCTTGACATTTTGGGTTTTACATGTTTAACTTGTGATTTCCTACTTATCTTGTCATCTATTATCACACCTAAAACATTTATCTTATTCACTCTTTCAATACTAACCCCATCCAACTGTATCTCTAATGTCATATTAGTTCTGTGATTTCCAAAAAGTATTATTCTTGTTTTGCTCAGGTTTAGTGATAACTCGTTTCTGTCCAGCCATGCTTTTAATATATTCAGTTCATTATTAACTACCTTTGCTAAATTATGTAAATCACTGCCAGAACAAAAAATATTGGTGTCATCTGCAAACAAAACCATCTTCAAAACTTGAGATACCTTACAAATGTCATTGATATACAGTATAAAAAGTTTAGGGCCCAACACTGACCCCTGGGGGACCCCACAGGTAATGTCCAAACACGCTAAACAAACATAACCCAATTTCACAAATTGCTTACTTTTCGCTAGGTAACTCTTGACCCACTCTAATGCTTTCCCCCAATTCCATATCAATCTAATTTATTGAATAATATATCATGATTTATTGTGTCAAATGCTTTTTTTAGATCTATAGATATCCCAACGATTGAATATATTGAATTAAGTGATTTCCTCAACTGAATCGATTAGTGCCAGTGATGTTGCTCTGTTGGATCTAAATCCATATTGACTTTCAGTGAGTAATTTGTGTTTAGCTATGAATTTGTCCAGTTTGTTATTGAAAAGTGTTTCTAGAATCTTGGAGAATTTACATAATAGTTGTAATGATACAGGGCTGTAGTTGGTGTTGCAATTGGTATTTGTTCCCAGTTTTATACAGAGGTATAACTTTTGCTATTGTCATTTTGTCTGGAAATGTACCGGTTCGAAATTATAGATTACAGATATACGTTAATGGTTTTGACATCCCATGAATCACTCTTTTCACCATAGTCACATTAATGTCATCACAGTATTTAGATGTTTTATTTGTACATTTGGAAACTGTATTTATAATTTCTTTTTTAATCCACGGCTGTGAGGAACATTGAACTCGGATTCCGGTCTTAAACTGTCACAGTCCTTCTCAGATGTTACTGCATCTGGGATTTGTTCTGCCAGATCAGGTCTAATACTTATAAAGAATTTATTGAAGTTGTTAACCATTTTGTTCATATCATGCTTTTGAGTGTTATTGATAGTAAAATACTTTGTAAAATAATTGAATTGTTTAGAGCCATTTTTTTATTACAGTGTTCATTATATTCCATATTTTTTAATGTCATTTTTGTTACTATTTAATGTTGTTATAATATTCTTTCCTAGTGGATCTTATAAAATCAATTTATTTTTATATTTTTTATTTCTGTTGTCGGACTCTTTAGTTCTATCTTATATATTCTTTGTAAAGTTTGTTTCTCTTTTTACAGGCATTTTTTTAAACCCTTTGTAATCCAGGGATGATCTATATATTTTATATAGAGCAGAGCTAATGTCGAGGGGTGGGGCGATCTCCGGGAGCACTGGTTCTCTCAACACTCTCAGATTCTGCCTAATCTAGTTTCTTAAACCCCGCTCTCTCTGTCTCCGGTGCCAGAATATCCTTTTTGATTCCTCCGTGTGTTTCCAGAGATCGCTTGCCCTTTGCGATTGTTTTCGTCTTCTTAGTGAGTTTGGTACACTATTTTCTGTTGTACTTAGAGTTTTGCCTATTCCCAGTTTTCTGGTGATTTTCTGTTTGCATTACCAGCCGTTACTTTTAGAGGATTTTAGTTGCTACTTGGTTTTTTCATTGTACTGATCTTTTGTTGATACTTTGTGAATAAACTTTTGCTTTTTGATGAACTCTTAATTCTCATTCTGGGTCCTGGTTTCCTTTCCTGGCGCGTCACAGGATGCCCCAGTTTTGTGACATTAAATCATTTTCAAATGCATTTATTGATTTTTCTGTTCTCACTCTTCTGTATTCCGTTTTTTTGGCAGGTTGAGTCGTTTTATAATTATTGTCATAAACAATAAAAACTGGCAAATGATCACTGATGTCACTGACTAATAACCCACTTATTGTGCTATTATATCATTTGTGAATATATTATCAATTAGAGTGGCAAACTTGAAGAAGTTATCCGGGTCTGGTGATTTTTGGATACAAGTTCATGCTGTATATTGTATTAACAAAATCAGTCAGTTAGTCAATTTGTGCTTGTTGGAATAAGTAAATCTATATTGAAGTCTCCACAGATGAAAATTGTTTTGTGACAAATTTTTGAATACATCTCCTCCATCCAATCTGTGAATAGTTCAATACTCGAACCTGGTGTCCGATTCATGCAGCTGATGATTACAATTTTCGTTTTTTAATTTCTTCTTTCCATGAAGATTGCAACTCCTCCTCCACTTTTGTTCTGTCGATCAATGTGTATAAAAGCATATCCCTTCAGCTCAAAGTCTGCCCGTTTGTCGGATGACATTGTTGATTCTGGTGTACTGCTCCAGGTTGGCAACCATGCTTTCCAGGAAGGTGATTCGTTTATTCTTCTGCTCATTCTGGATGCGGAGAGCTTTTACCTCCTCGACCAGCTGAAGGATGCCTTTCTGCTGCAGCCTTACAGCACTGAGGAAGTCAAGCGACTTTTTAATGTCATCAACCTCCTCCGCTGATGGTGCCTTCTTTGGACCCATGTTTGGGCTGCTAGTTGTTATTAGCTTAGTTGGTCTACCCTCGGATAGTGTTTTTACTTTTCATTGTTACCTTTTTAAATTACTGTTTGCAATGCACTTTTTTACCGGCTTTTATAAAATGGCGCTGTCTCTTTTTAAGGCCTGTGCCTTAAATTTTGATTCGTTATTTCTAATGTTCTATTATTGCTTTAGAGTTTTTATGTGGGTGCTATGCAGGTTGTGTAGTTCTTGATTAAGATACTGGATGCCCTAAATTTCCTTCAGGATTAATTAATTGAGGATTAAAGTATCTATTTATTTATCTGTCTTTCTGTCTAACTATTTCTTTTTTATCCCTAACTAGGAAAGTCCCTTGCCTTCATCTTTATAGACTTGTTATTAATCATCATGTTCTAAGGTGTCCTTCATGTTGGCATTCCATACCAATCAGTATACAGTATATTTCCAAAGTTCAAAGCCTCCACCATGAGGCAATGAGCTCAGAGCACCACACCCACTCTTGAATGGAGAAGATAAATGGGATTACTTTTCCAGAACCAGGGGCCCCTGAAATAGCTCCTCGCAATTCACAGACCAATAACACATCCTTTCAATTACTAAGTGCTCCTGGCAACCGCCCATAATCACCATAGAAACCAGACATTTAGCAACACCACAGTAGTATAAAGGAAACACCCAAGAAAGTACCTCAAATATGAAGGAGCGACTTTGCAATCAAAGAACAATAGCCTACCACCCTATCAATGGCTCTAACCCAGTCGTCCCCAACCTCCAAAACACCACAGCAGAGCCCAGTAATCTACATCTCTCTGTGTGTTAGCCCTGCAATAGAATGCTGACCTCTTCAGGGTGTACCCTCCCATAAGGTCAGCTGGGATTAGCTGCATCCATTTGCAACCCTGACTGATAGGTGGTATAGATAATGAATGCATTTTTGTTGGCTACATTCCATGGGTGTTGCTCCTATCGAGGAAGACGATGCCCCATTTTTAGTCTACTTTGGAGTAACTTTATTGATCCCCACCTTTTATTCTTTAATGTGGCCTTGATACCCCATTGCAAGTTTGCAACTGGACCCTCATGGCATAATGGAATGGAGTTTAACGCCTCTATTCTTACATTGAGAAATAATACATTAAGGGTTCACAGGCTCAGAAAAAAAATTGTACATTGTCCATCATGAAACTGTGACTCCATCAATTTTTAGGGCAGGTATCTCATTGATTGAACTAATTCTGAAAGCTGTCGTAGAGCCAAGAGAGTTTTCTATCTCAGGGTTAGTCAACTCAGAGCTCTAAATGCCTTGAGATAACTTTTGCTGTGAATAAAGTTTACTGGACATGATCAGAAAGTCGTCTACTTTCTTAACCTGAATGGTCTGTTATTTCAAGTGTAAAAAATTACTATAGTATATATTACAGTATACGACTACAATATATTCTTTATTCATCAGAGAATCAAGCTCAAACAACTGAAATTCCTTCCCACCGCTGTGCGGTGTGCAGTGTACAAGTTGAAAAATCATCGAAACTCCTCAGACCCTACTTGGAGAACCACTGACCAGCGACACGTCTCTACTTTTGACCTTTCTTTTGCATCCACATCAAAGTCGGAAATTTTTAGAAAGAAGAATATTGTATCTCAAGAGAGTTGCTGTTATATATATATATTTTCTTTTTAGAGTCATGCACAAGAGAATAACAAGTGGAGCTGGTAGTCAACGGAATTAGCATTTTACTGCAACCAACATTTCAGATGGTAACTTTTTGACTTTTTGAGTCCTTTTACTTTATCTATGTCTCGATTTTATAAGACGTTTGTTCACTAACAACCCCAATGAAGCATTTTAGCAGGAAAAGTTGGTGTATTTTTCATCATCATGAAAAAACGTAACATCCACATTTAATTCATGAATATAGGATAGTATTTTAGATGCTTCTTATTTTAGAAGAAGCATCCGTTTATAGTATTGCATAATGTAGTATAATGCCTTTGCGTCCCTGACATCAATTGGACAGAAATAGGTTGGTGCTGAGAGCACCACGTTTTAATGACCTTGCAGTGTAGGGAGGCTTCTGAGGTGCCAGTGCTTCCAATGGACCCTTTTCAGATAGATCTACACTTGGCTCCTTCAGGTGCAGCAAGACAGAATGGCTTGTTACTGGAGCTGAAGTTCTTCAGTTCAAATTCCTGACAGGAGACAAATTTGTGACAGAAAGATGTGTTAATTTCTTTCAGGAAGTTAAGGAGTAATTGTGATGAAGTGGCATCTTAGCTAAGCGACAGAAACAGTAAGTGTCAGTGCAGAGATTTGGTGTCAGTATGAGAACTGGCAATGAACCGTCTATACAAACAAATTAAAAAAGCAGCTGCTAAGAGAAAGCTGAATGTACACTCACGGCTACACATCTCCACATCCATCTGCACCACACACTATGAATGTTTCCCAAATTAGCCCTGTTCTTTGTTTTCATTTGGTGTTACAGGAAGGTTTTTTATTTATTTATTTATTTATTTTTAACTAAAATCACTGGTTGCTTTGCTGCAATAGGGGTTTTGCTAATGACTAATAATTTCAGTAGTTGATGATCAAAGTGATCACTGATAGCTGATGCCTACTATCATTTGGTTATAAGGAACAAGAGGTGGAGAATTAATAGCACTTAGGTTTGATTTTAATGACTTGTGGAACAAGCACACAGCAAGTAACAGCAGTGCTGCACGTTTTTAGTGTGTGTCCATGCACAAGTGAAAATTGATTACCAATTTTTTTAAGATTTTAAGATTTTATAGATATGGCCGAAAGAGCAGTACTCATAATGTATGTCCAACTGTGAGTGAGTTTAACAGGTTTATAAAACTTTATAAGCATGTCCGGTGCACAGTGGAAATTGTGGTCAGAGGTCAAAGAATGCCTGCTACCAGTGGCTCGATTGACTCCTTACTGTCCAAACCAAAAAAGCAAACAGTCAATTGCTCTTTCCATTTTTTTATAATACCAATTTTAATTTTAAAATAAGTGTTGTAGGCTCTTGTTATAGACAGTGCTGATTTGTCCCTTGTGGGGCAGTAGATCAGAGCCCTTGTAGGGTATCAGTTCCCTCTTGTCTCCTGCCCTTCTTTCCACCCTGCCCCTTCCTCCACTCACCTGACCTTTCCACCCCTCCAGCTCTTTATTCTGCAGATGTTGGCTTGGTTTTGTGGTTTGTCATCTCAGCACAAAGACTGCTCTGTTGATGAGGGCCTGGCATCAGCCTGGGCGCCTGCCAGGGTAATCTGACCTAGATAGCCGCACACACAGCCAAGGAGAGTGTGGGTATGAGCTGAGCATGGGAGGAGATGAGGAGGGGGTTCAAGGGAGGCTCTAGGCAGGGGCTGTAATGGAGTCACAGCTGTGAGCAGAAAGTGTCTGCCTCCCTCCACATCCCCATTGCTTCATTTGATGCATAGTCACCTAATCCGCTCTGCTCCAGGTTTAACTTCTGATGCTTTCTTAGTTTAATGTGTTCATAATGGACAAGGGTTTTGTTTGCTACCTGAAGTAAGCAGACGCTAGAAATATGTTTACTTAAAATGCTTAGCAGCAGCTGCATAACAATAAATACTAATGATAGCACCCCTGTTTGCGAAGAAAGATAAATATTAAAAAGTGCTTTGGTTTGCCAATTATTCGCTAACTTTGAGCTGCAGAAAAGCATTTCTGATGTCTGTGGATGGCACTGAAGAGAGTGATGTAGGCTGCACTTGTTTCCACCATTGAAATTTTCCTGCCATTTTAAATTTTATATACAAAACAACTTGTTACTCTGTGTCCTGCATGCTGGATCCTAGTTTTACCACAATCTATACCTTTTGTGTTTAGAAGATCCCAGACACAGACAAACAAATACACTATGAGGTGTGGGAAAAACGGCACTGTGGAATCTATGTGTCATCAGACTTCATAGTTGAAGGGAAACATCTGGAGCTGGCAGCTACCACAGATGAAAACTAACTTACATATGATGTAGTGCAACACACCTCATCATGCACAGATAATGACTTCTGTGATGTAATGTGAGCCAAAGCAGTTTTCACTTTATAGGGAGAAAGTGTTAATTTTAGTTATTTTAGAGCTGTTCATTCCAAATGTTTTAATTTGGCAAAGGTAGCAGTAGTAGTGCGGGGCCATGAGCTGTCAGCATGTTTTTTGAATGAACATGGAGCATCACAGTGAAGTCTTGTCTGACTTGCTCAGAATCTTTGTGTTCAGGATGGATGTAGATAAGCTGAAGTATTTACACTGTTTACACTGAACCATTTTGATGCTTTATTAAGTTCCATCAAACATTAATTAGCATCAAAATACTTAGTCAAAGAGCAGCTGAAGGCCGTGTTCAATGTTCAATTGCCTTGACAATGGGCCTTTGCAAAACACAGCCCCTGTAGCAAATATTGAGTGTTTTGTCAGTGCTTTTGGCAAAAATGCATTGTTTTTGTGAAGGAGTTACATGTGAATGAAGAAGACATGTTATGAACTCTAGAGAGCTTGACAGGTGGTGTAATTGTTTAGTTTTGGACGGTAATCATATTTACTTACTGTTATCTGTACATAGCGATGAAATTGAGTGATTGCAGAAAACATGTAATTGAGCATCAGAATGAGCCAGTGCAACAATTCAAACAATATACATAGTGAGTGGCTACTACATACGTGCTCACATTGTGTGTTCAAGAGTCAAGAGTCACTGTATTTTCAGTACAAGTGAAATAAAAGTCAAAAGCTTCAAACTATACATTAAAGAACTGCACAGGAAGAAAAGCCTTCCTCTACCTGACACAGATCATGGCAGCTGTCCTGACAGAGGTTCCATGTGAAGTGAATGTACAAAAGGCTTTTTGCCCAGAGGGCAGCCCCTGTCCGGTTCTTCCTGCTTGTTCCAGTCAACTGGCAGTTGTCTTCTCTAATATGTTCAGCTTTCCTCAGCTTCAGCTGTTATCCATACCTGCCTGAAGTTCACTGCCATTTTCCCTCTAACTTGTGCTGCGCCCCTAGCTCACACCCATCAAGCTGAAGTGTTGGAACCATATTATGGATTCTGCACCACCTTTTAGCCACATCAAACTGCCTGTGCCTCAGAGGATGCAGGGGGAAAAATCTATGTAAGGAATGGACTTTGTTGACTTTCTTTTACCATGCATTGTAATCAAATGCCAAATGCATGAACCACCCTGACACTGAGAATGGAGAGTAGAATTTGAAGCCCTGTGACTGACTGGCAGGCACCTGGCAGTGACAGCTGGAAGTTACACTTGTTCCACTTATATCAAGAACGCAGTTTGCCCAGCCTTCTCTTGATGACTGCCTCTTTTCTTTTGACCATAATGCCATGTACCCCTCAAATATGTGGGTGATAAGTGGTTGTGACAGCAGAGTACTAAGCAGTGATGTCTAGTTAATGCAGGGCACTCTAAATGTAGAGGCGAAAGACCACCTCTTAAATATAAATTAATTAGATCATGTAAAATAATAGTGAAATAAAATTGTTTACTTTACAATGCAGTGGTAGTCTGTTAGCACCTGTCAGCATTCATTAAAAAATACAAATATAAAATGTATCAAATACATACATTACAAATGTAATGTATGCATTTTTGTTTTTGATTTTTGTGTAAAACTTTCTGTATAAGGGTGTCGGCCAAATGAGAGTGTGGGTACATCCTTAATTTTTTGGGTTCTGTCTTGTGAGAAGTGCTCTACCCAAATAACTGGAACTGAGATTATGTTTCTCTATTTAACATTGTATAATTGTATGATAGTGTTTGTGTGACAGGCAGCACGGCAGTTAGCTTTGTTGCCTCACAACAAGAACTTTGTGGGTTTGTATCCAGCCTGGGGCCTTTCTGTGCGGAGTTTGCATGCCATGCAGTGGGTTTCCTCCCAGACATCATTTTTAGGTTAACTGGTGACTCTTTGTCCAAGTTAATTGTCTGTAGCTCTGAGTGTGAGTGGTGGTTGGTCTCTGTCTGTCTCTGTGTGTTGGCCCTGTGATGGACTGGTGACTTGTTCAGGGTGTACCGCATCCTCACCCAGTGTGACCTGGAATTGGCTCAAGCTTACCCCACTGCCTGAAAACAAATAAGCAGTATAAGATGAGTGTGTAAGTGAGCAGATGTGTAGGGGTTAGGACAGTCTAAAATCTGATCAATAATTGTTTTCATTTGCAAAGGCCATAAGGTCACCAGCAGTCCAAAGCCATATTTTCTCATGTATGCATTATTCATTCAAACAGCATGCAGCTTTTTTCTCCTCTTCGCTTAATAGACAGGTGCTGTGTTTTTTGTCTGGTTTTTTTTAGGTAACACTGTGCAACAAAGTGTGTGTGACTCATGTACTGAGCCAGAAGTCTGGAGCTCTAATTGAAACCATTCCAGGAAGAGTAATGTGAGGCATACAGAGTCAGGTTAACACAACCAGGTGGAATATCCAGGCCAGTCACTGTTTACAACGTTTCCATGGTCACAGCACGTGCTAATCATGAAAACATGCAGGAAGGGCAGCCTCCAAAGGCTCAGGATGATCTGATGAGCCACTCAGTGAGAAAGTTAGAGGGTCATAACACTGCACTTACATTCTTTAGCCTTGTAAAAGGGTTCCTTTGGATGAGGGCTGGGTGAACATAAGGCAAACCAAAAGTTGCAATTATGCCAATTTTTTGCTTCTTGGAAGGTTGAAGAGAAAAAAAAATATTCACAAATAAAATAACAAACTTACAAGCTTCAAATCAAGCAAACAGCCTAGAGTGTAGGCAGACTATCATGCCATATATGACCAAAGCTCTTGGCAGCATAGTACCCTCTTCTCTCTCCATTGTCAGAGAAAAGACTAAGTGAAACTCTCCCAGCCAGGACCGTTCTAGGTTCTAGTTACAATTCAAGTGGTACAATTTCACAACATCAAGTACAGTATCAACACATACACACTTGGTAAGTATTCTTCATATTTTTAGCAATAAAACCCTTTGTATGGACAACTTACAAACTCAACCACCGACAAACTCCCCTGTCAAAATGGTGGGTTCCAATTACCATACCTCACTATAAAAGGAGCCCTGCAGTCAGGTGTGACTCTTTTAGGAGGATCAGACCAATACAGGAAGTAAGCCGGTGTGTTTAAATAACAATGTTGAATTCTTTTAACTAAACATATGTTAACCAGATATGGTCTATTTGCTTTTTCTTTTTCTTCTGATTATTCTGAACAATATAGTAAATGAGATTGAGAAAAAATTTTAAATGAAAACATACTAACAATTGGAACACCAACTAGCCAGCTTAGCAGTATTCAAATTGTTTGATGTTGACCATGTTGATGGAAAACTAACTAATGAAACTAAGTGATTTCTGAACCCCAAAGACCAGGGTGTACATACTGTCACTTAAAACCATGATAATGAGTAGAATGATGAAAAATATTTAGGACAGTCAGAAAATAATAAATACATTCAGGAAAAACAGACTTAACTGAACATGTGTGGCTTGAAATGGGTGGGAATGGCAGTCTCCGACTTTACCACAAGCTTTTTGTTTTCTCAGAAATAGGGTATGGCGTTATTGTTTTGGCCTTTAATTAAACTCGCCATTTGGTGAGACTTATCACTGTGTGTCCCAATCTTTGGCTGTTTTATGACTTTTTTTTTTCCTTCAGTGAGCTCGGTTTTTTATAATGACTTTGACTTTCAGTCTCCAAACAGTAATTCTTAAACACCTTTACATCAGGGATCCAAAAACTAACAAATAAAATCACTATATAGTAAGTAAGTACTTAGGATATGTCTACAGTAAGTACTTACTGTAGACATATCCTGACATCAATAAATAACTCCATTGTGCAAACAAATACTTAACAGAAACAATGCAAAAAAAAAAACAAACAAACAATAAAATCCGCAAACTGAAATTAGTTGTGACATAGCTTGTAAACACTGGATGAAGAGCAACTGCAAGCTGACATTCAAAAGAAGTGCTAAAGCAAGCTATATATACATTTCGGCTTGGGATTTTCACAATAAAATCCGAATGGAAACAAGATGCTGATTATGATTCAGCTCATGGACTGTGATTCTACCCAGAAAAATGATAAAATGAACTTTTGGCTGGATTCATCATTCCTAATACTAACCACAGTCTTTCATGGATAGAGCAGGCTGAAAGCTTGAGTCCAAACTTTAAATCTTTGTGTCAGCGATGCCTGGAGAAGGCCCTACTTAGAATATCATGTTAATGCTAACATGGCCATGGTTATAAAAGTATTGTTTCATTTTGGAACTTGCGTTTATAGGCTAGCTTTATTCAGTTGCTCTTGTTATTCTGTTCTGCAACCACTTTTACTGGGATTCTTCTCAAAAATATTGTGTGCCCTTGCCTGGAGGCCCTCAATTTCTCCTGCCTACTCCACTTTTACACAGTATAAGAACAGACTCCAACTCCATGACACTGAAATGAAAGCATGACATTGATTGCAGTCACCAGTGGCAGCACTGAAGGCTTCATGCAACGATATGTTGTTTCCTTAAACAAGGAAGAAAACATCTCTGACATGATTTATTACACCTCCAATAGAATCTCGCCCCTGTTCGTTGGTCATGTTTTCATCACACTGTATTTGTCTACAAAACACTTAATTATCCCTGGAGCTAATCCGGTCTTTTGGACATGCTGCGAAAAATCTTCTCATCTGTTATTACTTTTGCTTGGTTTTGTGGATGTCATATTTGGCCCTAGAAACTTTGCTTACAGGCATTAATGGCCTATTAAATTTAGAGCCATAATACCAGAAACAGAAGGAAAGATTTCCGTTGATCATTAGTCCCATGCCCAAACCCTGAACTCTCTGGAACAACAGCTTTGAATGGCAGATGTTACAGTCCTGAAAACAAATTCATGAGACTCCTTTCTGCAGGGGTGGGGGTTCCTGTGTTGGTGGCTGCTGGTTGTCACCATGTGAAACTAAACTACGAAGTGTGTGTGATGTTTCATTGGCCCGCACATGCTGCCCAGCAACAGACAAGGTGACTAACTGAATCACGGTGAGGACCATCTGGGGAGCTGAATGTGTCATGCTGTGCCAAGCTACAGAAAAATAATTCATCATCACACTGCCCTCAGAGGAAGACAGAAGGCAGAGGAAAGAAGTGGCAACCTTGCCAACAACGATTACAATGCTTCATTATTATGCTGACAACCTGAGATAAGCCAATCACCACCTGCCCTTTCAATGTCTACATGCTGGGCTTGGGTCAGTGCGGCTGGATGCCACTCTGGTTTTTGTCATTGACTTGCCATTTAAAATTGTAAATCAGTACACCTCATTAGTTGATATTAGACTGTCCATGACCTCAACAGGTATATAAATAACTGATTTTCAAAACGTTTAAAAAACTGTTTATGATAGTACTGTTTATACGTATTAGTCTTTAAATCTGTAGCAACAACAGTACTGCACGTTTTTAGTTAATTCATCCATGGCAAAGAAAATGAAGGACAGTTTAAATGAATAAATGAATAATATGTAACTTTTTCACATTATAATTTCAGTGCCTGAGAATTATGCCATATCCTCTTGGCCCTCCTCTTTGGTCTTTTCTGAGCAGGTTTCTATCCTGGGGACGTTCGTTTCCCTCTTTCCACATTGGTGAAACACTGATTTTTAACCTCCTAAGACCCTTAGACAAAAACATCACATTTTGAGTTTTCTTTGCCATCGTACCTCATTTTGCTTTAACTAGACCTTTGAGCCTCATTGGTGGACACCCGTGTCTGTCACCTTGGCTTTGCCAAAGCACATTACCATGATTAGTTTACAATACAAATGGCCAACAAGTCTCACCAAAGTGCATATGAAATAAAAGCTGTTTCTCCTGGTGTTTGATAGACAAAGACACCTCCGTGGCTAATTCTGCTCCAGATAAAAACCCCTGAAGGAATACAAACCAGGAGAAACTAATGGTGATGATGGTGATAGTAAAACTTTTGTGGTCACAGACAACTTTGCAAAGCTGCCTTATGTTTTTGTTTTGATTCAGATATAAATAGATAAAGTTGTCCTCAGTTTCCCAATTAAAAAAAAAGCAGTTTGACACTATAAAGCTTCTGTAAATGATCATGGTACAAGCCTGTGCCCCAGACAAAAACAAATGCCATGTCTACATATAAAATGAAGCTGAAAAAAAGTGAAGGTTTTGGCAGTTTGCTAGCTGGACAGGACACAGCTGTAGTCTGATTTGGAAAAAAATTCTGCACTGAAAAAAACCAGCATTTGAGTGAGTGCTCTCTATGACCGTTCAGTGTGTGCTCTAAAATCACTTCTCTTTGTCAGACCCTTTTAAAAATGAGACAGAGTAGGAATCCTGTAAAATGTCTTAAGTGAGCGCTAGATCTGTCTGTCTGATATACACACTATTAATATGATACAAACAAAAAAGTAAATATGCAGCATTATTATTATTAATATTTTTATTTCTTTTTTACATTTTGTTAAAGGGCCAAATAAAGACTTCAGAAAAAAAATTGTCCATTGTTTCTTGGGTCAGGCATTATAGGGTTAATCGAGTAAAGGTTGTTATGTTACCTGACTATTACTGAGGGCTATTAGAAGACATATCTCAAATACATGTTTATTAATTAATATTATTAATTATAGTAGCATCAATGGTGCTATGGGCAAATTTCAACCCATATCTTTTCAAGGAAAAGGAAAAAAAAATTGGGTCAGTGGGCTTTCGGACCAAGGCTGCAGCGGCTTGGGGCACCTGTTCTCTTTGCTTAATGTGGGCCTTGACAGGGGAACTTCCTAGCTCCTCAAGAATCATTCTCCGCTTTTTTCTTTGGTTGAATTCCACCATAGGTGGATGCAGGTCCACGACACAAATGCATTGGATGCGGACACATCACTTTTTTTTTTTATGAAATGGCACGAGCGCATCAAAACATGTATTAACATCACTTATTCTCGTCACAGCAGACCTTGTGATCCCAGGGGTCATTTCGATGACATTTGCAGCAACTGTCCCGCTATGTAAATCAGACATCCGACAGATGTTACCGCTTTTGGATTTGAATTTTTCAGTAGGACCAGGAGCAGCTTCAGCACCGGTGACCTCCTCATCAGACTCATCAGATGTCTCTGTGTCTTCTGGTTGATACTCCACATCCTCTTCCTCCTCAGAAACCTGCTCACCCCTGTTGCTATGCTGCGCTGCGTTTACATGTTTGGATATGTTCACCTTTGTTTGTTTGTTCTGTTTGTTCAAGTAGGAGACAAACAGTCAAAGAGAGAAGCCCCTAACAAAAACTAACCTGGTAGGGGAAGGAGCTGGCTGTCAATGATTTCAGTTTTCAGTTTTATTGTCTCATAATATTATATTATAAATGGGTTGAAACTGACCCTAACAACACAGAGGTCATAATTTTCACCAGAGCATTTTATAATTTAGTGAATATGATTTTTTAATTATTATTATTTTGTTTAAATAGAAATTCCTGACAAAGTCAAAAAGCTTTGATGCGTTAAACAAGTTTATGTAGTAATGAGAAGACCAGTAGTCATGTTAATGCATTGTAGATTGTTAGGTTTGGGGTTTTTTTGGTTTGGTTTAAGTTTACCTTCAACATTGTGGATGATCAAACTGCTGGGCTGGGTTAGCCTGTGCTCTTTTTCAATAAGATTAAGATTAAGATGTAATTTTAATTATAAGAAGGACTAACTGAAATTATGAAATATTATGAAATATTAACTGCCAATCTATCTTTAATTTGTAAATAATTGTCAGCTACTGTTTTGCTTTAGTTTTGCTTTTATATCTTAACCTGGACCAAGTAGTGTGCTGCTTTTTTAAATAGTTTAGAAATAAATAAATAAATAGTTTAGAATAGAATGTTTTCTCTTAGCCCTCTTTCCCTTAAGTGGAGTTAGTAGCCAACTAACAGCGGAGGCTGGGCCCTCAAGAGTGGTTCCCCACACTGATTGTAGTGTTACAGCACACAGGGACACCGTTTGCAGTGATGTACAGTTGTTGCATTACTAGAACACACCCTTAAGTAGGCTGCACTTTTCCCTTTATCCTATTGGTAATTTTGTTTTTTAATAATTGGACATATTTGTTGTGTTTTATAAAGGAATTGTTATTGCAAAATTTTGTTTATTTTTATTTGATTCATTTGTCCTGTTTTACTGACCAAACTTCCCACAGCTTCCAGTTTTTAATCATTTACAGTCAGCAAACTGGCTTTCTTTTGGAACCAGATCTGTCTTTTTTCAGGCGCTGAATCTGTGTATCCTTTCAAGTGACTGAGGTCTTGGCCCAGGTTCACACAAGATATTTCTTGGGGTGAAATTCCTCAGGTGGCGTTGTCAGATCGTCTCATTCTGCTGACCTCTTCACGTAGGCCCCACCACATTTACATTTCAAACTCAAAACAGGTCAGTGCCGGCCCTAACACAAGAGGAATGTGTATTATTACATATTTTCTGTAAAGGCATTGTGTTTCATCATTTTACTGCCAATGTCGGTATGTTAGACTTAAATATTCATTGTAAATTATTAATGATCATATCACCATCTTCAATGCTACCGCTACTGTTAAAAGTTGTGTGCTGATTCAGTCAGACATGCCTGGTGTACTGGTTGTGTCTCTGCGTGATGAGCTATTTTGTCCTGCTGTCTGTCTTCATTCTTCATGATCTGTCTTCATGATGGAGTCTTGCTGGAGTCCAGATTGATGCGACTCATGGCCCACCAGGCTGCCTCTTTCCTGACCAGTTTGTCTGTAGTGTGTCATCTCCCACTGACTAACAGCACTTGCAGAGGGTGGATGGACAAAACACTGCCCTCACCAATACTGCTGCTATTGTCTATTGGTTTTTAAGGTTCTTCTGGTGATGTCTGACAATGTGGGCGTTTATGTTGTCACGTTAAAGAGCACACTCTTGCAAGTTCACATAAATCTAAATGAGATGATCCATGCTGATTTCTTCTTCTTTCTTTTTTTAAAAATGCATTTCTTTTTTAGTTTTTTAATGACCAAAATGTAAAATTAACCCACAGCTGTTTTCAATTATTTGCAACATTCCTTTATCGCTCCATGTTGTTTATAATTGTCAAGCCTAACCAGTTTGGAAAGACTATAACTCCAGTATAATTTGTACAAACCTAACCCTGAATAGAATGTAGTAATTTCCTGTTTATTAATTTTGCATGTGTAGATGAACATTTTACGTTGCTGTGGCAACCTCACTGAGAAAAATCTTCAAGATTAATAGTGGACCATGGATCTTCTTCTGACGCATTTTAGTGGCTGAGAGAATAACTTTTGGTGTGTTACTTCCCCATTCTGATTTAAAAGTAGTAATAGGGTGAATTGGTTATGACTAATGAACATCAGTTGTAAACAGATACATTTCCTTCACAATATAAGCCAAACGCAGCTTGTTTCATGAAATGCAATATGGCAAGAAAGGGAAGCACAAATAAAAACACAGAGACCAGAACAATATCAATATATATAGAGAAGCAGGTAGAAGCATTTACAATAGTGTCCAAGTAAAAAGAGTCAAAAGGAATAATAACTGAAAGTCCCATTGGTGGGTTTCATCATGCATATTCACAAGATGTGCATTTCTAGAAATTATTAAATGTGTTAGGAATTTATTTCACAGCTCATGAGTTTATAGCATCATAATCAGTAAGAGCAGCTTCTGGCCGAAGTCAGAGGTGATGAGCTCAAGGGGATAAACTATGTTTACAGTTATTTTGGGGTTGTATATTCTGATTGAATGCTTTTATTGTTTGGGTTTTATAATGTATGATATTTATAATGTAAATATCAGGTGTTAAGTGATTTTAGCCTACCTGTAAACATATTCGACAGAGGAATGCGTTTAATTTATTCTGAGATACCTAATCTTATATTGTTGTTTTCAGAAATTGCTTGGCTCCACACAAGGGTGGAAAAATTACTTCATTTAAATTTGAGTCTCTTAGTCATACATCCACAGGATTTTAGAGAGGAAAATGTTTTGGTAATTATAATTATAGTCTCTGTAATAGGACGAATTTAACTGATATCTCTGGGCATCTGCAAGGTGCATGCCGAGTAGCAGCAGACAAGCTACGGCTTCTGAAATGCAATAATTAATCTCTACTGATTGACAAGAAATTGCTGTTGATCTTGTGGTTTGACTGCTTGAACATTTAAGGTTGGACAACGCATGCAAATATCCTGATGGATCTGCCTTTCCTGTTCCACCTGGTCCATCCGCACAGCACAAACAATCGCTGTGCCCAAAAGGTTTAATATGCTCCCCAATCATATTCATAGATGTCTAATAGATGTTGTTTCACTTCTAACAGCTGCAACAACACTAACAGGAATAGTAAGTGAGAAGCCAATCTGGCACTGTCTGCATAGACACCTACACAGCCTTGACTGTAGAGTCAGGCCGAACGCAAAGAGGCCACTAGGTGCTGCCAATGCCTCCTCCAGTCAGCTGCCTGTGGGCGGATCCATTTTGTCAAATGTATCCATTACATTTAGTTTTTGCTTGGTTTTTACAAGTGTTCTGTTGACCATAGGGATTTCAGATGTTTCAAAACAGAAACATGATCAGCTGGAACATCAATGCTAATATAATGAATATATGATAAACCTCATTAATGCGTCAAGATTTTCCTCTTCCTTTAGGTGAGTTTTCAATTCATCCATCTTCTACCACTTTTCTATTTCCAGGTTGCGGGGCTGGTGGAGCCAATCCCAGCCAATGTTCCAGATGAGGGGCGGGGTCCATCAGAAGGCCAGCACACAAAGACAGAGACCAACAACCACTAACGCTCACATTCACACCTATGGTCAATTTAGAGTCACCAGTTAACCCAAACATGATGTCTTTGGACGGTGGGAGGAAACCGGAGTACCCAGAGGAAACCCAGGCAGGCAATGGGAGATCATGCAAACTCCCACAGAAAGGCCCAGGCTGGGACCCACGACCTTCTTGTGGGGTGACAGTGCTAACCACTATGCTGCTGTGCTGCCTACATATGTATATAAATATAGTTATACTAATCTTGTACGTGTAATATGCACAATGACAATAAAGTTGAATCTAATCTAAAGTAGGGGGGTGCCATGGTTGCTGACCTGATAGAGTCATAGTAAGGTGTAGACCTAGGACTTTCCTGTCTCTCTCTCTCTCACTGTGGTTATCACAATGAAGGCATAAATTGCTCAAAAATAACATGGGCATTGTCTTCATACATAGATACCTAGCTAGCTTGGTATATCCATTAAAAAGAGAAACAAGAACATGTGAATGGAGAGTGAATGCAATCTAAAAATAAGTGCCTGGAAAGTTACTGTTTAATCAGTACTCATGGCTACAATTACATCATGAGAGGAGCATTGTTTGCACATTAGGACTGGGAGAGAAGCTGCACCCAGAAATTCAAGTAATTTACTGAAGAGAAACTGCAACAAAAGTATGCTCATCACAGTAGGGTCGATCCAATACTGATGCTAACCTAGTATAGATACTTTCTATATTTGGCTCAATCCCCATGTTTGGCCTAAGTCAATGTATAATATAATTAAGTAAAAACATAATAACACGATATGCAATAACGCTAGAGGTGCCTCGGGTTCGTCCATGAGTAGGGCTTGGGGTGTGTGGCGGATGAGGAGGCACTGGGGGACAAGGGGCCCACTCAAATCAAATCAAATCAAATCAGATTTATTTGTATAGTGCCAAATCATAACAAAGTTACATCAAGGCTCAAACCTCAAGCAGAACCAGGCTCAGGGGGGGGCGGCCATCTGCCTCGACCGGTTGGGTTGAGAGTGGGAGAGAGATAGAGAGAAAGAGAGAGAGAGTGAGATAGGCATTAGGGGGACAATATAAGCAGGAACATGTTGCTGCATGAAGTTCATGGAGTTGAGCTGTAGTACAGAATTCATGAAGATATGGGACCAGCAGGTGTTGCAGAAACATGGGATGGCGATGAGTCACCACCTGCAGGATGAGAACAGGGAGAGAGAGGAGAGGAACTGGGAGAGACAGAGACTTTGGCAGAACATGGTTAGTAACACAGTTAGTCATACAGGAAACTTTTAAGCCTGGTCTTCAAAATTACTAAAGAGTTCGCCCCACGTACCGATACTGGAAGTTGGTTCCATAGAAGAAGAGCCTGATAACTGAAAGATCTGCCTCCAGATTTTACTCTTGGAGACTCTAGGAACCACAAGTACACCTCCATCTAGAGAGCAGAGTGGCCTGCTAGGACAGTAAGGAACTATGAGCTCTCTGAGATATGATGGAGCTTGGCCATTAAGAAGGATTTTGAATTCTACTCTATATTTTACTGGCAGCCAATGAAGAGCAGCTAACACAGGAGAGATGTGATCTCTTTTCCTAGTTCCTGTTAATATTCATGCAGCAGCGTTCTGAATCAACTGAAGGCCTTTCAGAGATTTGTTTGGACATCCAGATAGTAACGAGTTACAGTAGTCCAGCCTAGAAGTTACAAATGCATGGAGTAGTTTTTCTGCATAATCCTGAGAAAGGATGTTTCTGATTTCCACATGGAACATGCTGAGTGAGTCTTCTCTCAGCCTTGGATTGATTTCTCTTTAAACAATCCAGGTTTCTCTCTATATGTGGACAAGTTATTTCATCCTTTTAAATACTTTGCTGGTCTCTTTTCATGACCTAACCGATGAAAGCATTCCCAGTTGTTCATTATGATAAACATCTTCATGGACTCTAAGCTCAAATCAGTGATCTAGGTATAACTACTGTCAAATAAATACACAGAAAAACATTTACGATGATTGATTGACCACAAGAGCCAACAAACTCGTACACTTTTTTAACATGATAACAATAGCTTAGGTTAATAAATGAAAACCGTGTCATATTGATTTGGTATCCAACATGCTGATGTTCCAATTGATTTCTTTACAGTTCTTGATGGTTAATCGATGGGGCTTCTCCCTTGGTCACTACCAGCTAACATGCTTACTTCCATCCCCTGCCACTTCATTAACTATGAGAGACCATTTGTGGTGCTTTGGCCTAATGAGGTGATCTGCTTTTTCTTTTCCTTCTTTTTTTGCAATGATTCCAAGGATTATACAGACAAAAGGTGATTACAATAATTCCCACACAAATCCTGCAACCATGCTCCAGTCATGCTTTTAAAAGTTTGAAATTAAATAATTATTGACTCCATTCTTGTGTTTGCTGAACAGGCGGTTATGCTTTTGCTCTGATCATTCCAATGGGCCTTGGAACTGGAACCTCAGTGCAGTTTATTTTGGATAATTAACTGGTAAGTTCTACCTTGTAGTGGGCAGTGGTAGTCAAAGATTAAGTCTGTGTGTGTGGGTTTCCTGTATACCTCAAAGTGGCTATAACATCCTCTCATAATGAACTTGATGTCTTAGTCCATTGACTTAATATGTTCTGTGAATCCTTCCATTTCCATTTTTTTTTCTTTTCATTTTAACCCATGTCTCAAGGCATGCACCAAAACCAGCAAATTATTGCTGTTCCTCTAAAATACAGGAGTGGCCTGTTGTTTATTTCTTCCATATAGAGGTTGGCAACTGTTAATATTTGTCATATAGTGGGGGTGATGCGGGGATGAGGACCCAAATGCAGGAGCCCAAGACTGAGTGTTGAGGTGAAGAGTGAATTTTTAATAGCAAAAACTACAAAATAACTGAGATAAAGGGACAACAGGGAGACAAGTGGAAGTCAGGAAACCAGGCAGGCAGGCAGACCAAACAAGACAGCATCAAGGACCTGACACCGACTAAACAGAAAACAGGACACAGTGAACTAAACAAGACACAGGTGAACCACATTAGGGCAGGGAACGCAATCAACAGGAGAGCACAACCAGGAAGTAAAGCAACGAGCAACACAACAGAACCAAGTCTTTAAAATAAAACAGGATGTGACAACAGAAACCGAACACACTAGACACCAGACAAAACTCAAAACATGACAGAACTCAAAACCGACAGTGAAACTAAACTCAAACAATGACAATATTGTACAGCCATGCTTTTATCCATCAAACATTTGTTTTTCTGGAAATAGGTGATATGCAACTTCTCTCTCCACAGATCCTGTCTTAACATTCAGTGGCATTTTAGGCTTTATGATGAAATCTAAATAAATTCAGGATGTTTTTTGAGATTTCAGATAATAATAATGATGAGTCTTATGCTTCTGTTTAGTGAAATGAGCAGTAAAAGGGTAAGGATGATAGATGGGTTTTAACAGCATCCAACTTTAATTTGAGGGGTTTTTTTTGTTAGTTTTTTTTACAAGAGTTCTGCAATGAATCCTTTCCTTTCAGGAGAACCCGTACCCTGATCATCAAACACTGACCAAAATATTGAGAAGAAAGCCTCAGTTCTGTTTGAAAACTCACTGGATCAATATGTCAGCTGCATGTCCACCCAGTGACCTTTGCTGCATTCACTGATGACAGTGTGTCCCAGGCTTTTACGATCACATGCAGAGGGTTGGTGGTTATGCAGTGCATGTTTTTGTTTTTAGTTTGTATATGCCCAAAAGTCTGTCAGCATGCAAGCTCCTGGGGCTGTAGGGTCAGTGTAACCAATCCTTGATGCAGACAAAAATGTTTGCAGCCATTTTTTGGTAACATCCCAGGTGCGTTCCCTTTTCCCGGCCTCACATACAGTATGTTGCACACAGCTGCTTGAGATCACCTGCAGCTCTAAACCATAGCCACATGCTTTTATTTATATAATCATTCAACAAAGGAGATTTTTGAAACAAGACCAGGTCCTTTGTTAGTCCAATCAAAGTAACCAGTGTGAGACATTATTACATTATTAGGAAATGTTAGTGGCTGCAACTATTGATCAAGAGTTTGAAGATTAGTCTGACAAATATTTACAGAATCTGTAAAATTTTCCTTGATATTTAACTCCAATAAGAGCATCTTTTAGTATACAGTCAATAACTGTGTACCAATTAAACAGCGGCTTCCTGTTAAAAATGCAGCCAAGAAATGCATCCTATTCCTGGGCAACAAAAGCTCTAGAAGTTTGTTCCCTTGAGGCCCAACTTGTCCAAAGATTCATTGTACTTTTGAATGCAAGTTCTGGGACTAAGCTTTGGACAACTAATGGTAAAAGTTGTTTGGTGACAGTAGCCAAAATCGTGATGCATTAGAAAGAAAGTGATGCAGAGTGAAGTCTCTTTGTAATGTCGGTAGCCTAATTAAAAAGACGTGAACAGTGATTGGGTTGAATGGATGAACTGACATACGATATAAAGTAGGCGACTGTCTATAATATATGCTTTTAAAAACCAAATGAAAGTCTGACCCTTTCTGTTGATCAGGACATGCTTGGCTCTGCTAACTAAAGTGCATTAGTGACTGTTCCATTATAATTTCATAACAATATGACGTAAGATGATAGAGAACCATTTAACTTGTGATTCTTTAAGCACTTCCTCCTGATAATCCTTCTTTAAAAATCACACGCTGTCAATGAAAAGGTAATTTCCATGGCATCACCATTGAAGCTCAGAGTGGGCTCCTCTGCCATCACCATCTTGGCAGAACTTTTTTAACAACCTTTTCTCAACTAATCTCAATGTGGGCAAAGAGGTAGCACTTGTGTGGAAATTTTCACCTCAACCTGGTTCCTGGCTCCTGCATTTGGGTCCTCATTCCCACACCACCACCCTCTACTCTACACCGACCGTGACAGAGTCAAGATTTTGGCTCCTCTCCCTGATGAGCCGTACCTTCCTCTGCAGACTGTTGACATAGACAGTTTTTCTGTCGGGCCTACCAACACAGCACTGACTGCCCCCAACAGAGACACATGGAGTGAGACTCAGTCTGAGCACAACATCTGCTCTCTAGTCCTCGATCAGAATCTAGTTGTCTCAGGTATGAGTTTGTGGATTCAGTCTACTGTGGTATTTGTATATTTGTAATTTATGTGTTTGGCTGGTGAGTGTTTCCACCTTGAGTACGACTGCTTTAAATTATAACAAATAGGCTTTGTGTGGGATTGAAAATCACCTCTGGACAAGGCTCAGTGTGTGCATAAATGGAAGTGAAAAGAATATGACAAGCACAGAAGATGCTTTGCATAAGACAAATGAATTCCTCTTCTAGTGCAATGACCTGATGAGAAATTTCAAAAAAGACAAAACTTCATTTATAAAGGATAGATGTGACCCCTCTGCAGATGTTTCAGAATCTCCCATCCATCAATCCATCCATCCATCCACACTTTTTGTGGGGTGTTTGGCCTCACAGGTTCTTTGCCAATTGTCCTTGTCAGGGTCATCACTATGCTGGAGGCCAATCTGTCACTACCAGCTTAAAGCCCCCAACCCCATGCCCCCATTTGGGGCACAGGGTTAGAGTGGAATCCATGCCAAAAGCATTTGGCATGGATTTTTCCCGTGCCTACTGGAGTAGACCCTGCTGCTTTGACTTAATTAAGTGGCAGGGAAACCCTGTGTGGTGGTGGTATGGAGAGAAACGTGGAGGAATGAGCAGAGAGAGAAGAAATGGGGGTGCGGGGGGGCTGCACGATTTATAACTTTCATTTGCATAATGGGATTAATAGGACCTCTGTGTGTATTCAGTAATGGTGTGTGAGCAAGAATGGAGAGGGGGGTTGGGGCAAGGAGAATATAGATCAAGGCAGAGTGAGACAAGGGCAAGAATACACCTGCTTGACTGGCCAGTGACAGCAGTGGTTGGATTGCCTCCCCACCATAGGGTTTTGATAAAATGGCCTCAGGGGATGGAAGGGGGCATGCAGTGAGGCAATGGGGCCCTACCACAGTGAGCAGACTTCCTCTTTTAACCCCAAGTGTGCTGTGACAGTGGGACCAAATTGTATGTCTCATTTATTTACCATGGAGGAGTTGGAGGCATGTATGCGGTCTCCTCTGGAGTCCTGCTCAGATGGCCTGCAGTCTGGGCAGATGGTAAACAATGCTACCCTGAGCACATTATCTTTTCTAAACTATGCGCTCATGTTCGTACCCACAGAAACCAATTCCAGCAAAAAGGTACTGTTTTCTGTCTTAGCATTGATTTAAAAAGTTATTTCTAAAGCTTTAGCAATAAGTTATCAATATTTATGAGGTCTTACATACTTTCCCATTGCATGGGATCAAACAGAGCCCACTGCTATAAGTATAGCCACATTTGGCCAACACCTAGTGTTTGGCTGGACCTCATTGTGTGCTAGTGTCAGTCTCATGCTATCAGGTTTCTTATCTTTATCTAATTGCTTCTTACCAGCCCTCTTTGTTCATGGTGGACGCTGTTGTTACCAGCAGTTTGAAGTGTCCGATAACAACAGAATGAGATATTTGTACGATAAGGATGGAGACACAATAATGAGGCTAAGCACATAAACTGCACTAATTGATTTTAAAAATTAAATATGAATAGTCTGTGCTTTTAGTTTGAGCCATAAATGAAGAGGTTCTCTTTTATGTTGTCTCCGATGCATCGGACTTCAGAATCACGATCAATTGAAAACATTTTAGCTAAAACCATTTAAATTCACTAAGTATAATGTTTATAGAGCAATGTCAAGTAAGTAAAAATAACTCTTCTATAATTCTTAAAATTTTTGACCACAGCCTTGACTCATTTGAAATTAGAAATGATTATGTGATGTGATGATGATCCGTAAGTTTACTGAAATTTTTTTTGATAATGATGTTGGAAAATATTTGAAAAACAAATCAAATCCCCATTTGGTCCCCAGGCTGGTCTGTGTTAGAATTGATGACATTTTTCTTTAAAGATTCTTCAAATACATACAACAAACATCACATGTACTTGTTAAACCTACAAATTTCAATATACCTATTTACAGGGAATAAATGCCAAAAATCATAAATCATACTTGCTTGAGGCATCTTCCTTTAGAGTTTGTCTCCAGTTCACAATCTTCTAAGATATGACTTTCTTATCTTATTTTATGTTAATTTAATGATTGCATAAATGTTTTTTAAACCATTTTTTCATGTAATCTCTCAATGCAGTGAATTACTTAGTGTTTGATTTTGCAGTTGAAAAAAGAATAGTTTTTAAACCCCAAATCAAAATCATATATTTTCTTTATTTCTGTTCCTCTGTAATTGTCTCCCCACTCTATCTTTGGAGATTAAATGAAGCTAATTTACTGTCACTGACAAGCTGTAAATCTCCCCTGCAGTTAAGGCCTTTTCTCCTCTGGCCATTGTTGAAGTGAGGGCACTGCTCCATGAGTAGCTGTCATAGAGGAATACACCCCTAACCCTCAGCAGTATGGTTGTAACTGAACTGAAATAAATCCGTGCTGGACCTTCACAGTCAGGACTGTTCACTGCCAGTGCTTCTGATAATGTACAGTCAAGCTAGTGTTTAACAAGGCAGCAAGCTGCAGGAGATGCCTAATTCAGCTTTCCAAAGAACTTTTAAAAGAACATTTGCAGTTTGATATTATGCAAACCTTATAGATGAGCCAATTTGTTTGGATGTAACACATGAAAACAAAATGTTAAAGGGATGGACCGTAGACCATAAATAAAGATGGACATAGTCTCCATGATGTTGGTTTCTGAAGAGTAGGTTAGAAGTTCAGAGTGGATACTCCACTACTCCCCTAATCCAAATCACGGGAGTCTTTGGGGACTGACTTGCAGTTGGAGCTGGACTGGGGTTGTAGCCACATCAGTGACATCTGGATGGTGAGGACTATGTTCAAACCAACTACAACTGACTGTTGCTGGAGGACAATGGATGAGCTGGAGACCCCTCAGTGTTCTGACTTTGTTTCTTTCATATGAATTTTATAGAGCAAGTTTACATTGTAGTGGTATCTCTCTGTCTCACACAGACATTAATCCAGCTCTGTGACCACCTCTGTCACTGTGAGGTTAAATACATTTTTGCTTTCAAAAAATTGTGTAAGAGCCAAAGATTTTCTTCTTCACGTTCATCTGTGGTTTAACAGTCCAGGTTCTACTGACGGAAGCTTCTACACACTGAATCTACAACACGAAATAAGACTTTGGTGCCCGCATTGGAAAGTAAATCTCTTCTCCTCTTCTACTTTTTCAAAGATGTGTAGATATAAGATCGTTTTCTTGAAGCAATGTGGAGAATGTGCGAGAATGAAATTCCAGCTGCTCTGCTTGTCCACTCAGCACAGTAAAGTAAGGGTCTGATTCTGAACCTGAATCTGAAATCTGGCACCAGCTCTGGGTCAGGATCTAAACATAAATGGTCCGGTCTGTTTTCTGTTATGGAAAAATATCCCTAGTTCTGAATTACCTGGAGCATAATGCCATGCCACCTCAGCATCTAGTTTACATCCTGGAGCTGGTCTAAAGAAGGCTGGTATGTGTCACACAAGCTGGCTGGGTCACTGATCACTGTGGATCAGTGTTGATCACTGTTTGTTATTTTGTAAGCATGAATTTCAATGTGATCGTGATCGTGTCCACTCATAAAGGTTTGTTTCACCACACTGCGCTGCTCTTATATATTGGGAGCCTGCAGGTAATGCAAAGCTCACTATGCTACTAATGGAAGGGAAACAATGAGCGTGGGGTATCAGGCAAAACTCCCCCATGTCTCGTTCAGTCTCCAGGTTGCTGGAGTGCCACCCCTAATTTAATTATCACCTCCTGTCTGAAAGACTTGCTGCATTGGCTGCTATCCCTGCATTACATTAAACATACACTCTCACATACGCTGTCAGAGATCCATTGGGGAAAAGGCGCAGGCAGCAGAGGGCCATCCTTTCAGGAATGGAGCAGCATGATTTCTTGCGCACACACAAACGGCAGCATAATCCCTTCTGAGCAGGTGAGAACTGTGCAGATGCTCTTCAGTCGGCAGGAAAAATAAGCCCTTAATTACCAACCAGTCTGTCTCTTCTCTCCCTGCCTCCTTTGCTCTCCATCCCCCTCCATCCCCCTCCATCCCCCTCCTCCCTCACTCCTCCATCGTACTGCACTGCGGTTGTGGTTGTGGTTCTTGCCTCAAGGCTGGCAAATGCGGCGCAGAGCTCCTCCGAGAGTCTTCCCTTGTTATTATCCTTAAACAAGCAATTACAGCGAGTCCCCATGTTGAGCCAAACAGACAAGGCACACCCACAGAAAAAGCTCTGGGTTCCCCAGACAAACGAATAGCAAAACACTCACAGGCAATTTTGTTTCTTGTATTGGCTGCACACTCCCACCAGTGCCATAATGATGGAAGAAACGCTATGGTGAGCATGAAAACCAGTGAGCGGGAGAAAAGAAAGCAAAGTTAAATAGCACTGTCAAAAAACAGCGGAATTGCTATGTTTGACATTAGATGGTTACGAAACACGTTCTTCTATTTTTTGCAAAGGCATCACAGTAATTTTCCTGCTGTCTGGCTTGTGGGAATGGTAAATTAGCACGCAGCAGAGGCCTCAGGAGGGGCAGCTCTGGTTCAGATGTTCTACAGGCCAGGATGTGAGTAGGCCTAGTCAGTGGATCCGGCATAAGGCTTGTTAGAGTTGAGGAAAAGCAGAGGGGCTGAATGTTTTCTCTGAAAAGCTGTCGGACAAATGGAAAATGAGTGCAATATGAAAAACTGTTTTCTTTATTGGTTACTTCATACTTCAGCTGTATACGATGAAAATCTTTCTCAGAAGCCCCTCAACCTTGTGCCAATAACTAGACAGGCAATTGGACAGGCATCTCTGTAGTGCTTTACACTTCACACTTCACTTAAATAACAACAAAAATCCAGAACTTTTTTGTTTTCATGATGTGTTTTTGATGCTATATGCAGCCCTGAGATGGACTAGCGATATATTCAATGAGTACCCTGAGACTGATGCTCATTTAAGATTATCATTGCTATTTCTTTTGCATGCATTTACTTACCTCAGTGAATATTGCGCATCAGGTAAGTGGAGCGGATGTACAGTCTGATGCTGTCTTTTTAAATACTACCACAGAGGGGAGCCAAAGTAGGATAGTTTCAAATGGTGTGGACTTACTCAGAGTCAGCAGATGGAAACTGGACTTGGTTTTTAATGGTTTGGCCACACAGCAACCAAAGCTCATTTCTTTTATCACTCCCACTATTAGATTTGAAGCTTTCCCAGAGTAGCTCTGTCACCAGAAAGCTTTGCATCTCTGTGTTTCCTACATGTATCTTGCATAACGCTGCATACACTGTGCTGTGGTTTGGCAAACATTACTGCCAGTTCTACCATTGCTGCTTATAGGATGTATTCCTTTCCCTCCTGTTTGCTTCCTTAAAGTTACATCACAGGCATTACCTCAGTGTACAGCACAGCGTAGTCTAAACACACTCACTGTGATGTTGCCATAACAGTGTGTTCCACTGGCTCTCAGCTCTGTCCAGCTTGTCCAGCAACAAGGCAGTCCATCACTTATAAAGCTGCTATGCGTCTCACCAGAGAAGCAAAAGTTCTTCCCCTCCCCTTCCATTGCTGCGATGACGAGATTGATTTTCACGAGAAAGCTGGAGTGGTGATGGATTCACCAGATGTGCTGTATTATACAGACAAATGGAGCATGGGAAAGCTCTTTGTGAAAATAATGGTGCAATTTGAAAAAGAATGACTTCAGGGCTAAAGACAGAAAAAGCATTAGCTTTTAGCTTATTGCAACTCTTGTTCAATTTGTAGATTCATGATGAGAGGCACTGAATGTTATGAAGAAGTCAAGTCAGTGGATAAGTAATAGATGTCTTTTTAATACATTGTGCAGACAGTATGGGTGCTCACAGCTCCAATACTTGTGATATAGAGCAGACCCAGGCAGTCATGTGGAAAGATACTCTTCTTGATGAAATATTGAGCTGTGTTGTTCTCTACCTGATAGGCAAGGCAAGGCAAGGTACATTTATTTGTATAGCACAATTCATATACCAGGCAATTCAAAGTGTTTTACAGAAGCATGAGGTTACATTAAAATCATAAATAGAAAATACATTTGAGAGAGAAAGAATGTAAAAAGCTGGATAGATGTAAGTTTTGACAGCAATCTTGACATTTTTAAGAGCTTCACTTTTTAGCTTCAAGTTATCAAATTATTTCTCTCTTTGTTCAGGGTGCTTGCACCACTATTTTATCAAAGTCTGGATCTGACTAACACTTCAGCACTTGAACATGAATTTCAGTTTCTGTGAGTTTCTGTGAGGCTTCCTTCTCTAACCATCTAGATACTCGAATGAAGACAAGGTGGTGGCTGGCTGGACCTCATCCAGACTTCTCACTTTGTGTTTATGTGTTTTTAGTTTATTTGTTTCCTGTCCAACATTTACCTTTTTTTTTTTATTATTCTTTTTTTATGTGGGAACATAACACATCTAATCATTAATGTGAACCTGATGACAATTTAATGGATTTAATTTGATTTCATTTGAGCTCATTCTCATGAAAATTCACTTTGCACATTATTTGCGATTTTAATATCTATAATTTTAACTTTTTAACTTAATAAAACGTTACAGTGCAGCCAAAACGTATCCCTAGTTATAGACGTATTGCTCATGTGTGAGCATTTCCCACGATTGTCAGGAGTAGAGTATAGTGTGGAGCAGCATCAGAGCAGGAATGGATATATAGAAAATTTTGATTTAGGATACAATATTGTTTTCCATCCATCCATCTTCTACCGCATTTCTGTTTCCAGGTCACAAGGTGCTGGCGCCAATCCCAGCAAACATTCCGGGTGAGAGGCGGGGTCACTCAAGACAGATCGGCAGTCCATCACAGGGCCAACACACAAAGACGAACAACCACTCACACTCACACCTATGGACAATTTAAAATCACCAGTTAAACTAAACTTGATGTCTCTGGATGGTGGAAGGAAACCCACACAGGCACAATGAGAACATGCAGACTCCGCACAGAAAGGACCCAGGCCGGGAACCGAACCTGTGACATTCTTATTGTGGGGTGACAGCGCTAAACACTGTGCTGCCATGCTGCCCAAAATATTGTTGTATCACAGTGAAAAGTGAAAAGATGTTTTCTAACCAGGCAGCATGGCGGCATTGTGGTCAGCACTGTTGCCCACAACAAGAAGGCTGCAAGTTCAGTTCCCTGGCATCGTTTACATTTTCTTGCCTGTGTGGGTTTCCTCCGGGTACTCCAGTTTCCTCCCACCATCCAAAGACATCATGTTGGGGTTAATTGGTGACTCTAAATTGTCCGTAGGTCTGAGTGTGAATGTGAGTGGTTGTGTGTGATAGACTGGTGATCTGTGCAGGGTGACCCCGCCCTCGACCAGTGTGAGCTGGGATTGGCTCCAGCAACCCCCACGACCCGTAAATGGTTAAGCGGTAAAAGATGAATGAATGAATGAATGAATGTTATCCAGCAACATGTCTTATCTAACAGGTACTATTGGGACTTGCTGACAAATATCTCTTGACAACTTGTTTGTAATTTCGCTGGTTTGATTATTCAGTGCAATGTTGAATCACACTGTAATCCAATGTTGGCTACAATCTCCCTTTGCAGGCTGTGGGACAGGAGACTATTCAAAGAAGGAAATGGCATCGCAGATAAAACATCTTTATGCTGTGGAACCTTAAAGAAAGACAATGTAAGGTGTGTAAAGAGGCGGTCCTTATGGACCAGAGGTTGCTGAAAAGATCCAGATGTATGATCAGCATGCATGGTTGAGGGAGAGGACGGGCCGGATGCCTGGAGAAAGAAACTCTCACCCACCCATCAACCCCCCACTAACAGCTTCTCTCTCTCTGCTCTTCCCAAAGAGAGCTGATGATGAGCGAAAAGGCTATAATTAGCAACCCTCAATTTGACTCATCATAGTCTCAATGCGCAGTGTGCGTGTGTGTGTGTGTGTGTGTGTGTGTGTGTGTGTGTGTGTATGTATGTTTGTGTATGTATACATGTGTGTGTGCACGCATGCAGGAGCACAAGCTATGTGTTTAACCCAGAGCTATCAAGCCTTGGGAGGAAGTCAACTTCTGCAAAACAGATGTGACTTGTAGGAGCTACGAAGTGTCTCAGAGTAAAAAAAAACAAATGATCTCCCTCAAGTAAATAGAATGAGATTGTCTACAGCTCTAATACCCTTTAAAAGTACTGATTTACTTGGATTTTAGCAACTCAGCCCAGCAACGTCATATCAGGTACTTTACTCCCATGTGTTTTCCAAAGCATGTCATTTGCGATAGATTTTTCGGAATCTATCTATCTATCTATCTATTGAAGTTCAAGCAATATAAAATATGTAGAACTGAGTGGGTTCTCTTCTTCCTTACCATCGTACATCTGTAAAATTATCTGACTCATGATGGCCAGTTAAAAAAATATTTGCAGTGAAATAAAACTCCCCACACCCAGAGAAAAAGAGCATTAATTTTTAAACTGAATGGTTGTGCGTTGGTTTCCATGTAAAACTATGGCTGTGTAGGTCAGACACAAAGAAATACCAAGTGCACCAATCCAATTATGATGTATTTCAAATTTAAACTTTTACACAGACCTACGCTTGGGTGACTAAGCAATGAAGGTGTACTAATGTTTGTTGTTTTGTTTTTATGCGTAAATTAGTAAATAAACATAGATAAGTTCCTACAAGAAATTATAGGCCTATTTAGAGTCAGCAAAACAATTCCTACAAAAATAATAATCTCTTGTCAAACTGTATTGCAGGTCTCGGGTACAATGTTGCCGGATGCAGGAAGTCAAAGGTCTGCACACCTCAAAACCTTGTATATTTTCTAATGAGTACCAGGCCCATTGGGTCGAGTCAGTTATGTTGTCTCTTCTCAAGTTTTAGTTAGGTTCTTGTCCTTTCCTGTTTTATTTTCAAGTCTGTACCTTGCCGTGGCTTCCCATTAAGCTCTTTAACTTCCTGTCTGACTCCGTCCCTGCCATAATTTGGTTTACCTATGTCTCTTTATCCCCTTATTTGTGTGTATTTAAGCGGTGCTTCATTGTCAGTCACGGGAGATCAGATGAACAAAGAACGCTGGAAAGTCTTGCATGAGAACAAAGAACAATCTGGCAGTGAGTGTGGAGGAGAGTGGAGCTTTTAACTTGGCTTGATTGCTGAGTCGCTAAAGCTGAATGAACCAGTGAATGGAATGACTGACGAGTGTGGCTGGCAGATTGGGTGAGCATGGGGAGTGGTGAGTGAAAAACTACTGGGGGCAGGTATGTATGGAGGACAAATGACAGAACCCCCCCCCCCCCCCTCAAGGGATGGCTCCCGACTTCCCAAAAACAACACCAGGACGGGTGGGAGTAGGGGGGCCAGGAGGAAGGCCTAAAACTCCTGGGATCCAGGCCAGTCCATTACGGCAGCCAGGTGAGCAGAGGGGGTCTGGGGGAGGGCCCCCTTGAAATCTGAGGATGAGTCCTCCTTGGAGGAAGAGACCCCCTCCACCTCGAAGTCGACAGACATGGTAGGGACGGATGACCCCCGAAGAGCAGCCCCTGCCGAGGAGGTCGACCTGGAGGGTTGGTCAGGGTATTGCCAATGGAAATCAGAAATACCCTGAGGCAAGGGACGAGGATGTGACCAGCAGGGACCCACGACCTTTCCTCCGGGCCATAGCCTTCCCAGTCAACAAGGTATCGGAGCCCACGACCATGACGGCGGGAGCGCAGCAGGCGACGGACAGTGTAGGCAGGTCTGCCATTGATGAGGAGAGGAGGCGGAGGAGGAGGCGTGGGGGGCACCAGTGGGCTCTCCAAAACAGGCTTGACCCAAGAGACATGGAAGGTAGGGTGGATGCGCATAGATCGGGGCAGCTGAATCCTCACTCAGAATGGGAAAAGGGCTGATGACTTTGAGAGCCGACTTCCTGGATTCCACCCGGAGAGGGAAGTCGCGGGTGGAGAGCCAGACCGTTTGGCCAACTTGGTAAGTCGGGGCTCGAGTGCGACGCTGGTTGGCAGACGAGGAGTTGTGGGTGTACTCGACCCACAAGAGCTGCTGGGACCAAGAGGAGGGGTTCTGTGACACCATACAACGCTGTGCTGTCTCCATCTCTTGATTCATGCGCTCAGTCTGGCCTGACTGGGGGTGGAAACCGGAGGACATACTAACAGAGGCTCCAATTTGAGCACAGAACTACCGCCAGAAGATGGAGGTGAACTGTGGGCCTCGGTCGGAGACCACATCAGTGGGAAGTTTGAGTGAGCCCACTGGAGCACGTCAGGCCTCAGAGCCGGAGGAACAAAGAGACAGTTCAGGGGACAGGCGCTGGGACCTGGTTGATTCTCCACGGCAGCTCTCACCCTCTCCTCCACTTCCCATGTCAGGGAAGCAATCACACAGGGAGACGGTAGGATGGAGTCGGACTCTTTCCTTGACTGAACCGTGTGAAGAAGAGGGACCAGTGGGCTTGGCGGGAGTTCAGTTCAGTTCACCTCCATCTCTTGGCAGTCTGGATGTATTCTAGACTATTATTATCAGTCCAAACCAGGAACGGCAGTCTGGTCCCCTCCAGCCAATGGTGCCACTCCTCTATGGCCAGCTTGATGGCTAACAGTTCCCAGTTGCCAATGTCATAGTTCCTTTCAGCAGGGGACAGTCGTCAAGAGAAAAAGGCACAGGGATGGAGCTTTTGATCTGAAGCAGCCCGCTGAGACAGGACACCTCCCACGCCAACATCGGAGGCATCAACCTCCACGACGAACTCACGGTCTGGGTCGGGGACCTGAAGGATGGGTGCTAATGTGAAATGCGTCTTGAGGGTCTGGAAGGCCTCGTCAGCCACAGGGGTCCAGTGGAAAGGCACCTTGGTGGATGTAAGCACTGTGAGGAGGGCGGCAACAGTGCTGTAGTTGCGGATGATTCGGCGGTAAAAGTTGGCAAACCCCAGGAAACATTGCAGGTTCTTGCAGGAGTCAGGGATGGGCCAGGATGTGACTGCCGAGACTTTGGACGGGTCCATCTGCAGGCTGCGTGGAGCCACAATGTAGCCCAGGAAGGAGACAGATGAGGCATGAAACTCACACTTCTCAGCCTTGATGAAGAGGGAGTTCTCTAGGAGGCGCTTAAGAACTGCCTGAACATGACGTGCTCATCACGGGTCTTGGAGAAGATCAGGACGTCGTCTACGTACACGAACACAAAGCGGTTGAGCATGTCGTGGAGCACATCATTAACCAGGGCTTGGAAGACAGCGGGGGCGTTGGTGAGACCGAATGGCGTCACCAGGCATTCATAGTGACCGGAGGGGGTGTTGAAGGGAGTCTTCCACTCATCACCTTCCCGGATGCGGACCAGATGGTCGGTGTTGTGGAGATCCACCTTGGTGAAGATGGTGGCCCCCTGGAGAAGCTCAAAGGCTGAGGAGATGAGCGGGAGTGGGTAGCGATTCTTGATGGTGACATTGTTGAGGCCCCGATAATCAATGAATGTTCTCAGAGTCGTGCTTTTCTTTTCGACAAAGAAGAAACCTGCCCCCCCAGGAGAAGAAGAAGGCCGGATGATTCCTGCTGCCAGAGAGTCATTGATTGTAGGCTTCCATAGCCTCTCTTTCCGGGCCGGACAAAGAGTAGAGCCAGCCCTTGGGTGGAGTGGTGCCGGGCTGCAGGTCAATGGCACAGTCATAAGGGCGATGAGGGGCAGGGATGTGGCCTTAGCCTTGCTGAACACCTCTCGAAGGTCATGGTATTCAGGGGGAACCCCAGACAAGCTGGGCATGACACTGGAGCAGGTTGAGTGCTGGAGAATGCCGGCGTGTGCCAGACAGATCTGGTGACAGGAAGGGCTCCACCCCAGGATGATCCCTGCAGCCCAGTCAATGTGGGGGTTATCATGGCGGAGCCAGGGGTACACCAGAGTCAGAGGGATGCGAGGGGATGGCAGGATGTGGAACTGGACAGTCTCCTGATGGTTACCTGAGAGTAACATGGGTACAGGGATGGCCTGATGAAAGACGGTTCCCAGGAGGTGTCCATCAAGGGCTCTGGCGGGGACTGGATGAGGCAGGGGAATGTGCTCTATCCCCAACTGAAGTGCTAGATCCTCATCACTGATGTTGGCGTAGGCCCCAGAGTCGATGAACGTAGCTAAGGCATGGGAAGCATCAGGGAGGAGGAGCCTGCTGTGAAACACAGGTCTTTGATTGGGGACAGCTTTAGAAGAAGTTTGGCTCAACAGTATCTCCCCATCTACTGTTGAGCCCTGGCTTTTGCTGGACAGCGAGAGACGAAATGGCTGGCCTGACCACAGTATAAACAGAGATTGGCCTGTCGACGTTGCTCCTTTTCCTCTGGGGTTAGACTGGTGCGACCCAGTTGCATTGGCTCAGACACCTCTGCTGGGGGCCCGGCAAAGGAGGCAGCACCAGGAGCTGAGGCGATCTCTGAGTCGTGGGGGAGGGTTCCCACTGGTTACTCCCTGTCTCCTCTCACAATGCACAATGTCGGGCCTGGATACGGAGGTCCACTCAGATGGCCAGCTCGATCATCCTGTCAAGAGTTGATGGAAGGTCGTGAGACACTAGTTCATCTTTAATGTAGTCCATGTAGGCCAGACTGTGGAGGAAGGAGTCACGGAGGGCCGACTCATTCCAGCTGCTCTGGCGGGCTCGAGTGTGGAAGTCAATGGAGAAATCAGCCACCGTCTGATTCCCCTGTCGAAGGCTCAGCAGGTCACGAGCTGCATCCGACCCATAAGCTACTATTCCAAACACCTTGCGTATCTCCTCTGAGAATGCCTGGTGAAGGCCACTCTGGCTGCCTCAGTGGAAAATGTGAGGGGCTGGAGAGAGAACAAAATGGAGCAGTTCGTGATGGATCCGTCAGGATCCCCAGTGTAACGCTTGGGTGTGCCGACCCGAGGTTCGAAGATGGCTCTCGAAGGAGGAGGTGGTGGTGGTAGTGGTGGGGGTTCAGGAGGCCCTGACGTTGCAACTGCCTGAGTAAGGGTGGCTGTCAGCTGTTGGATTTGGGTGAGGGATCCAGCTGCATGAAAGTATCATGCTTTCATGCCGCTGGAGAACGTCCTCTATTTTCTCCAAGCGGTTCTGTGCAGACAGAGGGCGCGCTGGGTCCATGACTGGCCAGATTGTACTGAAATGGGTGAGGTTTGGATCCAAAAGCAGCACCAACAAGACCAGGTAGATCGGTAATTACCTTTATTGTCAGCAGGAGCAGGTAAATAATTTCAGTTCAGTGAAAAGGGGAAATGGCAGTCCTTAAGGGGCTTGGGGGGGAATCCAAGGGCCCAGAATGAAGCCGTTGATGAGACAGCAGTAGCAGGCAGAGGGCAGTTCGGAAACAGTTTGGAGTGAAGAACCAGCAGGTACATTGACACAGGAAACACTCACAGGGACACTGTCCCAGCGATGATCAGTGGAGAGGCCAGGAGAGATTACTTGCTGCCGTACTGGAGGTGGAGGACTCAGAGCAGCCCCGTGAGCAGGCAGACAAAAACCAGGAAGAGGCGAGGCAGATTCTTGGTCACAAACAGAAGGGCTGAAGTATTTATCAGGGCAGAGACAAGGCGGGTAGGTTGGGAGCAGGCAGGGTCGGAACCGGGAGATCAGATGAACAAAGAACGCTGGAAAGTCTTGCATGAGAACAAAGAACAATCTGGCAGTGAGTGTGGAGGAGAGTGGAGCTTTTAACTTGGCTTGATTGCTGAGGAGCTGTAGCTGAGTGAACCAGTGAATGGAGTGACTGACAAGGTGGGTGTGGCTGGCAGATTGGGTGAGCAGGGGAGTGGTGAGTGGAAAACTACTGGAGGCGGGTACGCAAGGCTCACTGATCCACGTTGGGAAGCCTCTTCGCCACTTTCAGATACTTCAGGTTCTTATGATCAGTCCAGATGAGGATAGGAAGTGCTGCCCCTCCAGCGAGTGCCTCAACTCCTCCAATGACACCTTGATGGCTTAATTCCTTTATGAAGGAGACATTGTTTGCGTATACTAATTTTGGATGCAATTTCTGTTTTATTTACTGCTGTTGGTTTTCCTTCCTTTTTTTATCCCTCCTCAGTTTGATTATATTCCAGCCCTAATGTGTTACACCTGTGTCTCAGTGTCTCCCCTCTCCTGTGCCAAATTGTCTTAATTACCTCCAAGTACAAGCTCTCTGGGGTTCTGATCTCTGCCTTCTGTGTATGACCGGTTTTTCACCTTTTGGATTTTTGTTTGTTCCCTGTCTGATTCGTCTGCCTGATTCTGGGGTGATGTGTTGGATGGGATCAATAGTGCATCCATCAAGGGATGTATGGATAGGATGGTGGTGAACAGGAAAAGTTGGGTGTGGCACTCAACTCCCCTGACGCACTCCCCAGAGTGCAGTGACTCTGCAATGTCCAGGCTGCCCGCAGTAGATGCAGCATGCATCTCAGAAACCTCTGAAGAACCATGAGCATGCCTAGATCTCCTGGTAAGTCTAGAAGAGTAAGCCTTTCTCTGATGGTCTCTGACCTTCTCCATCAGAGACCATCCATCCAGGCCACTTGATTCCAACCACTGTCTGCTGCCAAGGTACAAAATTCTAAGAAATAGTCCACGACATGACATAGACCCTGGCTGAGTGAGATGGGTGCCTCAGCTATATCTTTACCTGGAGTTGTGGAGTGGAAAACCAGCTTGAAGGCTTCGACGAGTTTGAGGAATAAGGAGCAGATGGCCGATGCTCAGTTCCATTCTGTGGTCGCACATGCCTTAGCTGGCCCGTCAATAAAGAGATCAGGAGGGCGATCTTTGCTCGGTCAGTGGAGAAGTTCCCAGGGTGGAACTCGAAATCACGCTGGGAAGCTGGAGAATCCTGACTCTGGGGGTTTCTCCCTTTGGGAATAATGGAGGCTGAGCGGCGGAACTCCACTCCTGGAGCTAGCAATGAGGTCGTTTAGCTGAGCCGAAATTATGGTGCCCTGGGACTCCACTCTGATTTTGGCGTCCACCATTTTTTGATGGAGCTGAGCCAAGTGCTGATCCTGTTGGTGCAGGGGCAAGGCCTTGAGCCTGCACTGCCATGCGGAGCTGGTCCGGCTGTATGTACCAGGCCTGCAAAACTGTACTGTAACGACTAGGAAACAAATTGACTTTGACATGCAACAAGACAATTGGGCACAGAAAGGAGGGGAAGTGGGGTTTAAATACACTAGGGTAGACACCGAGACACAGGTGCAAACAATTACGGCAGGGGAAGCAATCAACCAGGCAGAAACTTGACAGGAATACAGGGTAAGACACAGACAATTCCAAATAAAATGAGAAGTGATGAGACAGAAACTGCTCTCAAAATAAAGCATACAGCAGACAACTTTACAGTAATGGACACTGACAATGGGAGTGGAGTTGATCATGCTTATTTAATTTTTCAATCAATTTTTTATAGGACAGAACCATACATATGCACAGCTTTTGAAAGCAAAATTATATTTCTATATATGCATACCAAAATTGTTATCCTCTCTTCTGAATGGCTGAGGCTAAGAGCCGCTCCAGAGAGAATCCAAAGCGAGGAGGTGTACACCAAGATGGATTTTAGTTCTTTAAAACACATTTACTGTGTGATGGATTTCGACTTTTCAAATTAAACCAGTGAAGTGTAAAATATGGTACCTTTAACGAAAAGACATTTGTTGCCTAAACTGCCCCTCTAAACACAAACGCTGCACTTCAGTACTGCAATCATCGATGCTGAGAGATGAGTAAAACATAACACAGAAGCAAAATTATTGTAAAAGTTATGACAAATAGCTGCCGAATCTGTTATTTGTCATCATTGGAGCATTTCCCTTCACCTTTTGAAAAATTAAATATTTCTTGGAGCAGCTTGTGTAAATTACAGTTCCTGATTTTTTTAAACTAAACAAAACTAAACAAAAAAATAGTTTTAAGGGTTGGAAACTCTCAATCCTTCCTGTGCTTGCATGTTCTCAGGACCCCTGTGTGATGTCAGGGGCATGGTGGTTGGAGATAAAGCCAGGGAATATGGGTATAAAGCGCCTGAAGCTGTTAGTCGAGAGAATCCTCCAGTAGCAGGATGCAGCTCCACTATCACCCTGCTTCCTGTGTGAATAGAAACCCGGGGATGCCCCCTCATACACACACACACATACACGGCCACCTCGTCCTCAAACCCCACCAGGCCCTGGTATCCCACAGGCAGCTCTTACACCCCTCTGCTGTCCTCCCCCTTGTCTCTGCCACCCTCCTCAACCTCTAATTGGTTTTCTGCCTTTATTCTCACAGTGTGAGAAGTTTGGCAATGTACATAAATGAAATTCCAGAATAGCAGTGGGATATGGAAAAAGCACATGTGGAAGCGGTTTGCCACCCCTCTGGAGAAGACTGGGAACATGCAGTTTTATCGATGTGCTCTGAGCAGAGAAGGCTGTTACTATTAAAGAATCGGACCCACTTCCATTTGCCTGGCAGGAACCAATTCCTTATTTTTTAGGTGTTGTTGCCTTATTGACTGTCCTGCTCATATGCATGTCAAAGATTAATGAACATCCTTATATAATTTATCTCCGTCTTGCTAATTCACTGTAGTAGTTATACAGATTAATATGTTCTGTATTCAAGGAAAGTAAATTCCCTATGATGAGTGTAAGGGCAACAACCACAAGAAACTTGGAAGCATTCTGCCACCTGACAGTGATTAGTGTTGGGCAGAGCATGACGCTGGTTTGGATGTTTTTGGCTAGGAGGTGGCTTATCAGTAAGGGCCAAGATACACGTGTTTTCTAGCTGCTCCAAATGGCCTCACTCACTATCCTGGTCCTTTAAACTTGGAAATCTTTCCACTGATCCATTATTTTTTAAACTTGACTTTAGTTGAATATCTATTCTTCTTACATCACTCTGTACACACATGCACAACATATTGCACATTACTTTATGGCCAAAAGGCAATCCAGATATGGACTTCCTCAGTGATTCACCTGAAAGAACATTGACCATTTACTATTGACGTTTATTGCCAACCACAGTGGCCTAGGTGCATGACCAAATCATGGCCCGTCGCTGTTATCCCTCTCTCTCCTACCTTACTGTCAAATCAAATCAAATCAAATTGTAATTACATAGCATCAACTTACTTCACTGTACATACACCAGGCCTAGACCAAATCAATCTATCAATTAATCAGACTTTATTTCTACAGAACTTCTCATACAAAGAAAAAGAAGCACAAAGTGCTTCACACATTAAAAAAAAAAAAATACAGAAGAGAAGCCCTACCCACCTCCAACAATATACCACACACACCCAAAAATACAAATACAAATACGTATCACTAATAAAATAAAATAAATAATAAAGCATTACCAACACATTAAGAACAGGGGCTGTGGAACTGAAAAACTAAAATAAACTAAAATTGTCTTCATAGAATACTTTCCTGTTTCTTTCTCTCCCTCTCTCCCTGTCAGCTATAATAAAGGCATCAAAAGCCTGAAAAAAAAAAAAAAAATCCTACTTAGTAGTCTATGAGTTGCATACAGCCTATAACATTGTTGGACACGCACCAATAATCACCAGAATCTAGAGATAAAATTTTGCACTTTTTGTATTATCAGTTTTATATAAAAGTTAGCTTTATATATATATATATATATATATATATATATATATATATATATATATATATATATATATATATATATATATAAAATCCTTGAGGAAGATCTGAAATTTGTTTGGTTGCATTTTGTGAGGGATTTTGTACAGTGTTTTTTTTTTTATTATTATTATTATTTGGATTATTTTATATTTGTTGTGCTGTTATTTGCCAACAACATCATGCAGACCTGTTTACTGTCTCCATAATACAAATTCAATGGGAGCCAGGGTATATCATCATCCTGACTCTTCCAAAAACGCACCAAACTGCAGAATTACTGCTGTATGTGTGGGCCTATTCTGACTGAATATCCCTGTTAAATCCCTTTCCAGCAGATTAACCTTGTTTAAAATAGCTGCATGAATGTGATGTGAAGGCATTCACAGGGGATTTAAATGATGCGTCATTTCGAGGTGACGCGTGACCACTGCTTACTGTCAAATGCATCTTATCGTGGAACAGTTCTACTGACCTGCCATTTTGACACAGAACATTTAAAATTGTCTTTGTCTCCTGCCCCAATTATACTCCTCACCTTCACCTGGCCTTTTACCACATCCAGGCTGGCTGGAAGTGATCCTGTTTGCTGTTATTTAACCACAGGAGAATTTAACTCATCGCTCCAATGTTGTAGGGGGCGGGTGTAAAAATACAACCAGCTCCAGATGTGGGTCTCCAAGTAAACCCCCCCTCAGACTGTAAAATATAAATCCGACGTCTTAGGCCATAAAAACAGGTTCCCCCAGTGTCTTCAGTGGCATATCACAGCCTCTCGGATAGAGATTATTTCTGTATCCTTCAACGGTAAAGAGTTGGCACTGCAGCCCTCCAGCTGGACCATTAAAAACACCCCTCAGAGCTATGGCTTTCACAACAGGAACTTTATTGTTTTTTTATCATCTGTATGTATTGTTGGCGTGTCCTGTTTTTGAATCAGCCTTTGGAGGCTTTGGATAGACTCTAACTGTAGTGTTTCAACTTTTATGATGCTACATGCCATATAGAGAGGTTTGTGCAAGGTGGGGGAGCTCTTTTTCATTTCAGCTGTATACTGATGTCAGCTCTTGGGGTTCCTGCTGCTTTCAAGTCAGAACATTTACATTAATCATAGAACGGCCTCTCTAGTCTAAAGACATAGTGATATACAATTGAAGCCACAGAGGATCAGGCAGAATAGCTCATGGAGCAAGTGTGTTTAGAGTGTGTCTATGTTTGCTCATCATGGGGGTATTTTAATGAAAACATGCAAACGTGTGGGCAAGTGGTGCATTGCCTGATGTTGACATATTTACCAGTGAATCCAGGTAACACACACACAGCAACTCTGTCCTGAGATACAAAAGAGGACTGAAAATCAATGTTCTAATCACAGTTGAAAGAGGTAGCAGCAAAAATCACAATGTTTGACATTGCCAATCCATGCATGTGTTTTCTATACCCCCCTTTATCATCAGGGTTGTGGGTCAGCTGGAGCCAATTCCAGCTGACATTGGTACACCCTGGGCAGGTTATCAGTTTAATTGTTTATCCTAAGGCTGACTTATACAGACAAACAGCCAATCATGCTTGCACTTGTGCACCAACTAACCTAAAATGTTGTTGCACTGTAGGAAAAAGCACAACTACCTAGAGATAAGGCCGCAGGTCCTGGGAATCAAGCCCAGAACCTTCTTGCTGTGAGGCAATGGTGCTGAACCGCTGACATTTTGAGTAATGTAAATTAATTTTTGGATCATTGTGAAACTGAGGTGGTCTAGACTGGCCTCACCTGGTAAAGTGAAGGCTTCATGCTATTCTCCAAAATTGCAGCTCTTTGAAGTGTTTACTATTTCTCAAAAGTGGTCCAAAGAGGACTAATTAAAATCAAATCAAATCAGATTTATTTGTATAGCGCCAAATCATAACAAAGTTACATCAAGGCACTTTACATATAGAGCAGGTCTAGACCAAAATAAAATTATTTAAAGAGACCCAACAGATCCCACGATGAGCAATTACTTGGCGACAGTGGCAAGGAAAAACTTCTTTTAAGAGGCAGAAACCTCGAGCAGAACCAGTTACTGTAGAGTTAAATATGTGTTGCTTCTTCTTGCTCGTTTTACAATGTATCCGAGCAGGTTTTCAGCCAGATATTCCATATGCAGCCCACATAGCACACTTCCTTGAACTAGTTTTTTCTTTTTTGTTTGTTTTGTTCCCCAAGAGTTAGATCTTTTCTGTCATAACTCTGCTGGTCTAAACTTGAGACATCGTCCACATCTGTCTGGAGATTCCATATTGTGACTTGCTGAGAGGATTTTAAGGATTTTAAGAGCCAAATGTTTGATTTTCGCTCTATTGGCAGTTAGCTAGATCTGATATCACATTTAGGCATTACACTACTTGTGTAGGTTAAGACCTAATTTCCTGCACCTCCTGAGGCCATAGAGGAGGATTCGTCTCAGTAAGAGAGATTTGCGTGCTCACAACTCATGACAGAACTCCTCATTACCATCAAGTTAGCACAACTTCCTCAGAGGGGGGATTTTTCTCTTTGAAACACAGATGGAGGGTCGGACCACAAAGCCTCCCACAGGAGGTTAAATTATATTTGGCATAAGTAGAGCATCAAACAGCTGTGAGTCACCAGCAGCAGGACAGAACTGGGGTCAGTGTGTGATCACGCTCAGTATGCTTGCATACAGTTTCAGATAGCAATGTGGTTGGATGAGAGTATGTTGAGTCCCAGGGGACACCTTCGGATTTCTATCTTTGTGAATCCTCAAAACAAAGTCAGCTTGTTCCCCGTTGTTTCAAACAATTCTAATGAGCTCCATGAACTATTAGTCACTCTGCTGCAGGAAAAACACTCAGTGCCTCAGTGTCACATAGCAAAACAATTCATCATCCAAATCATTTGGTGCCCATCCATGTAGCCTTGTTGCACTACACCCCATGAATCTTCAATAGATCTTTAAATTGAATCAAATTAACATGCAAAATAAAGTGTTTTCTTTTTCTGTGAACAGATGAGAAAAAAATTCAAAGCTGTATATGTATTTAGTGATTTACAGAACGAAAACAGGGTCTAGACAGCCTTGAGTAGGGATCCCTAACAAATAACCAGTGGAGGGTTTGTTAGCAATCATTGGCTGTATGCACAGACTGACCAAAATGTATTGTCTTTTGCGGCTTTCTTAACGTGGAACTCTATACAACCGTTTGACTAAGCTAAAGACATTCTTTTTAGTAGTAATAGTAGGCATCTGTTTGCCCGCTGATCTGCTTCAGTCAGCACAAAATCTAATTCCAGTCGTTGGATTTGGTTTGCAAGTTTTGGTGCTCTTATTTTTAACTGGTCTTATTTTTCTTGCTTACAGCAACAAACTATCCTCTCTCTGATCCTTCAAGTGACTTTCTTGCTAATTCAGCTGATGGAGCATTCTGGTCTTGTACTGATACCTTAGCTTAGGCTTAGCATCAGCTAACTTATGTCCTGCTCTCTCTTGTTTGATCAAAAAATTAGTTTGTTCACGAGAGTGTTGTACTATGGTAACTTCTGTATAGGCTTGTGTCCTCAGATGCTTAGCCCCACTGGCTAACCAGTCTGTTGTGTAGTCTATAGTGTTTATAGGCCATTGCTCATTAAATGTAACTGATCCAACGGTGCTTTTGGGTGGCACATTGTTCTCAACTAAATAGTGACCACAGTGTACAAAAACAATGCCAACAGTAGCACATTTAAAAAAAAAATGTTCGAAAAATGCCCAAATCGCCTCCATGTACCAAAGGTACAACTGATGCTGTTTAGCTAAAGCTAAAGTTTACAGTTAAATCTTTCCAGGTAATATTACGTTACAGTCGTAAGATCACCAAATGCACAAAGACTTGTTGAACTACAAGCATGTGAAAGATATGAAGTATTAATCAATTATTAAAAGTTGACTTCTTAGTAAATATAACTCTTCAACAAAATTAAAATGTCCACATTTCAGGAAATCCTATTTCTCACCTCTTAAACTAGAAAGCTCAGTAATTATGGTTAGCTGGAGCAACAACAGTGATGTCTTTTCTCCTCACTGTTCATCTTTGAGAAATGCTTCCACTTACTGATTGAACACCCCAAATTTTGTCCACCATTTATTATGAACATCAACGGTAAGTTTTTCTTTTTCTCTGTTGTTTGTAATGTTTGACTCTTATGGGACACTGTAACTCCACATGTGACACCATTTCAGTTTATTGTTTTCTTCTATCACGGTACAATTTTACCAGTGTTCACTTATTAATTGAGTCTTCCTACCAAAACTATATGTATATTACACATAAGTTCACGGTTTGACATTTGGGATCCAAGCTGTTTGGTTTGCTGTGTAAATGTTGTGTGCTAAATTGGCTAGTTCAGTGTAGCTTCCTGCCACACTACTTCAGTTCAAATGAGTGGTGGGAGTAGTTTTTGAGATCAAAGTTAGTCTGTTAACAGTTAGTCTTTGTTCTACGTACCAGCATCATTTTCTAACTCTGAATGTTTTTTCCACTAACTCTGTAAGCACAAGAAGTTAAAGTCTCAACCACAATCCCAAACTGCTGTATCCTTTGCTCCTTTCTCTGCCAGGGAAATAATGCAGAGTCCAATGGTAGGTCACAAAGGATACATACCTATATGGTTACATTAAGATGTGTGCTGGGATGTAGTGATTGTTTTTACATCCTCTAACTGGGACTTTTTATTTATTTAAGTGCTTAGCTTTTATCTTCCAGATACACCTTTCAATACCAAGACACCAAGGCCACTGAACAAAAGGAGTAAGCCTGCTGACTCTTCAGACCCACTCTCTCTTCAGCACAGCATTCCCCCACCTCATCCTCGTGTAATTGCAGTTTGAAAACAGCTGTGCAAATTGCAATTAAAGGTTTCCACATCATATCCCTGTGCATATGCATCAATGTATTTAAGTTTAGTGTGTCTGTGATGAAGGTAATGAGATAAATAAGTTATGGTTGATTAGGTGCCCACAATTATACAGACTCATGAATATAGAAAGTTAAGGATTGAATGAGCAGGTGATGTGATGTTGGTACTAAACCAAGCTCAATTTTCCAATTTCGTTAATCTTGGTGGGTAGCCCATGTAGCTGCATTTAACCAACTAAATGAAAGCTGTCCGTGTCTGTTTTTGTCACAATTTCCATTTATATTCTTGGTAAAGTCATACATAAAATTTTGCTGAGCTTTAAACACTTTACTTGCCAAAAAAGGTAAAGATTGAAAAGGTTTCGTAGGACTTTATATATCAGACTGATTGCAGGTGAGAGACAGCTCAATGGATCAGGTGAGTATTAAGAGGGGGAGTGGCTACAGCTCAGGAGTGTGAAGAGCAGGTGAGTGGAAAACTACTGAGAGTGAGACTCCAGGCAGGGCAGGTGAGGTGCAGAACCATGACAGATATAGTGCCAACAAAGAAATCCAGTCTTTCTTTCTTTTTTTCTTTTTTTTTAATTGAACGGGAGAAAGTACTACAACTGACATATTGGGGTTCATCACAAACCGAACGTTATTTTTGCTGAATTCAATGTTTATTTTGTTTACACATCACTGAATGAATGCTCAAGAAAATATTGTATCATATCCAATTCCTCAACCGCCAAGATTTCTAGAAACAGAGTTTACCTATTTGCGTAGGTTTACATGTATTGTGGCGTTAAGGTTAAAATAAAAAAAAAAAAAAACAACTATATTATTCTATATGTAAATATCACATCATGGAATGATTAAAATAGTTTGATTCAGAAAGATTTATTTTCTTCATACAAGGGCTAAAGGCAAAGACAGCCAGGAGGTTTTAAGACAGCTGCTTTAGCAGGCAAAGGACATGAGATTTGCTAAATAGTGAGAAAGTGCTGACTAAACTGCTGCCATGACCTTTGATTTCAGTGATACTGGGCAAAATGTGTACATGAGAAATTTTTATTTAATTGGATTTTCAAACAAGGATGTACTGGGAAAAAAGTATTTTAATTAAAGGGATGTTGGAACATTTTTTAATGAGTTGAACAATAAATGATTGGTTTATACATTAATTGTTGTATGTATTCATTATACATTTTAGATATCATATTTATATATTTCATTTAATTTCCACAGTTTATTCATGTTAATATAGATTTGACACTTTGGAGATCAATCCTACCATCTGTGGGCATGATTGTTTTTATAAATCTTTCTAATAGATCCCTTCACTGTATACAAACATTCCGAGCCCAGCGAGAACGCGTGCGCAGCTTGGGGTCAGAAAATGTCAGAGCAGAGCGTAGAAGAGAGCATGGATGTCGACAATCCTCCACCAAATTAGATTCAGATCAGATTATTCGGAATATGCGCTTTCGTTGTCCATTAAGGACCGCGAGGAATACCTCAAAAAGTTACTGCTAGCCAACAGCGATAGTCTGCATGACACAAGCTTCATTAAAATATTGGGTAGACGATGTTAGCAAGTTAGCATGAAACGTACATTTTACTTTCTTTCTCACTGTTCAACATAGCATAGCATCACCTGTTATTTTAGTTTACTTATCTTAATCCTCTTTGCTCCAACTCGTTGTCCGTAATCATGGCTATATGAAAACATCTGCTATCAGAATGAAGCTGACTGTTCTCTTTAGCAAGTTGAAATTCACACATCAAAATTCCAATTGAATGGAATGTTGATTGACAATGGGTTGGCCCAGTCAGAATCAAGGAAAGTCATAAATTTGGTTATTTTTTAAGAGAAACTTGACAGAATAGTAACCAAAACAGCATAGATCTTTATTATGTATTGTCTCTTTGCATAAGCTCTAACAGGACAGCTAAATACCTAAGGGCCATTCTGTTGGTCTAATTTAACCAAAGTGACGTTCTCCCATAGACAAGCTGTGTGCGCATATTTATGTGACGTTGCACTCAAAGTTGTCTATAGGTTTTCCTAACCATCTTATTGCTAAGACATAAAACAATCACCTTCATAAAAAACGGCACCGGTTCCAAATAGGCAAATGGAAATCAGAAATAATCTATTTGCTCTTTCCCTGACTTGTGTGACAGTGGCCTTAACTAAGCATTGTTTCTTGTTTGATTAGTTGCGCACAGTCTGGTGCAGCAGTGTTGTGTTCTTGCTCACTCCCCAGTAGATGACACTTGGAGTGTTGAGAAGATGAGAGAACTGTGAATGGAAATGGCAGGTTTGTGTCAAATTCCACCGAGTCACCATTAAGTGGCGTGCCTCCCTCTCCACATCTGGATGCTGTTAAAATTCCTCACTCATGCACGCATACTCACACAGACTAAAGCGTTAAATGTGTAGCCATGCACATACTGTATATGTGACACTTTTGTCAGTTGTTTCACATTCTCACACTGAACAAAACACACACACACACACACACACACCCCTTTTGTAGCCTATGTATGTGTGTGATGGTTAGACTGAAACACCTTCTGTCAGGAGAATAACACACTGAGTTCAAATTAGAGCAACTGTGCTATTTTCCTGTATATTCTCCAATAACACATGAACACGCACAAATACATTCCTGAGTATCAGACCTGAAAATTAGTTCTGTCTAAGTAGATGAGATCAGCACTATTCCTGAACTAAAGTGATGTTAAACAGTAATTTAGGATTTAAATATTAATTCACTCTCAGGTCTCCAAGACTTCTGCTGAGCGAAGCGGTATCATATAGCTTCCACGGCATAAAATGAAACTTTGATGTCAGCATTGAATATTTAGAAGTTTATTTAATATTTAATATTTAGTATTAGAGTTGTTCAAGAACAATGGCTTTGATGTTTAAGCTTTTCCATGGTTTCACCTATGACAACAGAAATCGTGCTTTATGTGAAAGCTGCTGCAGTCTGGCAGGTACGTTAACTTCGTCAGTTGACATCTTCATGTCAGTGTGTTCATGTAAGTCTGAAGCTGCAGTCAGTGAATATCATTTGGATACTGTTCCAATTATGTCTTACTTTAGACAATACATTTTCTATCAACTGTATTCTCCCAGCAAAAACTGACAACTAACTTAAATGTAAAAAATAAACAAATGAATGGTTGGAAGTAACAACAAATTGTATCTTTTGTTTTATAATGAGTCATCTGAATTATTGGATCCACTATTATTTAATCATATTATACGTTTACATATAGTCATGAGACAATAAAATATCAAGACAACATTGGAAATGAGAGAGCAATCAGCTTGCTGAACTGTAACATTAAAATCCATACACTGTCTATAAAAGACATGCTGGGGCTGTGATTTGAAGCCGATTTTAAAGCACCTTAATACTGCATTCTATCTCATGACCATTAGAGGGCAACTTTACTGGCCGCAAAAAGATCTCGACATAGAGCCTAATTTTATCTTACTGAATTCATCACCTCAGTAAATGTTAACCTCGATGCAAAAGTGGTTCTACTTCTCACTTGATCTTTTTAGCTAAGAAATCATTTTGGAGGAATTTAGCCTATTGTAGCAGTGAGTGCAATCGCATCACAAGACACTTTCATACATGAATTTGTGAAAAATATGTTAATTTAGTACATGGAAGAGGGATATGTAAATGTCCAATATATATTTATTATTTATTATATTGATCACTTGTTTTGTTTAGTGTAGTTTTTTTGATGGTGGTGGTGTGGTGGGGGGGGCTTGTGAAGTTTGAATCCTGGATACCATGTTACTGTTATTTATTATAAAATGTTTTGGTTGAATATAGATTAAGGTTGTTCAACAATAAATCAATTTTCTCAAAAAGTGGAATGTATTTTATCTGATTCAAAATTTTGAATGATGAGCCAGCACCACGGGAAGTAAAACCTACTCCTTAATACACATTAAAAGACTTCCTCAGCTTGTCACTGAAAGAGTGAGTGGAACTTTCAGCACTTGCACTATGCAGACAGGTGCTAGGACCCCTCCTCTGTCCCTCGACTGACCCCTGTTTGAATCCAGTCGGTCAGGGGGAGGGGGCTCTTAGCTCTGAGCACATACCAACCTAACTACTCCCCCTCTGTTTATCTGTGAACTTGAACTCTATTCACAAACTGGTCAGACCGCTGCCTGTGTGTGCATGTGTGTAATTGCAAGTGTGCACATGTGAGCAGACTTAGGTCTCTCTCTGTCCACATGTTTCAGCATGAGTGAGTGTGTGTGTTTGTGTGGAAACAGTGGCTGTCTGCAGTGCTGTTGCCTGAAGGTGTAAGCTGTGGAGTCTGAACTTGGCTGCCTTGACAAATAAATGTGAGAAGGCGCCTCTTCCTTTTCTCCCCATCTCCATTTGCCCTGACTAAATATTTGCAGCCAGCCTCTCCATGAACAAGCAGCACCACTACATTTTTCATCATCTTCATCCTTCAGCCTATATCACACCCTCATCAAATTTAACTGCTTTTGTGTGATGTAGTACTGTACAAATACATTTTGATCTGAACATTTCCTCTAATCTCTAATTAAAGCAAATTCAAAAGGCTGAATATGTTTGCAACTTGGCCTGCAGGGATCCAGGTATTATCTGGGCTTTGTGTGATTTGTATTGGAATTCCTTTTATAGTGGTTCTAATTTCATGACTTTGTTTCTAAAAAAAAAATGTTTGTTTGTGTGCATCAGGTAAATCAAATAAATTGCCATATGGTAACATGGCAACAAAAACCATGTGAATGTAATTACAAGGTTTAAAACACTGCCTACTTGTTACTTTTACTTGCTTCTTTTTAGAGAGGTCACTGTTTACCAGATCTTAAGTTATGACCTTAGCACAACATAGGACGGATCTGATTAGCATCTAAACAACACAAACTCCAGCTACTAGAAAATCCATCAAAACCAGTGAAACCACTGGACTCCTTTTACTGGGACAGCGTGCCCCAGTATAGTTCCAACTTTAACCCTCGGAATCCCATGATCCATCAGTAGTAAAAAATAAATCATGTCTTCTTCTAGCCGGCAGAAAAAAAAATTTAAATGTTGCAATAACAAATGCATGTTACATGTTTGGCACCCAGTTTCTGACATCCCCGTTCCCCTGAAGAGAAATTTAAACAGGGAACCTGAGGAATGATGAGCAAAACATGCTGAACTGCCTTAAAACTTGACAGATTTAGAACCTGGCATTGCTGATGTGCTGATCTACTACGTGTAGGCCTTGCCACCAGCTGCTATGTGGCCATTCCTTGAAGGGAATATTCTAACTGGGGAGGGCAGTCCTATAAGCATAATGAAATTAATAAATATTATAAACCTCACAAACCATCTGATGACAAATGCAGAAAGCAGAACCAGAATCGTGTCATGGCTTTGCCACCATCAATGATGAACAGGGGGGCATATTGATGGATAACGGGACAATGATTGCACAGGTATTTCATTGAGGAAAGGAAATGGCAAAAGGTGTTATTAGTTTGAGCAATGAGCAATGTGTACTTTGGCTTTTTTCAGGTATATGGAGGAAATGTGAGCTCAAGCTGGGGGTTAAACCAGACAGGCCTGTTTGTTTGTTTACCACAGCCGAGAAACCAAAGAAAGCCATTTAACAGGACTGCTTCTAACATGGAACCAATACATGGTGAAAAACAACTTTATCTTACTCTCAGCAACCAACTTGTGTGAAAGTGAAATAGCGGAAGGCATTTTTTTAACCTTAGCTGAAGAATTGGCCTTTTTAAGGCCATTGATGAGTAGATGAATTAAAGGATTCCTCAGAAGGCTTTGGGATGCTGGGTCTTGGCATGCAATGTGAAACTGAATCCCTGCTAGCTTTGTTTCTATGCATTTGAAAATGATGTGATTCAAATGAAAATACAACAAATGCACTAACTACAGAAATGCTTATCGGTAAAGGGCTGAGGAGAAGGAAAACACAAGAAGAAGATTAAAAACTCAAGCTGAATCATATGCTTTAATGGTGCTTTTGGCTAAACCAAGTCTCAATAATCAGAGGCAGCGGACAGGATATCCTGCAGGGGCTTGGAGAGACTTAATCGTCATCCGAGTGAATGCAGGGCATGGCTGACCGGAGGGCTTGACTTGGGGAACCTTGGTCTTGAATTTAAAGCAAGAGAGAGCATCAGTGTTGCGATTTGCATGACAGGGAATGAAGGTAGCTCTTAGGATGAAATTATTCAGAACACATGCCTGAGTTAAATGTCGCATAAGGCTATTTATTGTTGGTTGTTTTCAGGTGGCCTTTATTACTTTAGCTACATTGTCATAGAACGCAGTGATTTGATTTCTGATCCAGTGGCTACCCCATAGTGAGCAAGTGAGCAAGTCATAAAAAGCGGGGGATTTAGGAATATCTGAATTTCAGCTGGCCAGACATCTGCAAACCATTCGTTACTGTAGAATCCCCCAAAACCAGCAGATGAAGTGCTGTCAGCAAAAAATTGGAGAGAATCTCAAGATTCCACAAAGTCATTGTAAAAGAAATGCTGTTATATTCATGGCAAAGCAGAGACCAAAAACACATATCTAGCAAACCCTTCATCTAACACTAGATTTTGGAATTAGCTAGCACCAGCAAGCAAAATACAAATAACTGAAGGGACGATGCACATACAGTGAAGATGAACTAACAGACAGGAAAGATCCCGTTTAAAGAGAACATCAGCAATAGACAGAGATCAAATATCTTCTCTAATGTGGTTCAACATGTCATGCCATAGTGAGGCCTGTATGAGTAAACTGTACAGAGTTATGCAAAGCTACACACCTCCAATCACACTGTGGCCTCCTCCAATGCAGGGTGCATGGGCCATCCAGCAAGTTGTCTGGGAGTAACGGGGGACCCTTGATACGTACGATGCGCATTCAATTCATTTGCAGGGATCACTCTCTGAATCAACAGCAAGAGAAATCACTACCAAAAACAGACCACCAAATAAAGACGGTGTGACTGCAGGGCAGTTACAGAGAGTCAGACATGCAACGTGTATAACAGAATGGCTGAAGTTGTCTGCCTAAAGCTAGCTTCCACACACAAGTTTCTAAACAATACCTCTAACCTCATTTTGAGTAAAATACTGTTGGCCCCTGTAGATGGACATCAGAAAAGCTTTTGTCTGGAGGAGCGACAAGGAAGATGTGGAAGAGAGATGTCTGAGGGATGTCAGACTTAAAATAATGCAGTAAGGTCAGGTCTGAGTTAGTTTTTAGGTCGTTTTGCCAGACATTTATTCATTATTATGAGTGGGTTATGATGCAATGTAGAGCAAGTTTTGCTCTAGGTTTTTGTTATTTGCATATGCAGTGTATGCCTTTCATCCATATGCATGGGAGTATGTTAGTGTAGAAATATTTCCTTAAAGATTCATATTTGTACATGTTTAACTTTCCCAGTACCTCATGCACTAGAGGAAGTTCGTGTCATTCCTTGTGTTACACGCTCCTAACACTCAACAGACTTTGAAGAAGAAAAAAAGGGAGCTATGGGGAAAGGGGGCATGAGTGGCCCATTAGAGCTTTATGTCTAGCCACGCCATTGCCAATGGGCTCTCTGCTTCTCCAAACTACCTGCAGGCATAATGCACACTATTATCTCAAACAACCCAATGTCAAAAGAACACAGACTATTACTTTAACAAACAAACAGCAGTGAAGTGTATCTGAACATCTAAGTAATGTAAAGAAAGCAAACAAATGTAGTAAGCAAAATATTGAACCACGACTTGAGCCTGTTACAGTATAAACCCATGCAGGTTAAAAGCAGGTTTCCAGACAGGCTATTACAGTTGTGTTTTACTTCCAGACTGACAAAAATAGCTCTTTTACTAAGCTTTATACTGTATGTTCATCTGTAATTTTGGGTATTGCACCCCCCCCCTCGGGTCAACAGCGTGAACACACTGTAATTTTGTGTGTATTATTAGTTTCTCTTTGCGTTTCCTTTTATATCTATATAAACATTTGTATAGGGCTATTAAACACAAGTTTGCCATTTAGAGCTGCACACACACACAAAAAAACTCTGTGACTCTGTGAAACTGTGTGAGCTCCAAACACCCATTGGCCTTCCGACTGTTTCAGTCGAAATGTTTACATTTTCACTCAGCATCTGACATGTTCCTAGAAAGAAAAATAAAAACAAAAACTAAGAATTTCCTATTAATGATTGGCATAATAATAATAAAACAAAAAATAATAATAATAATAATAATAATAAAATAATAACAAGCATCTTTGCAGGAAAAGTTGAATTTAATTGTCATAGACTAAAAGTTTGTTTCTATTCTCTGACATCAATGTCATGTTTTCTCCAATGTCTGTTCGTCCCTAAGTAGAATGTGGAAAATTGATTTTCACAAAACTGATGTTGTTGTAGGGATGTGTCATGTTGTTGGGGTCAACCCTTTGAGTTATGATGCCAATTCAGTTAAAGGGATATTTAAACTTCCTTCATCTTTTCAGTCATAACAACTAAATTACCAAACTTAGGCAATTTAAAGAGCATTATATGTATATATTTATTGATGTTGGCCCTGTATGTTTTTTTAAGAAAAGACAGGGATGTACCTTTTTGTATTTTCATTTAACAATAACAGGCTAATCTACTAGTTTATTTATTGATTTATTATTTTTGCATGTGAAAAAACTAAAGCAATTAATCAATAATGAAAATAGAAGGAAATCAATATCAGGGCACTAAACAAACAATGTTTGTTTAAATTCTATCATAAAGCTGTAAACGAGTGAGGGAAAAAACAGGTTTAGACGTTTTTTACATTGACTGTAAAAATGCCCTTGGAGTGGCCAGATATTGTTCAGAATGTTGTTGTCCTCTTCTACAAAGAGAGAAGAAACATCTCTGATGATTTGAAAATAAATACTATGAGTCACAGTTCAGTGTGACCAGAAAACACACCACACATGGACGGTCTGTTGGGAACACCTGTAAATTTCTGGTTGGCCTGGGCTATCAACAGTCAACTGGACCAGGGAAATTATGGTGGGCAGAATGGTGATATGGTGAGTTGATGGACCTTGAGGGTCCATCAACTTACCGCTGCAATGCCAGCAATGGTGTCCTCACCTCTGTGGTCCATTTTCATCCCGTCTACCTGCTGTGTTTGGTAGTGAGGCGCCACGGCGGCATACTGACAGCAGCATAGTTGTTAGCGCTGTTGCCTCACATCAAGAAGGTCATGTGTTTGATTCTGGGGCCCGGGCACTTTCTGTGTGGAGCTTGCATGTGCTTGCGCTGGTTTCATCCAACATAACGCATTTTTCAATTCTAAATTATGTGTAGGTCTGAGAATTAGTATGAGTGGTTGTTTGTCTGAAAAGGCTAAATGAAAAGGCTCCAAATGCATCATTGTCATCATTCAAGCACATGTATACCCATGAATGTGGATTGAGTATGTATCTACCTGATGTTCACCAATGTTAATTGTATTGTTGAAACTGCTTTTACAACACTATGGACACCAGTGAGTGAATACTGGTGCTGGAATATAAAGTAAATCATTGTTAAGTACTTGAACTGTAAATCAAGAAGTGTTTAAAGTGTGTGTCTAATTGTTTTTTGTATTCAAGGACTCGCTTATTCCTAGTGAGTTGCTAAACCGGCCTTGCAGCCCACCTTGAAAAGTCATTGTTCAGAAAGGCCACATATTGGTCAGTCCCAACTTTTTCCAGATTTTTCTTCCTAGATAACTTTCCTCCCAGATGAACATAGAACCCAAACTGTAAAACTAGTCTGGTACACTTTACATCAACAAAAATAGGGTTAGTCTACAAAATTAGTGGTCTGGTGGTTTGTATGAGCAGGGCGGCCTGGGATGGAAGTCAAATTCCTGAGCTGGATTATTGTTTCAGTCCATCCCTTTTAAGGCCCCCATCCTTGAACAGTGAAAAGTAAAAAATAAACAAAATAAAAAAGGGGGAGTATGCTCAGACAATCTAAGTTAATGAGACATCACTGCAGTGCCAGCAGAGTCTGACTGACGACTGCTCTCTGGAGAGCAGAGTAACAAGCACTTAGCACCAAAAATGGGGAAGAAATCAAGAAAAACACTGATGCACTGAATTACCACTTGTAAACCACAGACACAGAATCTTAAAAAATACTTGGACGCTCCCTCAGCTACTGCCTGTGAGCAAACATGCAATTCTCTTGGTGGCTGAATGTGTCGCTGGTGTGTCAAGCGTATGTCTGGTCCAGTCAGCAATGGGTTAAATTGGCGGAGGCTGGCGTGTTCACAGTAGGAAGGCAACGACCTGGGTCTGGGCCGGCCTCCAAACAGATGTTGGTTTGTTTCAGGGCTGTGGTTAAATAGTTGGATGGTGTTCCAGCACACTGGGGAACAAGGAGGGGATTAGAGCTGTGAGGGCTGCAGCTGCACAGACAGAGAAAGAGCAGGAGAGGGAAGAGAGACACACAGACAGAGACAGAAAGCCTGAAAAACGGTGATGCAGTACTGAATAAAAATGATGGTAAGTTGCATGCCCTCCTGTCCTTGGGTACCTTGGGTAATGCAGACCATCAGAGAGATTGATTATACTTTCAAAAGTTGACAAATTTATGCTTGATTTTATTTTTTCACCTGTGTTTGTTGCACAGATCCCACTTTCAGGGTGTTTTGGTTCATTTCCACCCACACCATATGAGTTCCCGCAACTCTGGCTGTTATATTTTTGTCAAAGAATTTCTACTGATTATTAGTATTGAAAACTGCATTTATTTCAGATCTTTGGAAAATTTGAATTCTTCACAGTCCACAGAACAAACAATTGTTGAGCCCGTCACAGGAATATACACCTCAATGACATCACTCAGGTATAAGCAGAAGCACACCCACTTCATTCCAAAATAAATCCCAACCTGTAATGATATGATCCCTCTTTAAGTAAGCATGGGTTACATCTAACAAGACATCGACCTGGAGGTCGATGTCTTGTTGGATTTCAAGGATTCTACAAAAACAGAGATGAAAGTAGAGACAGAGACAGACAGACAGAGAGGGCAGAGATGGAGCAAGGAGAAGAGAACCGTGTTTTTATATATGCATATATATTTCTTTTTCCTTTCTTACTGACAAAAAGAAATTGTCGATATTGTACTAAAAAAAGAACATGTGCCTCCAGGGAGGAGAGAGTAAGGACAGGAAAACTCCACCAGTTTTGCATAAATAGCACTTTGAAGTCAGGGATGGGAAGATGGGGCAGTAGGAGGAGAGGAAGGTTGAGAAGGGGAGGGGGGAAAGAGTGGCTGTGGATGTGAAAGAAGTGCCGTGTCAAAGGTTTTTCAAGTGCAGTTCTAGTTAAATCTGCCTCCTTGGCCCTCAGGGGTCGTGGCTCTACTTGCATACTTAGTGTTTCACCTCTCTTCCTCACCTTCTTTCTGCAGCCCGCTCTACATTAAAACTGCAGATACAGGCTTAGCCCTTAGCTTTAGCTCACACGCAGACCTTGATCTCTTTAGACAGCGAGCATGAGAGCTGCATTTTGAAGTGGTTTAGTCCCTAAAGTATCTCTCAACTCTTTTTAAGTCCAGGGTGTCCATAGTTAAAGCCAATTACCTCACCAGGTTTAGCTTTTATATGGTGTTTATATGGTGGATGGTGTCTGTGATCCTGCAGATATACTTGAACAGAGAAATAACATTCACTCTTGATTTTTATGCAGCTGAGGTTCTGAAGTGGAAGTTCTCATCAACTACGAAGTCAGCAAAAAGTCATACAACATTTTTTCCATTTATGGCCATATGCAAGTTGCAAGGTAACAAAATACACAATGTTGGTCGTTAATGATGCTAATGATAGCTGGTGTTGGGCACGTTATAGTTACTAGTTACGTCTCTCAAAAGTAACTAAGTAATAGAGATACAGCATTTTAGAAGTAACTAGTTAGCAGAGAAAGTAACTATTGTGTTAATTTTTTTTTATTAATTTTTTTTTTTCTCTTTTATGGAACTTTAAATTCAACAGTTTCTTCTATTATTTATAGTAAAACCTGAATTTTAATATTTTTAAATGAATAAAACAGACACATAATAGAATAAATTATTAACAGAAAACTGCTAGGTACATTGCTACATGTGTCCCAGTCATTTGTGCGCGTGTGTATATGTGTGTCTTTGTAAACTTTGGAAATGGCTCCTCTTCAGCCTAGAGAGGTGAACCTAGCTGAGGATGAGGATGATTTAGATCCTCTCCAACACCTCAGAGCTGATCTAATTGCAGCACTTCTATTGTACATCAACACCTGATACCCTGCAGCAGAAAAATCTGAAAATATGCTGAGGTTATCCCAGGTGATCCTTTCACCTTAAATAATTGCCATCCAATTTTGAAATGGTGATGTTTCTCAAAAATCCTAGGCCCTTATGAACGCTCCAATTCAATGTGTTTCAAGGGTTAAATAACAGATTACATGACTATCTCTCTTTCTTTGATTAACTCCAGAGGATTTTGGCCACATTACACCAATTCCTTCATTGGCTCTTTATCCATATATCAGACCATAGACCATAGAACTGCTCTATATGTAATATGCCTTGATGTAACCTTGTTATGATTTGGCGCTATACGAATAAATCTGATTTGATTTGATTTGAGATCAGACTTTAAGGTGCTTTTGATGGAATGAATTTCTAAATGGACCATCTCCTTCTGATCTGCTGTCCTAAATTTCCAGAATTTGGGGTTCACTGAGTGAATAGGTTGTCATTGTGTTTTTCTATCAGGTATCTCTCCTCTGATATATCCCCCACTGACATTAGACTGCTTGGATCAATTCAGGCTTCAATAAGGTTGATTCAGGCAAATCAACCTTAGGATATATCATATAGCAAAAGTGTGTTCCCTTGAGATTACTTGAGATAACATTTGCTGTGAGTTAGCATAATACAAATTAAAATTGATTTGGCCTTATTATAGTTTCAGATACTTTCACTTTAATTGCACTTCGTATGACTCCAAGTATTCCACAAGAGTCCATGCTTGGTCTTCTTTAAGTCACCAGCTATATTACAATCTCAACTCTGCCACCCCAAGCAGCAATGTGCACTTGTGTGCAGATGACACTATTCTATACACCAGTGGCAGTTTTCATAGTCTGAACATTACAAATCTAGTCTGTTTGATATTCTTTAGGTAACCAAAAAAACATTCAGCCTACTTTCAATGTCCAAACCCTTCAAGACTTTTATGAATACTAGTCGTGGTCATATTCTGTTTGGATCCAAGACTTATTTTTAAGAGTTGTGTTCAACACATATGAAACAAACTAATCATAATGTACATTTTCCCTCTGTTATTTTGAAAGGTGTTATAGAATATTCAGTTTTGTCTGTTCTTTATTACGATGGCTTGTTCGACCACACTGAAAACTAACTTGTTCCCTCTGCTCTGTAGTTAAAATTAAACACACACTTACAACGTTGGGTCATATGACAGTTGAACCTTAACTGTTTCTTTTGTCCATGCTGAATGAGATTAATTCTTTGGAGCATTTTGAAAGGTTATATGTATATAACTACAGTCAAATCAAAGTGTGTAATATAAGTTTGCGAATCTGTGAGGCCATTTCATTTAGCTTTTATGTGCACTGTATCTCTTACAATGTATATCTTTTGTACAAAGGACTCTCTCAAAAACAAATCCTGATCTCAATGAAAGCCCCTGATTAAATAAAGGACTTAATAGTTGCTCATCCCTTATTATGGTTGATAATATGTTTACACGTGGTCCATGTCCTTTGATAAATATGTTTGGTCTCAGGCAATTGAAAATTAACAAACATGAAAGCAGCAATGCAGTTTGACATACAGTAACAAAAAAACTACATTTTGACAGTTCTTATACATTCTTGCTTTGATGGAGTTGTTGTAGAACTGAGGCCGATTCTCTCTTCTCTAAAGTATGAAAATACTTGAGGTAAATGCATTAAGAAGCCAAATAGTGGGTGGAGGGGTCCAGGACATTTTTACTCTGGGGCCTGTGTTTGTTACTTCAGCTGTCCTAGCAGCTGTGCTCTTTATGTTTTTATTGTACCCAGTTTGTTTACTGAATCCATTATCTGTCACTTACAGTTCATGTTAATCAATCAGCATAACTTCACAACTGCATGTGATTTGCCATCTTGGAGATAAGTCAAATATTAAAACATCTTTTTCAACCTGGAACATCATAATGGTATTTTTCTGTCTGGCACCTGAAAAACTGTGAACTTCATGCAAAGACTTTTATAAAATGAATCAGTTGCTTTTATTTATTAGTTATATTATTTGTGACAGTTTACAAAATAATGAATCAATACAAAAAGTGAAAAGTTATCATCCATCCATGCATCTTCAACCATTTATCTGAAGTCAGGTCATAGTGGTGACAGCTTTAGCAAGGAGTCCCAGACTCCCACAGCAGCTCCCACAATACATCTCTAGGAACCCAGTCATATACCTTACCCAGATCCATGAAGCACATGTAGACTTGGAGATTGTATTCCCAGGCACCCTCAATAATCCTCGTGGTGGGTTATTCAACAACTAGGACAGAATCCACATAGTCCCTCTTCAGCCTGGGGTTCGACAATCAGATGGACCCTCCTTTCCAGTACCTTAGAGTAAACTTTTCCAGGGAGGCTGAGGAGCATCACACCCTCTGTTCCCCTTATTGAAGAGAGGGACCACCTCTCCAGCCTGCCATTCCTTCAGCACTGTCCTCGACTTCCATGCAATGTTAAATAGGTGTGTCAACCAAGAAAGCCCCTCAACACTCAGAGCCTTCAGCATTTCGGGGGGATCTAATCAACCCCTCAGCGGCTTACCACAAAGAAATTGAGGATGTTTCCCCATCATCCTCCTAACCTGTCTCCATGACAGAGGGTGGATTAGTGGGGTTCAGAAGTTCCCTAAAGTGCTCTTTCCACCATCTATCACCTCCTCAATTGCTGCTGTACCTGCTGCCCTTCAGGCTCGTCAGTACCCCACAATTGCCTGAGGAGTACCCAGGGACAACATGTACCTAAAGGACTCCTTCAGATGGACAGCTTCCCTGACCACTGGTGTCCGCCACTGTGTCCACTACAGTGTCGAAAGGTTACTGCCCCGTGAGGCACTAAGGCCAAGACCTTAAGACCGTAGGACACCTCTGCAGCTTCAACAATGAAAGCTTTGAACATTGACCATTCAATTTCGGTGCCCCCTAACCTTCACAGGGATGCAGGAATAACTCCTTCAGAGCTGGGAGTTGAAGGCGCCTCCCTCAGATCAAATCAAATCAAATCAGATTTATTTGTATAGCGCCAAATCATAACAAAGTTACATCAAGGCACTTTACATATAGAGCAGGTCTAGACCAAACTCTTTGTAAATTTATTTAAAGAGACCCAACAGATCCCCCGATGAGCAAGCACTTGGCAACAGTGGCAAGGAAAAACTTCCTTTAAGAGGCAGAAACCTCGAGCAGAACCAGGCTCAGGGGGGGCGGCCATCTGCCTCGACCGGTTGGGTTGAGAGTGGGAGAGAGAGAGAGAGAGAGAGAGACAGGCAGGCATTGGAGGGGGGGGGGGTGTAGGCAGGAACATGTTGTTGCATGAAGTTCATGGAGTTGAGCTGTAATACAGAATTCATGCTATATGGGACCAGCAGGTGTTGCTGGAACATGGGATGGAGATGAGTCACCACTTGCAGGATGAGGACAGGGAGAGAGAAGAGAGGAACTGGGAGAGACAGAGACTTTGGCAGAACAGATGTTCCCACTTTACCCGCACTGCTCATTTGGGCTTGCCAGGTCTGTTCAGGTGTTTTGCCTGCCACCTGAAGCAACTCACCGGTTGATGATCAGTTGACAGCTCTGCCTTTCTCCTTTCCCAAGTGTCCACGGTCTCAGGTCAGATGATATGACTACAAAATCAATCATTGACCTTTGGCGTAGGGTGCTCTGTTACCAAGTACACTTGGTATGCTTCAGCATGCTTCTGTTCGGACATAGTGTTCATTATTGACAAACTGTGGCTAGTCCAATAACACCCCATGGGTTCAGATCAGAGAGGCCCTTCTGCCCAATGACGCCCCTCCAGGTATCTCCAACATTGTCAACGTGCACATTGAAGTTTCCCAGCAGCACCACGGAGTCCCCAAATGGAGCCCTATGCAAGGCTCCAGCCAGGGTATCCAAGAAGACTGAATGCTTTAAATTGCTGTTCGGCGCACATGCACAGACAGAAGTATGAGTTTTTGCCCCCTGCTTTCAAGGTGACCCTCCAATAAACTCCAAAAAAGCAGTGCTCAGACGGGGACTTGTAAGAATCCCCACACCTACCTTGTGCCTCACTCCCTTGGCAACTCCGGCGAAAGGTAACGTGCAGCCGAGGTTATGCATGAAGGTAAGCCCCACCAGCTCCAATTGGTAGTGCTCCAGCTCCTTCCCCACCAGAGAGGTCATGTTTCACGTCGCCCAGTTCTGGGTTCCTGAGGCTCCTAACTATCACTGCCACCCATTTGCGCGGATGATAGGAGAGGATGGGTGTCCACGTCGCTCTTGTGGGCCATGCTCAACAGGGCCCCGTGGCAAACCTGGCCACCAGGCACTCAGTGACAGGTCCTCCATCCAGGCCTGGCTCCAGACGTGTTCCCTGGGCCCATGTAAGTGTAACTTTCCTCCCTTCTCTATCTTCCATGGGGTCTTTTGAAACCTTCTTTGTCTGACCCCTCATCTGAGACCAGTTTGCTTTGGTAACACAGCTCCCAAGTTCACTGGGGCAAGCAAACACCATGATAAGATGATGCTTCCCAGAGCGGAAAACCAAATTATATATTTCAAAAATCTACTTACAAGACTGAATCATTTCATACTGGTCTGGGAAAGACTGATGAACTGCTGCAGATTGGAATCAGTTTTGTCTACTTTACAGTCTGTATGACTGGCACAAGGGTGTGTGTATGTGTATGTGTGTGTGTAGGGAGGGATGAGATGGAGGCTGAAACCCCATCCAGTTGTAGAGTCTGGAATACACCTGGGACTGCTGTCTAAACATCCCTTTGTTATTTTGCATGACTGCTCCTGCAAACGTGTGTGTATGTGTGCGAGACACAGGCCAAGAAAAAGATGCAGAGAGAGAGACAATGATTATGTGTTCACCATCCTGCTGTTGCTGAGTCATTAATTCATCTTCAACTGCTTATCTGTTTCTGGGTCATGGGGTGGTGGTGGAGCCAATCCCAGCTCACACTGCGTGAGGGTGGCGTCACCTGGGACAGGTCACCAGTTCATCACAGGGCCAACACACAGAGACAGACAGAGACCAACAACCACTCAGACTCAGACCTACGGGCAATTTAGAGTCACCAGTTATACCAAACATGCATGTCTTTGGATGATGGGGGGAAACTAAAGTACCTGGAGGAAACCCACGCAGACACAGGGAGAACATACAAAAGCTGGGAACCGAACCTGCAACCTTCTTATTGTAGGGACAACAGTGCTAGCCACTATGCCGTCATGCTGCCTACTGTTGCTGATGTATTTATAAAATTCCATTCAACATAAAGCATGTGAACCAAGACAAGGAAATCCATCAATATAAAAAAGTACCACCTGATTTACTACTGCAGGACTACAATTTAGCATTTCAGAAATATTAGCCTCATAATAAATGAATTCTAGTTAAATACTGCTATTATTATTATTATATTTATGCGTTAAGAAGCCACCCTTTTTTTCAATTGACTGAATGTAGCTGCAAATGAATAACACTTACTGAACTTGTTTGATGTGGGAATCCATGTGAGAGATCATTGAATTATGTGTCAGGTACTGTATATTGTATTTAGGAGTCTGCAAGATAGGAGGGAGAAGATGGAGCTTGGGTATTTTAATTTGCAAATAGGTTATCAACACCTGGAAGCCATCTTCTTTCTGCAATTTTTACTCATATCAGCCTTTTATATTTTTATAATCTTAACAATCTTCGGCAAGAAAAAATTACATCAGCCCCCCACAAATAGCAGCTGAGAAGAACACAGAGCAGTTCCCAAGGAAACGAAAACTTAAAATTGGTTTGGCTTTTATTCAAAACCATTTAGTTTTATTCTGTTCCATTTTTTTCCTCCACTAGAAAGACGCACAGATCAACGACAGCAGCAAGAGACCAGCAGTGAGGCCATAGTGTATGGACATAAGAACAATACTAAGGGAGAACATTTTTTGTGTTTGCATACTAACATTTGCTAATTGGTGCAAACTAAAGTTTGTGCAAATGAAAATGCAATTAGTTTTGCAATTTGTTGATGCCCTTGGACATTCCATAGTGAACAGTTGTGCTTGCCACAAATTTATTTATGTTTTGTCTGTTTCACTTTTACAATCTGAAAAGGGTTTTATTAAATATTATTGCTTGTGCTTTTGGTGAAAGAAATGCCAACATTGCAACATATCTTTTACCACAAAGAATGCTCTGACTATCTGAAACTGTGCTCTAATACTCCACCTGACCTATCCAAACATCTGAAACATATTGTCCATTCATATTCCTTGCTTGTAACAGAAAGATTGTATGCACTCTGTGTTCTTGCCTATGTAGGTGGATGATACTCTATCAAGAATGTGTGCTTAAATTAACAGGGAAATACTGTACCCCTGAATTCACACCAGGTTTTTGTTGTCAATAGATCAATCATTGTCTACTGTCTCAAGACAGCAATGTGCCACCATTACAGCCGGCCAGCTTTAATTCTCAGTCCAATGCAACAATCAGTGTCGAGACTCACCCCAAATTACAAACGGATTACATTCCAAACTGCCCTGCGTATCCTGAATTGTTTTTCAGAAACATCCTGCCGCAAGCAGCTGCAGAAAAACTAGTTCATGCATATGTTACCTCTAGACCAGATTATTGCCATTCATTACTAACAGGGTGTCAGGAATTCCAACTCTTAGTTTTGTTACATTTGGTTTTGTTTTCATGTCATTAAATCTCCTGTGATTTCAGATCCCGCCCCCTTCTCTACCCAGGCAATCTGCCCATTAATTGCACCTGGTTGTCCCCACCCATCCACACACCTGTGGCTCACCCTCCCATTTGGCCTTCAGTATATATACTACTCCCTTGTCCCCAGCCCTCTGCCAGATTGTCTTGTGTTCCTGCCAAGATAGCCAGCGGTTTTTTTTTTTTTTTTTCCCTCCCCTCCCCTCCCCTCTCCTGTTCTGCCTGACTACATAATTCATGACCTTGTCTGCATGTCTTGGACTCTGGATTCCCTGCCTGCCCCTTGTTGGATTTGTTTGCTGATTTGCCTCATTTCCTGGATGCTTACTAAGCCTGAACTCTGAAGTAAAGAGAGCTTTTCCTGCAACCTGATTGTCTCAGTGTCGTGCGTTTGGGTTCCAATCTGTACTGGTGATTCTCACTGTAAAATCTGGCCAACATGAACTCAGCCGACTCTGGTACACTCCGGGAGGAGTTGTTGGCCCAGGCCAATGCCCTTAAGCGCCATGAGGAGCAACTTATCTCCACCTCCACTGTCAAGTGGTCTGCGGGAGCTGGTTACACACCACGAGAAGAATATGGTCTCCATTCAGGAACATCTCCAGAGGATCTCCCTGTCTGATCGTGGACCAGCGCCGCCACCATGCTTCAGCTCTCCAGCCCAGACCCCTCCAGCATCTGATGCACCGTTGCCCCTTCCAGAACGCTATTCTGGTGCCCTTGGCTCCTGTCGCTTCTGGTGCAGTGCTCCCTATCATTCAAGCTACAGCCTTTCGCTTTTCCCACAGAGAAGTCCCAGGTGGCGTACATTGTCTCCTTGCTCACAGGCAGGGAAAAGGACTGGGGAACTGCAGAATGGGAGAAGCAATCCTCCATCTGCTCATCAGTCAAGTGGTTCTCCGATGAGCAACGAAAGATTTTTGACCATGTCACGCCCGGCAGAGAGGTCGCTAGAGGTTTGTTCAACCTGAGGCAAGGAGGGAGGTCCGTGTCTGATTATTCTATTGAATTCCGCGCCATAGCAGCTGAGAGTAATTGGAACGCTGCATCACTCTTTGATGCCTTCTACAATGGACTCTCAGACAACATCAAAGATGAATTGGCAGCCCAAGATCTTCCTGCTGATCTTGATGCATTAGTCGCCATCTCGATCCGCATTGACAGCCGTCTCCGGGAACGATGAAGAGAGAGGGTTCTATCCGCCATACCACAGGTACCATCAACCTATCCACCAGGGCCCTCATCTGAACCAGTCTCTGGCATCCCATGTGACACCTCCGAGCCTATGCAGCTGGGACGGACGCGGCTTTCCACAGCTGAATGACAGCGCCGTCTGCAGGAGAACAGATGTATGTATTGGTCATCCTGTCCAGTAAAAGACAGGGTTCACCAGTCATCCAGAGGACGCTGGTGAACCGGACTGTGATCTTTGAAACGCCCTCTCGGCCTTTGACTCAAGCTCAGCTGCTTTGTTCTGGGAGTAATCACACTGTCTCAGTCCTCATTGACTCTGGTGCTGAAACTAACCTTTTGGACCTGACCCTTGCCTCTCAGCTGGGTATCGGTTGGGAGACTCTCCGGGAGCCTATCTCTGCTAATGCGCTAGATGGCCACAGGGTCACTCATCAGTCAGTGCCTTTTCCAATGACCATGTCAGGTAATCACAGCGAAACACTCACATTTCACCTGTCTCGTGCACCCCAACAACCTGTCATTCTGGGTTCCCCATGGCTAAGAAGACATAATCCACACAGACTGGGTTTCGGGAACCATAATTCAATGGAGTGGTCACTGTCGTGCTGTGCGTTTGAGATCTGCAGTACCATCTGCTCCTGGTCTGCCTGTTATCCCTGAGTCTCCAGATCTTTCCGGAGTTCCTAAGGAGTATTTGGATCTGAAGGAGGTTTTTAACAAGACCAGAGCCACCTCTTTGCCACCCCATTGACCATACGACTGTGCGATTGACCTTCTGCCAGGTGCTTCTCCTCCTAAAGGCCGACTTTTCTCGCTATCTACTCCGGAGACCAAGGCTATGGAGAAATACATCAATGACTCCTTGGCTGCAGGAATCATTCAGCCGTCATCTTCTCCTGCGGGAGCAGGGTTCTCCTTTGTGAGTAAGAAGGACAAAACTCTGCGACCTTGTATCGACTACAGGGGACTTCACTGTGAAAAGCAGGTATCCTCTTCCCTTAATCTCTTCGGCTTTTGAACTGCTGCAAGGTCCCACCATTTTTTCCAAACTCGACCTCTGCAATGCTTACCATTTGGTGAGAATAAGAGAGGGGGATGAGTGGAAGACAGCTTTCAATACTCCCAGTGGACACTACGAGTATTTAGTCATGCCATTTGGTCTCACCAATGCTCCTGCAGTCTTCCAGGCATTGGTGAATGATGTTCTCCGGGACCTGCTCCATGTTTGTGTTTTTGTTTATTTGGATGACATTCTCATCTTTTGCAAATCCCGACAGGAGCATGTAGTGCATGTACGTCAAGTCCTCCAGAGGCTGCTGGAGAATAAGCTCTTTGTGAAGGCTGAGAAAAGTGAATTTCACGTCTCAGAGGTTTCCTTTCTGGGTTTCGTCATCAGCGCTGGTAAGATCCAAATAGATCCAGACAAGACCAAGGCAGTTACGGACTGGCCCACTCCTTCTACATGTAAGGAACTTCAACGCTTTCTGGGTTTTGCAAACTTCTACAGAAGGTTCATTAGAAACTGCAGTTCAGTGGCAGCCCACCTCACCGCTCTCACCTCACCTGAAGCTTTCTCTGGAAGAATGGAGACACTAGTTGGAGGGGGCGGAGCAGCCGTCCGAATCTGGAATACATTCGCTCAGCCAAGCGGCTGAACTGTTTTGAATTGTTTTAATTTCTCCCTCTCATACAGACCAGGCTCTAAAAACTTCTAAAAGCCCAACGCTTTGTCTAGGCAATATCAGCCAGAGGACACTCCATCTGACCTTGAAGGTATTCTCCCATCTACATGTGTCATTGGGGCAGTAACCTGGGAGGTGGAAGAAAAGGTAAAACGCTCCCATGCTGAACACCCTGCTCCCAGTGCTTGTGCAGATAATCGGTTATTTTTCCCTGCCAGTCTTCATTCTCAAGTTCTCCAGTGGGGGCACTCTTCTCAGCTGGCCTGCCACCCTGGGGTTAGGCGCACCCTGGTGGCCGTTGATGGATAAGGATGGATTTGTTGCTGCTTGCCAGGTCTGCTCCCAGAATAAAAAACACTCACCAAGTCCCCTCAGGCCTTCTTCATCCTCTGCCAGTTCCTCATCACCCCTGGTCTCACATATCACTAGACTTTGTCACAGGCCTTCCACCATCTGTCATACTCACCATCATTGATGGATTTTCCAAGACAGTTCAACTCATTCCTTTACCTAAACTACCCACAGCCAAAGAGATTGCTGAAGTTTTGTTGCATCATGTGTTTCGGTTGCATAGAGTCCCCAGTGATGTGGTTTCTGACCGGGGGCCACAATCTACTTTTCTCTTTTGGTCGGAGTTTTGCAGGCTGCTGGGAGCCACAGTCAGTCTGTCGTCTGGCTTCCACCCCCAATCCAATGGCCAGGCTGAGTGCATGAATCAGAAGATGGAGACAGCCCTGCGCTGCCTCACTTCCCGTAATCCCTCCTCCTGGTCCAAGCAGCTCCTATGGATGGAGTATGCCCACAACACCCTCCCCAGTTCAGCCACCGGCCTGTCGCCTTTCCAGTGCTCCCAGGGGTAACAACCACCCCTCTTTCCGGAACAGGAACATGAAGCCAGAGTTCCCTCAGTTCAGGCATTTATCCAGCGCTGTCGCCGCATTTGGAAGCTGGCCCCCTCCAACCTCCTCCGCTCCTCTGACCGTTATCAGCAGTCTGCCAACAGACATCGCACTCCCACACCTCGTTTCACCCCAAGGAAACATGTCTGGTTATCCACACATGACCTTCTTCTCAGAGTGGAATCCAGGAAGTTGGCTCCCCACTTTGTAGGCCCATTTTCCATCTCCAAGGTCATCAATCCTGCCACCGTCCGTCTTTGTCTGCCCCCCCCCATGAGGATTCACCCCATCTTTCATGTCTCAAAGCTCAAACCTGTCAATGAGAGCCCGCTTTCTCTCACAGGGGTGTCTCATTTTTCACTGAAAAGCCTTCTCTTCATTCAGAACACTACTGCACAAATATTAACATGAACTAGGAAAAGTCATCATATTTCTCCTGTGTTAGCTGCTCTTCATTGGCTGCGGGTAAAATTCAGAATAGAATTTAAAATCCTTCTTTTGACATATAAAGGTCTTAATGACCAAGCTCTATATCTCAGAGCTCATAGTTCCTTACTGTCCAAGGAGGTCACTTCACTCTCTGGGTATAGGACAACTTGTGTTTCTTAGAGTTTCCAAGAGTAAATCAGGAGGCAGATCTTTCAGCTATCAGGCCACTCTTCTATGGAATTAACTGTCTGTATCAGTCTGGGGGGGCGGACTCTGTCACAGCTTTCAGGATCAGGCTTAAAACATCCTTTAGGACAAAGCCTACAGTTAAAAGATAAAGTTTAATCACTCTTTCTTTAGTCATGCTGCTATAGGAATAGGCTGCTGGGGCTGCACTGAGCATAACTTCTTCTGTGCATGTATATAACACAACTACATGTCTCTAACTTTGTCTCTTCCTGCTGTCTGTGTCTTGTCCCTCTTTTCCTCTGTCTTCCTGTTCCCGTCAAACAAGTGTTGAATCATCTCTGCTCCATGATCTGCTGAGTACCTACTGCTGCAGGAGTTACCTTTAGTTATCATTACACACTGTTCACACTTCCCATCGTAACCTCTTCTTCTCCCCTACTGCTAATATTTACTAGTATACATTTAGTTCTACCACGTTGCGATCACTGTATGTTTTGTTTGTATTTTCCAGGGCATCTTCTCGTGTTCTTGTTCTGTCTCCATCCTTCTACAGAGTCCCCCCTCCTCTTTTTCACTCTCGCTCTCACTATGTCTCTCTCACTGCCACTGCTTCTCTCTCTGCATCCCCACGCCCATCTCTCCCTCCATCAACCCAACTAGTTGCAACCTCCCGAACCTGATTCTGTCTGAGGTTTCTGCCTCTGAAAGGAAGTTTTCCATCAAGAGCAACTCCATAAGAGTTTGATCTAGATTTGTTCGATATGTAAAATTCCCTGATAAAACTGATTGGTGCTATATAAATAAATTAGATTAGATTAGATTTAATTAAGAGGATAGATTATTAATTCCATGTGCTTCTGTTGCCAGTATGCGGTCTTATATTCATATCACAGTGTGAAAAGAAAAATGCGAAAATGACTACCGTATCAAAAGCCCAGTGTCATGGAAAGCATGTGGGCCTTGTATGGGGCCTGGGGGCGCTTCAGCACAAATTCCTCACATTGTTGGACATGTTTGCAAAACACATTTGACCAAGACTCCCTTTCGCTGTTGCAGCCAAGTCAGGAAGTCACAATGGCATGAAGGTGATGTGATTTCTGGATGCCTGTTCTTGTTTCGTACAGATGTGGTCTCAGCGGGACTGAGCCACAAGCTGCATTACTTGTATAATCACCTGCCCAGCCAGATGTTCCCTCAAAACAATGATCTTTACTTGCCAACTGTTTCCTTGCTGCATTGTGAAAGCAGCTGAGTCTGGTTCCATGTTCAAATATGATCACACAGGCCTGGGAAAGATAATGTTAAAATGTTCTATCTGGGCAAGGTTTACCAGTGTCAGGTGATTACTCATCAGTCATTCAAAACTGTACTGCACAGACCTTCCTGTAATTATATACTGATTTGTGTGCTCATTTTTGACATCTACAGTACATAACCCGCAGGAATTAGTTGTGATTAAGGCAATGGTTTAATAATTTTTTTGAAGCATTTATTAGCTTGACTGAACCAGCACTCTATTAAGACTTGGGCTTTTTTTGTTACGTAGGGATATTTTAATTTACTTGACAAACATGTATTGTATTCATTCATTCATTGAATTCTTATTCATTGTTGTTTCTTTACTTTTTTATTATTGTGACTGTCCTTTCGCATGTTGTCTTGTATATATGTCTTGTTCTCTACTGCAAGCTGAATATCCCCTCGTGGGACATTAATAATCTGAATCTGAATCTTAATGTTTTGGAATTAAAATTATTAACTAAGTCTCGTCTGATTTATATGTCTTATGGGTGCAGTTGACAGGTTTGGCTCACAGTGATCTTAACCTATCTTACTCTTCAAAGACTCACTAATTATTTACAATCACAGTTTTGGCCATAATTTTAATCTGCAGCATTGTAATAACCAGATTAATTGAACACGGTGAAATCACTAAAATGACCCTTTTCCTGCTGGTCATCACTGAAGCAGTGTTCACAGATGTCAGTGTTGGTTGGTAAAACTGTCGATGGGAAAACTTTTGAAGGCCAAAATACAACTAAGTTACATTCCCATGCATTTCTTGATCACAATGCAGGTCTAAGTTCTAAATTAATCCTGTGAAAGTAGGGTTAGTAGGGTTAGGTTTGGGGACAAGAAGCTCATTGTTTTTCTGAGCTGCTCTGGCCCAGGTGGCCTATGCACTTTATAAAATGTTTTTTTTTTTTTTAAAGAAGGGGTTGGGAGGAGAATAGGCAGGGGAGAGGTTAAGGTTAGGTTTGGGGTCACAGGGTAGGATATAAGAAAAAAAAAATTTAGGATGGGGGGAGGAAGGTTTGGGTTAGGTTAAGGTTAGGATTGGTGCTAAAATAGTCGTGTGGATTGAGGGGAGAAAGAGAGAGGGTGAGAGAAAAAAAAAATAATAAAATAAAGTAAAATAAAATAATAACAATAATAGGAGAAAAAAAAAAGTATGTGATTAAAATGTTCATACCTTTCTGTAATTTAGTATTTAGAGGCCATACCACGTCCCTTTGGTTGTTTTAGGGTAAAGGGTCCATATTTCGATTTTACTAAGATGTACATGGATAAAAGAGAATGTTTAAATTGGATAAAAAATAAATAAATAAATAAATAAATGAATAAATTTTAAATAACGGTTAATAATGAATAAGTGCTTAAAAACATAGGGTTAGTAGGGTTAGGGTTAGGGTTGATTTTATTCAATCACTCAAAAAACAATATGCTGATGATCTGCTGTCACTACACCTCCAAAGAAAGGTCTGAGAGAGGAACTGCATCACTGCATTGAGAAAAATTAAGTTTCTGCCGCTGAAAGGCTCAACTAAATCTCATAATCATATCCTTCATTTCATATGAGACACAGAAAAAGTGTAAATTATATGACAGTTTAAGAAGAAATTGTGCAAACCAGTATACTTTGATACAACTGATAAAACATATAAGCACATCATGGGCTGGATTTATATTCAGGACTCAGCATTTTCAGTCAAAGGCCATCTAGTTAAAACCTTCTAATTATCTCTTGTATTGTACTTGTATTGCTGACATATACAGTATTTACAGAAGAGTGTTCAAACAATTTGTTGGTTGTAGTATTAAAGCTACTGATACAATAATTTTTTTTAAGTATAGCCATGATTTCCTTGTCCCAGTCTTGCTGTCATAACCAGAAGACATGTGGAAAGTCACAGTGGATAGAAAGATTGGGCATTATCGATCCAAGATTGTAAAATAAGTTATTGTATTAAAATTATGTAGCTTTGTGTTATTAACAAATTTCCTTTTTCTGTTGTTTTTTCCCCAATCAAGACAGCACTCCTGTACTGCAGAATAAACATAGGTGTTCCTGTCCTGGAGAGGTTCTTTGGTGAGGATGATACCAGAAAGGATTACAGGCTGACCACAGAGTCTCTGGTGATGATGCTAGACCTTCTCCACCAAGAGTGGAGACACAGAGACACCCACCAAGTTGGTGGACAATAGAGGGTTAGTTTGGGTTTTTGACCATCATGGCTGCTTCATATACAGGTATGCAGGCCAGTTGGGGTTAGTCCATGGTACACCCTGCCTGTACCGTGGGCTGTACAGTTTGAATAAAAGAAAAAGTTCAGTCATTCATTATCCTTGAGATGTAGCGTGTTGGTTGCTGACCTTAAGTTGTCAATACTAAATGGAAAGATAACATGAGTAACACAGAAACAACATCAATATAATCAAACTCTTATAAATATCAGATTGCAATGAACAGTACGCAAACATAAAAAAAAAGTCATCACTTGTCCTGCTCTCCTCTCCTTTGCCTCGCTCTGAAGCCTCATCTTGATCAAATTGTAAAGTTCATCTTTTGTCTAATCTGTACATACTTTGTTTTTTGTTTGCTTTGTCTTTTTTTGGGTTGTTGGGCCTTAGCCTTCCTGTCCAGGCAAATTTTTTCTTGGATTGTTCTAAGCACAAAGAGAAGCAAGTGAAATAGTAATCACAAGATTACATTAACATAAGAATGCCAAGAATTCCCCAATAAAACCTTTACCTGATGCCTTTAGTTATATGGATTATTTTTAACTGAGTTTGATGCAGACCTAAAATGTGATCAAATTTAGGTGAAAAAATATCAAGTGCCATGTTTTTGTCTTTATTTTATAAGTCACTTCAAGTAATGAAAGTACATTGTGAGTTTTCAAGTTGTGGAAATTCTACCTCAACACCTTGCAAAGAGAAGTCTTTCATCTCCTCGTTTGTATTTTTATACAGGTTAGTAACCTCTGTTAACACTTAAAAGTGGTTGATGAACAAATTTATATTCAGTATGGTGACTTTTTTGTTGTATTAGGTGCAGAATTAATAGTTAGCTTGTTATAATTGTAGAAGCCGGAGCTGAAACTAAGTTAGTAGTTGCTCCACGTCAAGTGTCGGAGGAAAAAATACTTTATGGTGCATGTATACTGAGAAGACTCTCTTGGTTATGTTTTCAAATGGTAAAAAAATCATGGTCGAAAAATAAATATGTCAACAACGCAAAATGTATTGTACAAAAAGCTTCTTTTCATGTATAATTAATGCTGGGTGTACTCTTAGCTCATAATGATATAATGCTGTTAACCGTAAACCACATACGTCTGGCACTACGCTAGTCAGCAGTAACACAACCACCACGCGTTAATGTGGGTGGAGTGATGATGCAAACAAACAGAGCAGGGAATGTAACTACTTCATATTTTATTTATTTTCAAGTTTTAATATTGCTTTTCTGTAGAAGTTATGGTTATTATACGGCTCTAAGGTTGAGTGTATTCCTTTGGGTCCATAATGGGCTCTGGCATTGAACTTAAATCTAGTTTAAATGAGTCAGCTTTCATCCTAATTAACCTGAACTGCAAATTAGCTTTGCCTTGTTTTGATTTTAGTTGTTTATGTGAACCTCATTATTGAATTTATGGCAAAATGTTTCAAAACAAAAAAGATTTGTGTTTATATTTCTATTATTCTAAATGCTATAGATGCATAATTAAGAGAATGTGTCTTTGTAAATAAAATAAAAAAACAGCAACAGCAATATTGAACATCTTCTGCCTCCTTGTTTCTGTTTTTATACAGCTTTAAACAGATGTTCTACATCACATATGATCTGCATACCAGACCTGAATGATTCTGAAGTAGACTCAGAAATTTATTGGCTTAGTCTCTGATAGGCATTGATGTATCGACAGCACCCTGGTGAGCAGCCTAATGTAAACCTCCTTTCATGCTCTAACATCTCTCACAGCGAACACACACACAGTAAATAGTTCTTTCACCTGTCCAGGTTTTAAAACCATCCAATCTCCCATCGAAGTGTCTCACAGAGGCTCTAACATTTTTACAAGAGCAAGAACTTGGGTATGAGAAGAGACAGATCTGTTAAATAGGCTGTCACTGTGGCAGCTCACTCTCTCTCCCGTGTGTGTGTGTGTCTGTAACTGCACGTGATAACACTGTTTTCCGCAGTTTGTTTCCTCAGCCCAAGCAGAAAGGTGACCGGCATTTGAGAAGGGGTCAGTTGGCTTTTAACTGCTATCGGCTTAACTTGCATATATGCACAAAATCTTAACATATTTTTGATCAGCTCCTGAGGGAAATGTTCATCCGTTTAGCTACGAATCATGTCTTCTGTTCACCAGCTGCTCTCTAACTGAGACTGAGACAGTTTGTCAAAGCTGCAGCCGGTTGCTGCTGGATATTTGTTGGGGAGAACACCAAACTGAAGAAATAAAGTAAGTTAAAGGCTGGTGTTGTGACTTTCTCGTCCCTTAAAAGTTGTGTGAGAGGTTTATTTGTGTGACACGCTGCTGTTGATACAGGAAAGCACGCTGAGCCCAGGTAAGTCTCAAGTATTAAAACAATAACAGCTACTATAGCAGCTAACGATGAAACTGAACGAAATGCAGTCAACAAAAATGGCAGCTACCTAACTGGCCTCTCTCTTTCCCCAGTGCAGGTGATTCAGCCCGCTATGGCTATAACCTACGGCTGTCATCCCCGGTGCCCACGTGGCCCAAACCCTGCATACCTCCAAAGCAATGAGACCAAACAAATCAAAAAACAAAAAAATCCACCAGTGAAATAATATATGGCTCCTACAGCTGGTAAGAGCTGCAGAACCGGTGGTTGGCATGCTTAGTGGGGTCTTTTTAGTCATTTGATCTGTTGTTAACGTCACAGTATTGGTTGTAGCAGCTCTGAAGTGTTTTTCCAGTTTCCTGACTCCGCTTGTAGTTAGAAGTGTTATGTAGAGTGTAGAGAGACAGGGCAGGGTCTGTGTTGGAGCGAGAGGGAACATCAGAGCAGTGTGAGTTTCCTCTAAACCAGGGTCGGTCAAGTTGAAAGGGAATGCTGCCTGTCGGCGTGTTTGTGTTTCAGCTGCTGTTTGTTACGCCAGGTGCTTCGTTTTGCAACAGGAGTCTGCAAGACAAAAAAAGATGAATGGGAAAAGCAGGGAGAGAGAAAGCCCAGATGTGTTAAGTGTTGAGGAAGGCCAGACTCAACCTGAGTTCATTCAGCCCCTGGTCTCTGACAGGTCACACTATCTTCTCATATGGTGTAACTTTTGTTTGCCAATAACTAGGGAGCTGAATCTGGGGCAGCTGGCCTTAGCTGGAGATTCTTAAAGATGTTTCATCATCCAAGAGGCTTCATCTGTTCTGACTGAATGGTGGGGAAACTCTGGAATAATTAAGAAGGAAGTGGATAGCATTTGGCTCTTGTGATGATTGCCAGTTAAAGTCACTTAAGGTCAAGTGTCAATGACTGTTGTTCAGGTCACTTGGATTGTGGATGGTTTATTCTTATTCTGACCTGCTCTGTAATCTTTGCTGGTTGTCAGGGACTTTTTCTGCATGTGGTTAATCATATATTTAGCCAAATTCTAATGCATGTCCTGCTCTATAGTTTGTTTTTTGCTAAATGGAACCGTTCTATAAAGAAAACAGGTCAGGTGAGAATTGCAATGATTTCCTCAAAGACGTCTTTACTAACTGAGGTGTTTGTCCAACCAGTGGAGTCACCCCCTGATGGGAATGTAATAGAATGATGTTTAATGCACGTCTGCACAGAGTTGGCACTTGAATAAATTTGATGGAGGGGCATTGAGTCAACGAACTTGTTGGAATTTGTCAATGACAATAGCATTGACAATTATAAGTTCGTATTCAACACACACTGTGCCACTCTGCCTACATGCAAAGCCTGTCTCTTTCTCTGCCTACATGCCTACTCTCACAGCTATTCACACATTGCCATACATGCACGTAAAAATATGCTGCCAACATTACTACATGTATTATGAAGACTAAGCAACTGAAGTTATTTAAATGTATTATTTACATTTAGAATAGTCGGAGGCGGCTGTACCTTCTAAAGTGAGCGCCCTTACATTCACTGGTGTGTTTCAGTAAAGTCATGATGCTCTCAGACGTGACCTGAACCCAATCAAAACAGATCAAATGAGATTTATTTCTATAGCGCCAAATTATAACAACGTTACATCAAGGCACTACATATAGAGCAGGTCTAGACCAAACTCTTTATGAAATTATTTAAAGAGACCCAACAGATGCCCCGATGAGGAAGCACTTGGCAATAGTGGCAAGGAATCTGCCTTGACCGGTTGGGTTGAGAGTGGGCGAGAGAGAGAGAGAGAGGCATGGGGGGAGGGGGTGTAGACAGGAACATGTTGCTACATGAAGTTCATGAAGATGAGCTGTAGTATAGAATTCATGAAGATATGGGACCAGCAGGTGTTGCAGGAACATGGGGTGGTGATGAGTCACCACCTGCGTGATGAGGACAGGGAGAGAGAGGAGAGAAGCTGGGAGAGACAGAGACTTCGGGAGAACATGGTTAGTAAATGCAGTACAAATGCTTAGAACTGGGAGAAACAGGGATTTTTAAGAAGCATAGTTCTTATCAGCGCATGCAGAGGGGAGGGAGGGAGAGAGGGAGAGAGAGAGAGAGAGAGAGAGAGATGCTCAGTCCTTCCCCCAGTAGCCTAGGCCTATAGCAGCATAGCTAAATAGTAGATGGACTTCAACTTTTTAACTATAAGCTCTGTCATACAAAAATGTTTGAAGCCTGATCTTGTAAATTACTCTTGAACCTTGAGTCCGTCAGCCAGACCAATACTGGAAGTTGGTTCCATAGAAGAGGAGCCTGATAATTGAAAGATCTGCCTCCTGATTTACTCTTGGAGGCTCTAGGAACCACAAGTAAACCTCCATCTAGAGAGCAGAGTGGCCTACTCGGACAGTAAGGAACTATGAGCTCTCTGAGATATGATGGAGCTTGGCCATTAAGAGCTTTATATGTTAACGGAAGGATTTTGAATTTTACTCTATATTTCACTGGCAGCCAATGAAGAGCAGCTAACACGGGAGAGATTTGATCTCTTTTCCTAGTTCCTGTTAATATCCATGCAACAGCATTCTGAATCAACTGAAGGCCTTTCAGAGATTTGTTTGGACATCCAGATAGTAACGAGTTACAGTAGTCCAGGCTAGAAGTTACAAATGCATTGACTAGTTTTTTTGCATCATTCTGAGAGATGATGTTTCTGATTTTCCGAGTGTTTCTCAGGTGGAAGAAAGCTGCCCTACCGACTTGTTTTATATGAGGGACAAAGGACATGTCCCGGTCAATGGTTACTCCAAGATTTCTTACAGCGGAGCTGCAAGCCAAACCAGCTAGGCCTTTCTTTGCAACAAGTCCACTGATCAGCTGTGTGTGGTGCTCAATGCATGGAAGCAGTAGAAAAAACAAACCTTCCTTGTCAGTTCAGTTGAGGTCTAGCAGAGCATAGTCCAGTCATGTTGAAAAATTTATGAAGTATGTAGGCCGTCAAATATCTGAATACAAAACAAAGGAAAAACCAATGTATTATGTTTCTAATAATATCATCCCTACCTTTGCCTCAGTAGTTTGGTCTACTATCTGCTACCTTGTCCTTTTCTTTATGATCCATTTTGTACGGTAAATTGTTTTTCAAAGAAAAAGTTAACACTATAGTGCAGTAAACTGCCAGACAGTAACACCCTTGTTGTGTATTTTGGGTTATTAGACTACCCGTAGTTATGCACATGTTGCATGTGTAAACCCGCGGGGTTGTTATTGTTGTTACCATGTCGGTCCGACCAGCCATGAGAGTACGTTACACTGTGGTAAATAAAACTATTAACGTTGTGGTCCGAGAATTAATTGTTATATGGACGATAAGATATAACAAAAAGTGGCGACGAGGAAGACTGGACAGACGCTGCAGTCTGCGACGAGAGAGGGTGTGTTTTTGTTTTTCCCTCTGCCGACGCCTTGGGCTGACCAGGTATTAGTCGCCGCCGGGGAGCGAATGTGTTTCCTGTGTACCGCGGTGGATGCGGGAGTTTTCAGCTACACAGGGAGGAGTGAGCGGCGGAAAAACGAAAGGAAAACACTGTGAGTAACGCCGTGAAAAGAAGAAGAACGACGTTACGGGAAGGAACGGTCTATGAGGGGAAAAGCGCCATTTAACCAGGAGCCGAGCAATGGCTGGAGTTATTGGCTCAATCGGTCCCTTCAACGCCAGCACGGAGCAATAGAGCTCCTATAGAGAGCGTTTTGGTTTCTTCGTCGCGGCAAACGGAATACAGGAAGACAAGTTGGTGCCAACTTTATTGAGTGTGCACAGAAGAAACTACTCACAGAAAGTGACTTGACTCTTGAAAAGGCTATAAATATCAGTGTGGCAATGGAATTGGCTTCAAAAGAAGCTCATGCTCTGCATGCTTCAGGCAAAGTACACAAAGTGGACAGTGGTAAAACAAATGCACAGGGACCATGTTTCCGGTGTGGCAAGTTGGGGCATCTTGCTAATGATTGCTGGTGCAAGGAAATGGACTGCAACAACTGTGGGGAAAAAGGGGCATGTGGCACGAGCATGCAGGAACAAAAAGAGCAAAGATAAAGGATCAAAGATTGTAAATAAAAGAGACACTGCAAAATACAAAAAAGAGAGAGATGTTCGCGCAGTTAAGCATGATGATGACCGAGTGACTGATTCCTCAGAAGAAGTGTCGACTGCAATAAACACTGCGAATATCGCATGTGGCTGACACGTCAGATGGCATTTGGGTCAGACCCAAGCTTGAAGGACATTCTGTAAAAATGCAAATAGACACAGGATCAAAAGCATCATTAGTGTCATATGATGTTTACAAGAAGTTTCTGAAGCACCTTCCACCTTCAGACGCAGTCTTTAAAGGCTATACTGGACATTGAGTGCCTATGAGAGGGATGGCAGAGGTGACTGTTCAGTGCAATGATCAAACTGCTAAGCTGCCTGTGTATGTTACCCATAAGAGCTGTCCTGCTATAATGGGGCGTGAGTGGCTCAAGAAAATCAGACTCAACTGGCAAGAAGTAAGGAAGCTGTCACACAGGTCCAATCAGCTGCAGGCTATACTGGGAAAACATAAAGAGGTTTTTCATGAGGAGTTGGGCAGCATGAAGGACATTAGCGTGAAGCTGCATGTCAAGCCTGACAGCAAGCCAGTGTTTATGAAGGCCAGACCGGTGCCGTACGCCATTTGGCCCAAGGTGGAGGCTGAGCTGGACTCACTGGTCAAGAGCGGCGTCCTGGAGCTGGTGACGACCAGTGAGTGGGCCACGCCTGTCATTCCTGTTCCCAAGAAGGACGGAGGAATTCGGATCAGTGGAGATTTCAAGGCAACACTAAATCCTGTACTAACTGCAGAACAGTACCCTCTCCCTCTGATTGATGACTTATTTGCTGGCGTGAGTGGGGGACAAAAGTTCAGCAAAATAGATCTCAACCAGGCTTACTTGCAGATGCATGTTGAAGAGCAGTCACGTGAAATGCTGACTATCAACACATATAAGGGACTTTACTGTAATACTGCAGATTGCCTTTTGGCATCACATCAGCTCCAGTCTTGTTTCAGCGAGCAATTGATCAAATCCTGAGTTGCTTGCCTGGAGTGCAGTTTTACTTGGATGATGTCCTGTGTACAGGAGCAGATGATGAAGAGCATCTGCGCAACTTGGATGCAACTCTTCACAGACTGGAGGAATACAGACTGAGAGTTCGTAAAGAGAAATGTGACTTCTTCCAGTCATGATTGACGCTAAAGGACTACTCACTGAACCATCGAAAATCACAGTGATTGTGGATGCACCCTCACCACAAAACGTCTTTCTTAGGACTGTTGAACTACTACGGATGGTTCATACCCAACCTGGCATCACTTCTGAAACCTCTGCACAATCTGCTGTGCAAAGAGGAAGCATGGAACTGGACATCAAGCTGTCAGGAGGCTTTTCAAAAGGCAAAGGATTCACTGACGGTGTCAGAGGTCCTGACTTCAATCCTTCACTGCCAATTCAGCTTGTCTGTGACGCTTCTCCCTACGGGGTAGGGGCAGTGAAGGCTGAGACCAACTATGCTCAACGTGAGGCTCTGAGCATTGCATCTGGTGTCAGAAAATTTCACCAGTACCTGTATGGTAGGAAGTTTACACTTTTAACTGACCACCGACCTCTCACGACCATCCTGGGACCTCATACAAGGATACCATCTCTGGCTGCTTCACGACTGCAGAGGTGGGCGTTGCTGTTGTCAGCGCATTCATATGGCATTAAATATCACAAGTCAGAAGCTCATTGCAACACGGACGGTTTATCCAGGTAACCTCTCCCTGCTCAGAAACCTAACTCGAACACTGTTGAAATTCTCTATTTCAAGGACATAGAGAAAGCACCTGTTTCAGCCGTGCAGGTAAAGAAGGCGACCAGAAATGACCCTGTGTTGTCTGCTGTCATGGACTTGATCATTAAGGGTTTACCTGCAGGTGATGATGCAAACTTGAAGCCCTTTCTTGGAAGGCGGGCGGAGCTTTCTGTACAGTCGGGATGTTTCTGCGGGGGAGGAGAGTCATTATTCCCCTGTCACTCCAACCAAAATTGTTACGACAACTTCATGCAGGACACAGTGGAATAGTGAGAATGAAGGAAATAGCAAGAAGCTATTTTTGGTGGCCAAATATGGACAAACAGATTGAAGAGATAGCTCAAAGCTGTTCATCTTGTCACAAGGTCTGGAACAACCCACCATTAGCTCCTCTCCATCCATGGGAGTTCCCACAGGAGCCATGGTATCGTGTGCACATTGACTTTGCAGGTCCAGATGAGGACAGAATGTTCCTTGTTGCTGTTGATGCACACAGTAAATGGCCTGAAGTGACTATCATGAAATCCACCACCACAGAGAAGACTATAGAAGCACTAGGAGAAATGTTCAGCAGGTTTGGATTTCCTACACAGCTAGTCTCTGACAATGCATCTCAGTTAGTTTCACAGGAAATTGATGTTTTCCTGCAAGCTAATGGAGTGCACCACATTACATCAGCTCCATACCATCCTGCAACAAATGGCCTTGCAGAAAGGTTTGTTAAGACAATGAAACACGCACTGAAAGCATCTCAAGGTCAAGGAACACTACATCAGAGACTACACAAATTCCTGCTTAACTACCGAAACAGTCCCCATGCAACCACAAAGACGTCGCCAGCTAATCTGATGTTTAAGAGAGACTTGCGCACTGCCTTTGAGCTTGTGAAACCCTCAGCTGTGAAAGACACTGTACAAAAACAAGAGAAACAAATTCTGTACAGAGGTCAAAAGGTCAAAGACTGGGTTTTCAGCTCAGGTGAATCTGTGCTGACCAGGAACTACAGAGGGAAACCGAAGTGGGTTCCTGCAACTGTTATTGCTCAGACTGGACTAGTTTCATATACAGTGCAAACAGTTGATGGCGTTTTGAGAAGGCATGTGGATCAACTTCTTCAGACCCCGCCAGTGTCTGCTGAACTGTCTTGTGAAGATCCTAAGGATGCACTCAACTCCTCAGTTTGTCCTCCAGCGCGCATGTAAAGAACCACTACAGGGACAGCAACTCCAGTTGCGGATGTGACTGAAAAGAGACTGGGACATCATATGTCACAGCAGTTCCCGAAGCAGACTCTTCACCAGAGAACACAGAGACTGATGTTTCTTCAGACCGCCGGTACCCCATTAGAGAGCGGCGGCCTCCTGTTCGTCTGAGTTATTAGGTTAAGTTAGCATAATTAAACAGGTGAAGAAAATGAAGTATGTTTAAGTTTTGTCCTGTTACAGTTCAGACAGAAGAAATTGAGTAGACGCTCAGTTGTTTTTTTTTTTCTGTTGTACATCTTGTGTAAGAGGGGAGATGTTGTGTATTTTGGGTTATTGGAGCACCCGTAGTTATGCACATGTTGCATTATGGTTAACACCACGGGGTTGTTGTTACCATGTCGGTCCGACCAGCCATGAGAGTACGTTACACTGTGGTAAATAAAACTATTAACGTTACATCGTGGTCCGAGAATTTATTGTTATATGGACAATAAGATATAGCAACGCTAATGTTAAATTAGTGTGTGTAGTATTGAAATTCATTAGAAAATTTCAAAATATCCCAAATTTTATTTGATTAAAATAAATTGTCTGCAAATGGAGCAGACATACAGACAGAGGCTTAACACATAGTGAGCATCCTTTTCACTTCATTGCTGCAAAAGAAGCTGCATCCCTTTGATCCAAGAATCAATAAAAGGCTCTCTATTATAAATTCATGACCCTATCACACAGATCAGCAATGTATATCAGAGACTGCAGTTAAGAGAGGGCAACCAAAAGGACAGGGAGCCTTGAAGTATAAACCTTATGGCAAGCAGTAACTGTACAGTGAGGATTACTAACAGAACAGGTATCTGTGTAAGCACACTTTAGATCAAATTTAGTTAACTGTTTTGCAATCATATCTAGTCAAGGTGGTTATTTATCGCTTTACAGACCAGATTTAGAGGGATGGACCTGGAATATTTCAAACACCAACAAGAGCTCAGTCTGACAATTGACTCAAACCTGATGTTTGGTATCTTAGAAAGCTGTGCTTCCACCTGGTCCTCTGCTCACAGGTCAACCCACCTGGAGCATCTGGTTTGTCCCTAGTGAAATAAAACATTGATCAGGGAAAACAAACGCAGCACAATGTAATGTTATTTGCTGCCTTTCATTGGATTTGAATCTGTCACGTGACTGGTATTATAATTACCTTTCTTAAAGATGTCAGTGTTTTAGAGTCTATAATATAAAATCTGAGTTGGTCCCAAGGCTTTGTCCTTAGGTAAATTATGTGGCAAATCCCTGTATGCTTTAATATACATATTTATGCCGATGACACTATTCTTTATTGTTTTCCTCATTCTGTGCATTCTTTCATCTGTAACATGCCTTTGATGCCTTCCAGAAATTATTGATAAATCCTGATTTTGTATTATAAAAAAATGTTTTTTATAGAGCAAGACAAACGAAGTAATGATTTTCAGTTACATATCTTAAATGACTTTGAACAGACTTTCAGAATTCCATTGTTGAAATAAATCTTGTATTCCACGAATGACCAGAAAGAGTTTTTTTCCCTTCTGTCCTGGATTATGGAGACAAAAGTTCCACCACACTTAAGATGCAGTTTGTCATTTGGCTTTTAGATTTATAATAATTGGCAATAGTTATGGTACTCGCCGTTGTCTCCTCTTATCATAAGGATGGTTGGCCCCCCTTAGGAAAGAAGTCCGCAGCAGTTTGTGTTTATTTATAAATCCTGGATTAGGAAACAACCGCTCTACATTGGTCCACTTTTGCACTGGAACTCCTCAACGCTAATGATCCCACTCATCTTCAACACCCTTGGAAAGACTACTTTAAAGGGACACCTGTCTGGGTGCGTCTCTGCGTGTATGTCCCGTGCAGCTCTGGTCCCGTTACGCAACCCTTATTTGGGGGAAAAACGGCCCAATCAGGGATTATTATACACCAGAGGAAACCTCAGGGCCTCTGCTATTGGAGGGAAAGATTGTTTTCATCGTAATTTTTGATTGACAGGAAACGCTGCCTGCGCTTAGTAGATGCGCAGTCTGACGGACCTTTAAATTAGCGTTACCCCAGAGGGGAAAAAAGATAAAATGTCCAATTAACTCGACAAGATGGATAAAATTGAACCGCGGATTATTGTTGGGCACATCTTCAGCTTTAAAATGAGGCCAAGCTTGTGGTTTTATTCAGTTTTAGTCGGGGTTAGATCAAAGAATGTTCGTATTTCACAGAGATAGAAAACGATGTGTGATTTTTTTTTTTGTTTTTGGTGAGCAGGCTTGTTGAAACCTTTACTGGGAAATAAACTCAATTTTTGCGCTTTGGTGTTGTTTCTATGACAGTATACGAATTTTTGGAGGTGAAAGAAATGGGGTAAAGATAGTACAAATATGTTTATAGTCCCTTTGTTGTTGACGAGATGCCGCTTGTTGTCTTGCCGTTGTTTCCTACTGTCCGACATATTTTCAGTAACTATGATAAAACCGGAGCACCCAGAAACATCAAAATTTTTGTGCATGTAGCTGAAAGTGTGTTAAAAGCGTTTGCGTTGAAATTCTCATTAAACCCTGCCTACTGTCGCTGTATAGAGGACGCCTTTCTTATATTTATTAGTTTGGGACACCGGCGTCCCAACCACTAGGGGGACTGCACAAAGAGGTTAAAGTTTCTTGATGCATAGATGTGGAATAATTCACTGCTTTTGTTGAAAAATTTATCCTCTTGACCCCCTGAAACCTTTTCAGTCTGGAGTATCAACTGAGTCGAGATCAGAGCCGCAGTTTAACACGCTCCTCTGTGCCTCAGTCAGAGTGGTCACCTGTCGAGAATAGAATAGAGTCTCTGTCTATGTTTAGGTCTATAGAAACTGTGTCTGTCCCCCGACCAACTAAATTTAGAAAAGTTAATAAACCCAAACTAAAAAAAAGAGGAGCTAAAAACAATAACCTAACTTAAATTAAAACAGCCACAAAGTCAGTCTCAAATAACACTGCGATCAAATGTAGACTGTTGAACATTCGATCATTATCATCAATATCTCTACTAGTAAATGATCTCATTGCTGATCATCGTATTGATTTATTTTGTATAACTGAAACGTGGTTGCAGCAGGATGAGTATGCTAGCATTAATGAAGTTACACCCCCAACTCATGTTAATTTTCATATATCTCGTACCACTAGACTCAATTGGCTTTTCCCAGCATGTGAATGAACCCACTCACTTCTACAATCATATCCTTGATCTTGCTCTAACATATGGCATTGAAATTGACAAGCTAACACTTCTTCCCCAAAATTCTCTCCTGTCTGACCATTACCTTATTACATTTGAGTTTACTTTAATGGGCTCCACAGCATTGAGGAATAAATTCAACTATAGAAGATGCTTATCTGAAGCAGCTGTGGCTAAATTTAAAGAGAACATTCGGTCATCATTCCCAGCAATGCCATATCTAAATGAGGTTGATGACCTTGTGACTAGCACTATAGCCACACTAGGTTAAAATCTCGACAATGGCGCCCCTCTCAAAAAGAAAGTATTCAAACTGAGGAGGCTGGCTCCCTGGTATAATTCCCAAATCCGTGACTTAAAGCAGACATCAAGGACATTAGAAAGAAATTGGCGTTCCAGTAAGTCAGAAGAGTCTCACAGAGCCTGGAAAGATTAGCCTAAAAACATATAAAAAAAAAAAAAGCTCAGCTCAGCAGCGCTACAAGAAAATCATAGAAGAAAACAAGAAAAATCCCAGGTTTCTCTTCAGCACTGTAGCCAGGCTGACAGAGAGCCATAGCCCAGTTGAACCAGTGATCCCCTTAGCTCAAAGCAGTGATGATTTTATTACCTTTTTAAAGATAAAATTCTCACGATCAGAGAAAGAATTTATAAGCTCTTGCCTACATTAGATAAAAATCTCCTTCTGAATACAGCAACTCCTGAATCAGCTGCAATGCCTCTTTTACATCTGGAATCATTCTCACCTCTGAATCTCTCAGAGCTAGCTTCTATAGTCTCATCATCCAGACCGTCAACCTGTCTATTAGACCCAGTACCTACTAGCCTCTTTACAGAGATCTTTTATTTAATTGACCCTTTCATTCTAGATTTGATTAATCTGACTTTTTGGTTATGTACCTCAGGCACTTAAGACCGTGGTCATCAAACCCCAGCTAAAAGCCTAATCTTGATCCAGATGTTTTGGAAAACTATAGACCCATATCGAACCTTCCATTTATTTCTAAATCATTGAGAAAGCTGTAGCAAAACAACTACACGACCATCTGGATGGGAACAGTTTGTTTGAACATTTTCAATCACGATTTAGTGCCCATCATAGCACAGATGGAGTTAGGGTTAGGGTTAGGGTTAGTGCTGGTTAAAGTCTCCAATGACATTCTAATGGCTTCAGACAATGGATCAGCCTCCATACTTCTCCTTCTAGATCTTAGTGCTGCATTCGACACCATAGATCATAATATTTTACTACAGAGACTGGAACATGAAATTGGAATTAAAGGAACTGCACTAAGGTGGTTCAAATTCTAGTTATCAGATAGACATCAGTTTGTTCATGTAAACAACAGCTCCTCCTCATGTACTGTAGTCAGTCATGGAGTCCCGCAGGGTTCAGTACTTGGACCAATCCTCTTTACGCTTTATCTGCTTCCTCAACATCATCAGGAAACACAGCATCAACTTCCGCTGCTATGCAGATGACACTCAGCTGTACCTATCAATGAAGCCAAATTAAGTCACTCAGATAGTCAGACTGCAGGCATGTCTTGAAGACATAAAAGTCTGGATGACTGGAAATTTTTTACTTCTCAACTCTGACAAAACAGAAGTTATTGTACTCGGCCCTAAGCACCTGAGAAAAACACTATCTAATCATCTCATCAGTCTGGACGGCATTACTTTGGCTTCCAGCTCCACTGTAAGAAACCTTGGAGTAATTTTTGACCAGGACATGTCCTTTGTCCCTCACATAAAACAAGTTAGTCGGGCAGCTTTCTTCCACCTGAGAAACATTAGGAAAATCAGAAACATCCTTTCTCAGGATGATGCAGAAAAACTAGTCCATGCATTTGTAACTTCTAGGTTGGACTACTGTAACTCATTACTATCTGGATGTCCAAACAAATCTCTAAAAGGCCTTCAATTAATTAAGAACGCTGCTGCACGAATATTAACAGGAACTAGGAAAAGAGATCACATCTCTCCCGTGTTAACTGCTCTTCATTGGCTGCCAGTAAAACAGAGTAGAATCCTTCTGTTAACATATAAAGCTCTTAATGGCCAAGCTTCATCATATCTCAGAGAGCTCAAAGTTCCTTACTGTCCTAGCAGGCCACTCCGCTCTCTAGATGGAGGTTTACTTGTGGTTCCTAGAGTCTCCAAGAATAAATCTGGAGGCAGATTGTTCAGTTATCAGGCTCCTCTTCTATGGAACCAACTTCCAGTATCTGTCCGGGGGGCAGACTCTTTAGTAATTTGGTGCAGTATTCTGCACTACAGCTCAATTCCATGAACTCCATGCAGCAACATGTTCCTGCCTACACCCCCCCTCCAATGCCTGTCTCACTCTCTCTCTCTCTCTCTCCCACTCTCAACCCAACCGGTTGAGGCAGATGGCCACCCCCCCGAGCCTGGTTCTGCTCGAGGATTTCTGACTCTTAAAGGAAGTTTTTCCTTGCCACTGTTGCCAAGTGCTTGCTCATCGGGGGATCTGTTGGGTCTCTTTAAATAAATTTATAAAGAGTTTGGTCTAGACCTGCTCTATATGTCAAGTGCCTTGATGTAACTTTGTTATGATTTGGCGCTATACAAATAAATCTGATTTGATTTGATTTTGATTTGAAATAAAATACAGCTGGTGGCAAATACAGTTTGGGACATTTTTTGTCAAAAACAAATATGTGAATAAGCTTAAAATAAAGAGAAATACTAAAATTTTTACAGAAACAAGTATCCTGTAATCTTTATAAAGAAATAGAGCTAACATTAATAGGGATGCCAATTCTTTGCCAGTGTGAACACATGTGCATATTTTTCTGGAGCAGAGGAGCAACGGCAGATGTGCCAATGTGAGCCACATTTCTATCCAAATAAATTAGTACTCATGGTCAGAGATACTCTGACAAAATAAATGATAAATTGAGGAGTCTGCAAAAAGATCCCATATCCTTATCCCATTTGAAACGATTCTGTACAAATACAGAATTTCTCACAACTACAATGCAGACATTGCCATACCATTTGAGCCCACAGATTATGTACCTGTAGATATAATGTAAGCGACATGTTCTGCTTTCATAACTGATAATTTTAGCTTTGCTAATAGATAAAACATACAATGGTTTATGTTGGAACAGATGAAACACCTTATTTCTGACAGAAGCTAACAGAAGTCCGGCGGTAGAATTGTGATGCTTTTCTTCATTTGTGAATCCCACTAGTCTGACTCCAACACTTTATACTGCAATAATAAGTACCAGCACTTGACAGACAGCCATGCCAGTCAATCATTGCATCCAGACCGAAAAAGAATGATTGGAAAGGCTTTTTGAGGCCTGCTACTGCCAGGCAATGTAAATCCAGTGCAATGGATCTATTCAATGCTGCTGAGATGTGAAGAGATTGTTCATTCATTCATCTTGAACCATTTATTCGTTTCCAGGTCATGGGGGGTGCTGGAGCCAATCCCAGCTCACACTGGCTGAGGGCAGGGCACACCCTGGACAGGTCACCAGTTAACCCAAACACGATGTCTTTGGACGGTGGGAGGAAACCAGAATAACCAGAGGAAGCCCACACAGGCACAGGGAGAACATACCAACTCCATATAGAAAGGCCCCAGGCTGGGAACCGAATCTGCAACCTTCTTATTGAGGGGCAACAGCGCTAAACACTATTACGCCATGCAAAAACAAAAAAAAAATTTATAATGCATTACCTCCTTTAGCTTTAACTTGATCACAACAGAAGAAATCATGTCCAATTGACCACTCAGCAGAGGAACCCAACTGACTACCGCCCATCTTAGGAAAAAAGTGCTTGTGCGTTGTTATAAAAACTGAATTATAAAACAGGACCAGACTGAGTTCTGCTGCAGACTTTAAATAACCTGGGTTCTCTTTCTGGCAGGACATTTTTTGTCAAGTCAGCATCCGATTTATGTAAATGTGGCATGGTTGGCAGAAGTGAATGCACTGTGTGCAGAGAGAAGAGAAAATATAGGATTAATTTTTGCCCTTTGTACATGCTGTTTTGTGTATCAGATGCTGGCACCATACACTGGAGCAGTGAAATCACCAGACTACGTGAAGAAACACACAGCAGCCCAAACACCCATGTATAGGTGTGTAGCATGTAGTCCATGCTTATGCTGCAAACACACTGGGTCAATAAAGACTTACCCCCTCGCTGACTTCCATTTTGTAATACCTCAGGTTTAGAAATGAGCCCACACCAATGATAAATTCAGATTTTGCAGCAACTGTTTGCCTAGCAGTCTACAACAGTGGTCCCCAACCACTGGGCCACAGACCGGTCATTTGGTACTAGGCCACACAAAAAGTCTGTATATATGACTGACTCAATCCTGTCTGTGCTAGAAGAGGATCAACTGCCGGAGATTGCAAATGACATTGTCCTTTAAAGTCAGTTTCAGACAACAACTCTAATGGTTATCTGCACTAAAATAAAGGCAGAATATCCCATGATTGGCAAAAATCTACCTTGCTTCCATTTCCAACATTTTATCATGGTGAAGTGGATTTTCTGCAGTTACAGCAACCAAAACAAAATTACAGAGTAGACTGGACATAAGTACAGTAACACACTTCAGTTGAAGCAAGCTCAGGTCTCCCACTAATTTGGTATAAAATAAAATGCAAGACATGAAATATACATGAAAGAAATAGCAATAAAAAAACAAGAAAAAAAATCTTCTATTTTGCTTTGGCTTCTGCCTACCATACACTTGCTTTGGTCAGCCTTCATACATTCACCGTAGTGGTGAAGTGTATTTTTATACAGTTTGTTTTTATTTGTTTCTATGCTGGCCTGTGAAAATATTGTTGTCATGAAGCCGGTTACGTGACGCAAAAAAGTTTGGGGACCACTGGTCTAGAAGAAATGTTCAGCATCAAACATCAATCCTTGACTCACCACATCTGTCTCTATAAGTGGAAAGCAGCTCCATTGTTAACTCGTTTTTCGATCAGATCATCACTTCTAGTCAAATTAGCATGTTAACCAGCTAGCCCTGGCCTGTCTTGACACCTTTAATAGCCACTCAATTTTTAATCTTCCCTGAAGATGTGGCGCAGCCCAGAGGGAGTATTATAATCTTACTGAAGCTCTTGTCAAGCCACAACCTTCACCCAGTCTTAGCAATAAAGTGCACTCAGCAACAAAGAAAACTTACGATAAGGTCTCACTTGCAGCAACAAAGCCACAGAGATAAAAACCACCTTTGTGCTTTGTGACACAAAGCCACACATCAGCCTCCTGTGTAGCAGCAGCAGGACGCTGTTATCAGTAAAACAAAAGCCTTAAATAAAAGGCACTGAGTACACTTATGCTCAGTATCAAACAGCACAGAAACATTGAGGCACAAATGTGTTGATGGAAAACAAAAACTGAGTCAAATGTACAGTAAATGGTGGACATATTAACCATGTACTGGCTGGAATAGCCACAAAACAAAAGTCATTATTCCTCAAACTAATCAAATGAATTAATACCTAATTCTTTTGATTACACTGATTGATGTTATCGATTTTACACACTTTAGAGACTCAGACCTACAGTACAGGCCAAAAGTTTGGACACACTTTCCTTTTCATTTGAATAAGAAGGTGTGTCCAAAATTTTGGCCTGTACTGCATACAGAAAGTGCTTAAATAATGCCCCTCAGTGTGTTCAATGTGTTGTGCTTGGAGCCCAATCTGTTTTGCCTTTTCAGTCCCAGTTTCCTTGCTGTGTTTCCCCCTCCCTCCCTCATCTATCTCACTCTGTTCTAGGGGTGGATCCATGGAGCTGGCAGTGGCTGCAGGTGACACTCCTGACTTCAATCAGCGCAGCAAGCCTCAGCCTCTTAGCCTCTCTGAGTCACCCGCTGGCCAGTTCATTGCACTAACCCTCGTAAATGTCTCAGCTTGCCTGTGCTGCTCGTCAGTCTCCAGAGTCTGCCCCAGCCAAGTCCACCCAGTTCCCCCCTTCTGCCATTCCCTGCCAGAGCTCCACCAGTGAAAAGTGCTTCCCATCCCATGATGCTGATTATTTAACGTTTTTCTATACAAGAATTTGCAGTTTAGGTTTTTTGTTCATATGTGGAAAGAAACAAACCCTGTAGCGCATGCAAAAACTGTGATTCTATACACAAGGTGACATTTACATCAGAATTGAAGCTGATCACTCAGCAAGGATTGAGGGTTCAGAGGGAGAAGGTGATGTCTTCCACATGGTGTTGAGCTACTGCTGCACATTCCTCACGACATGTACAGTGAATCATTGTCTGAGACTGTAGTTGGAGGAAATTGCTGTTGCTTATCACACAGTTGAAACTAAAAATCAGTGCACTGTAAATTATCCCAGCTCAGCTGACTCACAATAAAGCTGTTTGACGAGGGTGGACCTCGTTAAGCAAGGAAACCAGATAGTGGTTTCATCCACCACCTTCATGCTGTGGTTTTCACTTACTCACAGGCCGTGCTGTCATTCACAACAATTATTCACAACTATCATGGAAAATACTTATAAATAACATAATTTCTAAAAGGGCTTAAGGCATTTTTGTTGGAAGAACATGTGCACATTTTCTAACTCAAAAAGCAATCAAACTAGTGATACTGATTTAAAAAAAGCTTCAATTAATGGAAAATAGAGCAACACATACTGTTCTCAGCTATAATTCCAGAGCAAATGTGATTGAAATGCACAATAGATTGAGATGGTAACAAGCTGCTATTGTTAAGGCTGAGCCTAATGTGTGTGTGTGTGTCATGTCAGTTGTGTGTGAAGAAAAAAATGTGAAGATGAGGTGTGTGCTACGAGGGTTAGGGTTAGTAACATAGGAAGCCACAGAGAGGACAGAGCATACGTTTGTGTTCAAGCTACTCTCACTTAGGCAGGAGGCTCAGTACATCCTTGCACTGTTGAAATGAAGTGCCTGTCTCATAAGCACACAAGGTACTGGTTTGTAACATGCTGCTGCAACAAGTCAAACCAAGCTGTGTTAGTTGTGATAAGCAGGAGATTCCCAAGAAAGACAGGAAATGACCTGCAGCTGGAGGCCAGGGTTGGACCAATCCTGGGCAGCTAATTTAAATGCTCCCAATCAGGTTTGGCCCCTTTAACTGCACCTACCCCCACAATGCTTGCATAGTTGGTTGTATTCTTCATTTATCCATTTGTATGTGTTTTCCAAGAAGGGCACCGTAGCATAGGCATATAAACCTAGATGCAGCATTGGCTGCTTCAGCCATACTGGGCCAGGAAGGACCACCTTGTTTCTTTTTGTTTTTTCTATGGTTTATTATCTACATAGAGTAAAAATACAAGTTCTTTAACACATTGTATACAGGACAACTGCACTACTACTGTTGTTTTTGTTCACAGGCCAGTCCTCCACTGATCAATACTGAGGTTTGACCTACAATCTGGCAGTCAGTCTGGCATCTATGTATATTTCTCTGTGATAGAAATGCAGTTTCATGACTGACCAAGGTGTATCTTTATGACCCAGTCATCTGCCATTCAGTTGACCAATGGTACCACTGGCTCCCGCAACTCTATCACAGTTAAGGACATGCGCACATTTCTATGGAGAAATTGAGTGAAACAAATTAGAATTTAAATGATTTATCAGCACGCAAATCAAATGTATAAATACAATGTTTGTGATACTATTTTTCATGAAGAATTTATTGCAAAGTCTCCTTTTATTCATTGTTTTCCTATCATTGATTATAATTCATAACCTTTTGTTGGGATTCACTGCAACCACCTCCTTACAACTCTGTGTTATAAAACATGACGGGCGGGGAGCGGGAGGGTTGCTGTAAGCAATCCCAGTCCACATCAGGTAGTAATGGTTCCTATAAAACATGTTTGGCAAAACCATTTTGTGTTATATAAACATAATTCTTTTGCAGGAGTTGGGTAACTATATCACACATAAGAGTATTTTTGATCCTTCTTGGTCTGCATGTCACAGGTTCAATGTCCTGTGTAATGGATGCAGCTGTAGTTCAGAAGGTGGGACAGTCCTTGGGCCCACTGACCAAATCCACTAAAAGTTTGACTTGGAGAATATGTTTCAACACATCTCTAAATCATTTAGATTCCATAAGGAACCATAGTTTTTTACTTTGCATCACCAGTGGGGCTCACCCTATGAGCTGCCTTGCAAATCTGTTCGCCAAGCAACCTTGATAACATGAAACTGTGTTTTACAAAAACCTTGAAGTTTTTAATGCAGTTTGTTTGAACTAGAAGTCCAAACAAATGATTTAGAAAGAAGAGGGTATTCTCAGAGTCCTTGATGTCTTTTCGTGATGGTATATTCTTTTCATTAACAATGCACAGTTAGTTTAGGGATAGATAGGAACAAATTGGGCATATCAGGGTGTTGCCACCATGGCAAGGAAACGCGAGCAACTGGTATCCATAAGTTGTGAGGAAATAATGCTACCTGCTATCAGTGCAAATTAAATTCAGCTATAAGAAGATTTTTTGATACCAATGTAGGATGCAAGAGGGTAAAATAAAGTCCTTTTCCAAGACCTTCACAAATTGATTCTGGCAAAAGACACCAATCGAAATTGCTACGAGTGTATTTCAAAATTTCTGAATCTTTACCTTTGAAGAAGTCCCCCCATTGTCTGCAGAGATGTAGGCGGACCTTCCAGCAGAGCAACAATCCCAAAAATGCAGCAAAAGAAAGTTACAATTTGTTTATTGAAAAACAAAACTACAGTGGCCTTTCTAGGTTGCCAGAATGGCCCAGTCAATCATCAGACATAACTGCCATTGAACATGTGGAAGGAGCTGATGATCAAAGTTCACAAGAGGGCCCCTGGAAAGCTTCAACATTTAAAGACAATTTAGTTCAAAGAATGTGCCAAAATCACTCCACAGCACTGCAGTCAATTTGTTTCTTCATACAGCAAACATCTTGAAGCTGTCATTACAAGAAAAGGCTTCTCCACTTAACATTCAAGAAGTGTCAGCGTATTCAGTGCGTTTTTTCTTGGTTCAGGCCACCTTATTACACTTTATTTATTCATGGGAATAGCCTGGATACATCCATCCATCCATCTTCTATTGCTTTTCCATTTCCAGGTCGTGGCGGGTGCTGGAGCCAATCCCAGTCAATGAGCCTGGATACATATTTACTGAAAAAAATATTGACATGTTCAATCCTTTATTTTCTCTCTGTATTATAAGCACCCACTCAGTCTGAAGCCTTTTTACAAATATGGACATCAACACGGCATCATTCATTCATCCTCTACCACTTGTCCCTTTCCAGGTCGTGGGTGGTGCTGGAGCCAATCATAGCTCATCTTGAGTGAAGGGTGGGATACAATCTGGACAGGTTGCCAGTCCATTGCAGGGTCAGCACATAGAGAGAGACGAATAACCACTCACAGTCACACTCAGACAAGACAAGTCACCAATTAACCCAAACATGATGTCTTTGGATGATGGGAGGAAACCCACACAGCTTGGCACAGAATGGCCCCAGGCCCAGGAAATGAACCTGCAAACTTTAATTGTGGAGCAACAGCCTAACCACTATGGCTCCCTGATGAGCCCAACATAGGATCATTATAGTCTATATTTACTCATAAAAAGAGGAAAAAATTGAGCCTCACTCTTCCTGAGCTAGTTTCATTCCAATGTCTTCCCAAAGAAGACGATGCATCTTGGCTACCCAATAAGAGGAGAGAGGAGTTGAGGGTAAATAGGTTGTAAAATATAAAATTACCAGTATATTTAAGTCCAATAATAAACCAAGTGAGAGCAGGTTTTAATGACTCTCTGCAGAGAATCACATAACATACAAAATGGTTCACTGATGCATTTGATATGGCATCAGAATTATTAGATGTAAGAAAAGCACCTCATGAGGCAACACAAACTTGCACTGGTAACTCATATTTACATTAATTATGGATCAATGGAGTTGCACAAAATGAACGTGTCAGTTAGACACAATTCTCAAGTGATGACTCTCAAAGTCCCAGCTCACAACCCGCAAGGGAGAACCACTGAAACAAGACAAGGAAAGAATTAAGCCACTGCACAATTTTTGGCAAGTTTTAGTGGGAGATTCTTCTATTTATCATCAGTCATCATTAAAAGCACTTGATGAATACCAGTAACATTGCTTTAGCCTCTCAGGTTGAGTTGAATTAGTATGGAGGAGAGTTATTGGAGGAGAGGCATATATCAAAGGCTTGCATAGTTGCCCTGCTGTCTGCTCCCTTTTCTCTCATCCTCAGATCACTTTCTTAATTGAGGAGCAAAGTGAGCAAGCACTGCTAGCACTAATTAAGCCGGTGAAGATGGCGTGGGCCTCAATACCAGCAGAAAGCCAGGGATGAAAGCTTCATTAATGAATCACAATGCCGTGACAACACTGATAATTACCTCCATGGGCAACAAGATAAAAGATAAGATTTAAAAAGAAATATGGGAACTTCACTTAGCTGAAGAATACCCAAAAGAGATATGGGCTCAAAGAACCCAGTTGCTCTATGTGCATGAGGAGATGACTGTTTTACTATATTTGTAGGAACCAAAATGCTGGACACCATAAACTTAAATGGCTGTTTTAGGGTTAAGAGCTAGTATTAGAATCGTCAGGATTCAGGATTCAGGATAACTTATTGTCATCCAGCATGCCAAATTTAAGTCTATATCAAATAATCAAAAATTAATATTGAAAGACATCAGTACTGACCTCAAATAACATTTAAGAGGGGAGGGAAACATAGGGAACTATGTTAAAATGGCACTAACTAATTTAGTAAAACCAATAATAGGCAATACTCAAGACAGCAGCATTGAGGTGGCAACGTAAAGTGCATCGGCTGAAGTGCAGCATTCTCAGGGCCAGGCAGTGGCACAGCTCAGCAGTCTTACAGCTCTTCCTTAGCCTGGTGGTCTTCGCCCTGATGGGTGGAGTCTTCCATGATGCAGAGGGCTGGCTGCAGTGCCCATTTCTCTTGCTGTCATAGCTAGCTTTGCAGCCATGAGTTTAAGGCCAGTTTGTGGCCTTTCCTATGTGTCGCTGATTTTGCCTTCGTCTGAGATTTTGCGTTATATTTTTATTCTGGGACCTTCCTTCTTTGCTTCCATTTCAGACCCTCTTCTCCTCTTTGAGACCCATGTTAGAATATTTCTGAAGTAATCCAATAAAAAAATCAATCAAAAATAGATTTTATACCATTCTAAAACTCTCTTTTATTATTTCATTGTGTATCATTCACTGCTGACTGAGACTCAAGACATGTTCAGCCATTTCTGTGAAAATGGCGAATGAGTATCCTTTTCTGTCTGGACTGGAATATTTCAATAACTACTTTGTGGGTTGCCATTGCATTTATGGCTGACATTCATTATGCCTAGGGGAAAAATGTTTCCTAAATCATTTCTGGTCTTAATGAGGTGTTTGTTTGCTTACTTTCAAAACTTGTTTTGACAGTTCACGAGCTAAATGATAACAGACTGCAGGCAGTCTGTGTAAGTGATATAGCTTTGGATTTATCTGTGCACAAGTTTACTGGCAGACCAAGATTTGAGTGAGTAGTCCCCATTTCCAATTGGCTTGTACTCTCATCTTTCTTTGTTAGAAATGAAAAAGTGGTTCTTTCCAGGAAGGAAATTCTGGAGCATCATCTTCACCGAAGCACCACATGTCAGTGTGTGAGTTTATGGGTGGGCAGTGTCTTTTGATTTAAACATGGAAAAAACAGCTGTTAAACAGGAGGGACCAAAAGAATAGATTATCAAATCTTTCTGTTAACATATAAAGCTTTTAATGGCTAAGCTCCATCATATCTCTTAGCTCATAGCTCCTTACTGTCCTAGTAGGCCACTCTGCTCTCTAGATGGAGGTTTACTTGTGGTTCCTAGAATCTCCAAGAGTATATCAGGAGGCAGATCTTTCAGTTGTCAGGCTCCTCTTCTATGGAACCAACTTCCAGTATCGGTCCAGGTGGCGGACTCTTTAGCAATTTTCAAGACCAAGCTTAAAACTTCTCTGTGTGACAGAGCTTATAGTTAAAACGTTTAAGTCCATCTACTGTTTATCTATGCTGCTATAGACCTAGGCTGCTGGGGGAAGGACTGAGCACCCCTCTTTCTCCCTCCCTCTCCCTCCGCTCTGCATGTGCCGACATACCAATAACAAAGTTTCTGTCTCTCCCAGTTACTCTCCTCTGTCTCCCTGTCCCTATTCTGCGGGTGGTGAATCATCACTACCCCATGTTCCTGCAGCACCTGCTGCTCCCACATCTCTATGAACTTCACCAAGCATCATATGTTCCTGCTTGCACCTGTGTTGCATAACCCCCCCCCCCCCCCCCCCCCCCCCCCCTCCTGCTCTCATCTCTCCCTACTCTACCCAACATAACCCCTCCCTCCCCCCAGTTGGGTCTCTTTAAATCATTTTATAAAGATTCTGGTCTAGACCTGCTCTATGTGTAAAGGGGGACGATTATCAGTTCCTGTATTCTGGAGGAGTTCCGATACTTTGATCTGACTATATTTTGAAAAAAAAAAAAAAAACTAAACTAAACTAAACAAAACATGGGTACATTTTGTAATTACATCCTGAGGAAGCATTTGGCCTAACATCAGATATTTCAAGATACCAAAACAGCTCAGAGTACAGAAGTTGATTAGCCAAAAATTTCAGAGCCATCTCTACTAACATCCCCTTGCTGTTTATTTAGGGTGCAGAGTGAGGATATTGAGGATGTCTTTGTGCTTGCATGGAATTCCTTTTTATTTTGTTAGGGTTAGGGTTAGGGTTATCTAATCAATGAGTAAACAAGACAGCTGTATTTAAACTGCCTATTCCAGTAAAGGGATTTTATCTTCCAATTATTTCTACCCAGCAAAAGCTCCAGCCTATGTCACATAACCGGATTGTGTTGTTAACTAGTTATGTTGGTGGCTTTGTCTCTCTCATGCACCTTGATGTCAGGAACTGTGGTGAGTTGATAGTTATTTAGTAGTAATGTCTATTAATAATCAGAGCATGTTCTAAGGAATGTAAATTATGACTTTAAATAAAAACCACTCTTTTATTGCATTTTCTCCAAAGCAGTTATCCCAACATTCAGGCTGGTATAGTTGGCGCAGAGTTGAAGAATAGCTAAGATTATAAAATCAGGCCGGGTTGTGTAGACATAACATGTGGGCCTGTTTACATTCTTGCTGTGCAGGCAGGATGCTCTGGTGTCTCGGGGCCAATCTCACTATCTATTCAGGGAGAGGAGGCGGCAGAAATCTTCACCCAGCAAGGGAACAGAACAGGATATGCCAAATACAGGATGATTCTTCTGTGCTGATAACAATAGGATTCTCATTTAGGGACTTTATTCCTAAAGAGAGACTATGGGATGTTTTGGATATTGTTCAGGGACTTTATTTCTGAATGCAGGGGGTCAAGATTCTTCACAGATTAGCTATTTTTGGGTGGTGGCACTGAGTAAACAATTTAGCATGATCTAAACTGTTATTTTTGGACAGGTTGCGAGCAATCTTGGGTGTTTCCTGGGTCATTCATTAATTCATCTTCAACCACTTATCTGTTTCTGGGTTGCAGGGCGCTGGAGCCAATCCCAGCCCACACTGGATGACCGTGGGAGTGTTGCTGTATTATTTAACATCTGATGCTAGTTTCGTTGTGATTTCAGCACAATCTGAATGGAGCCATTTTGTATCATGAAGCCTTCTGCTTCTAACAGGCTTCAGGGCCACCAGGTTGCCCATCCTAAAAATTTGAGTACATTTTGCAGGTACTAAGGTATTTTGCCACAAGAAGAGATATTGACATAGGAGAAATATTACTGAATGAATGGATCTGTACACTTTATGCATTAAGAAGCATCAATGAGTGCTGGAATTTTAGCGTGTTCTGTTATTAGCAAACATCAGCGTGCACACACATACTGTCATCCAATATAGTCAATTCTTGCGAACATGTATGCACATGGGGCTTTAATGAATCCACTCCTGCATACTGTCATAGATGCTGCAACAGAGGAGTCACTGTCAGGTGCAAGCTGTGTGGTAAGGATCAGCCATTTCAGAGCTGTGTAATATTAATGAACATGCAGGCCTGCCGACACATAGTCACACATGATTTAACCTAGCAAACTTCGCCATTAGCATTACACACACTCACTGTGCATGCATAAACAGATAAGATTGCATACAGCATGTTGTAATTTCTATTTTTAGAAATAAAGAAGGCTCGGCCTTTGGTAAATATGGCAGTATAATTTGGAGATCTGGCTCACAAAGATGGATGTCACCTACACACTACTGCACAAACAAGCAACCTAGAGCACACACTCACTCACTCATCTTCATCCGCTTCATCCGTATCCAGGTCAGGGGGTGTAAGCCAATCCCAGCTCACATTGGGCAAGGGGCGGGGTACATCCTGGACGGGTCGCCAGTCCATCACAGGGCCAACAGAAAAGACAGAGACAAACAACCACTCACACTCGCATGCACACCTATGGTCAATTTAGAATTCTCAGTTAACCTATACATGCATGTCTTTGGACAGGAGGAGGAAACCCACATGACCATGCAAACTCCACACAGAAAGGACCCAGGCTGGGAACTGAACCCATGACCTTCTTATTGTGGGGCGACAGCACTAACCACTACAATGCCATGCTGCCCCCCCTAGAGCACACGTTAGATGATTTTCTGTAAACCACAAGTAAAACCATACAATAAGTATGGGTTATACAATAAGCAACTTTGGGTTTGTGGCTTTTCTCTGGAAGTAGCAAATGAGACTGCAGGAGATCATCTCCAAGAAGAGACTATAAGTCCATCAAACCTAGGCAGAGATAGTTTTGATGATTAGCATCACTGTTTTTGTCCTCTTTTTCCATCTGTGTTGCTTTACTCAGCCTTGAGCATCTATCTTACTGCTGCTCAGTCACATACGTATTTATGCTGAGTGTGTTGCATGTGTTTCTCATATTTCCGTGTTCATGACGGTTAGCAGTAGTGTCACTGTCAAACAACCTACAACCTGACCCATGGCACAGTCACCAAATTTTAAGAAAAAAAAAAAAATTTTCAAGAAATTGTATGATCTCCTAACTCCTAATTGCTTGGTGAGGGACTGATGAAAACAGGAGTTTGATGAAAAGAAAAATGTATAATTACATGAATACAACAATATCAACCACAAGCTTAATATCTCGGTCTATAAAACAATCAAAACAAACAAAATACAGCGATGGATGAAGCAAGATGTTAACAGCAAAAAACTGACCTTCCATAATGAGTCACAGGGGAACATATATAATGGTTTGGCAAAACAAAACAAGCCACAAGGGGAAAGACTAACAACTACATGAACTACAACTAATACAAAGAAAATCCCAACCACAGCTAAAGCCACCTCACCTCAACTCAGCAGTGTGGTATAACCTTACAGGGCAGGCCCTAATACAGTACTCCACCATTGGAAAAGAGAAGATCTCCTTGATGTCAGCTGTATTGCAATGATGGCTGCCAGTTGTGCAGTGACCACACCTCAGAGTTAAACATTGTTAGTGAGGTCTGCCACTTGCAGTGGCATTCCCTCCAGGAAAATTCACTCGCGTTCTTTGTCCTGATACGCCTCCTACACAAATTGGTTCCCTCTGTGCGCATGTATCCGGCCACAGGACACAAATAACTAGATGCAGCTCCCTGTAATGACATATAGTGGACAAAAGAGGCTAGAATTATGGAGGGAGGAAAAAAAAAATCACTACTTTCATCTCGCCTGCTGGGGCTGTCGTGCTTTCAAAAAGACTGGTCGGGAATTTGAAATTGAAGCTATGCCGGCGGTGGGGGAAACATACGAGTACATAAGAACATACAAGCGCATAGACATCAGGCCCCTGATGCCCTGTGGGTATTCGCGGGGGGTTCCTTTTCAAAGACTGCAATTTGGAGTGTTTTCAACCTCAGGGCCCTGCACTATTTCATGTAGCTAATATTGGCTGACTCAAGGTCAGTAAATGAAGGGGGATGTTAAGTGAGACGGTGAAGGCAGACTTGCTCCTCACCATCTGCACTTCCTTTGATATGTTATGTGGGGTTGTCAGCACAGCAGGACAACAATGCTCTCAGTCGCTGTCGAATCATTTTAAACGGCCAGTAATTAAACAGAATGTTAAATTACATACATCAGTGGAAGAATGAATAGAGCTGTAACCCATCTTTTCTTGGTTAAAGTCATATAACAATGTTATTTATGTGACAGTTGGGTTATTAGTCGTTCCAGGTGTGGAGTTTTACACACTTTGTTTTGTGGAAAAGACGAGGAGGGGGTAGCATTGTTTCTCGACGAGGAGGATGACTCCCCTGGAGTAACAGAGGCCTTCTCTGTCTCCAGAGCATCTGGACTGACGCAGAACTGAGGCAAGGCAAAACTGGGGCTTCAGCTAGGGCCTCCAGCCAGGGCAGGTAATGCAAAGTTCAACAGGAAATGGGCTCCAGGGAAGTGGAAGGGCTTATTTAATGTGTCTGTGGAGGCGTCCTTCTGTTTGGTCTAAGTAAAGAGCTTCTAAAAACAGTAATTTATGATAGTCTAGACAGTGACTGTGAGACGTCCCTTTTTGGTGCTCGCAGCATACCTTTTTTTTTTTTAAATAAGACAGATTTGTAGGTATTTCATTTTTTACTACTGGTTAAGATGGTGGTGATGGTCATACAGGTTGGGTTGGGTCAGGTTGGATATAAACAGCAGTGGCTTTTTAACTTCAACATATATATAACAAACAGCAGCACTCGACAGTAATTTAGTAACCCCCCCCCCGGTTACCAAAGAAAAGCATTTCTACCTATTATATAACACAAAGGTGGTAATAGCATCCTTTGTCCTCGATATATGGACCTCATGTGCACCTGTAATAAGTAATTAATAACACTTTTTGTCTCAATTTGTATGCTTTTTGATGTTTTTTAGCCAAGAGGCTGCAGCTGTCTTCCACAGCAGTGGAGGGCTTGCTTTTGGGTGCACTTTCACTGTACATTCCTGAGTCTTCTTAGCAAGTGTTTCAGGAGGGTTAAGGTTGTGCTTTCTTCCCCAAAAATCTAGGAAATGGAAATATTTCAAGCCAGTGAATTTGGGCTTTTCTATCTTCATTTCCTGAGATAACTTACTCACTGCTACTCTGTGCATCTTGACTTGCTTTGTGTCAATTAGGAACAGACTAAATAATCCTGAAAGAAATTATGCAAGTAACATTGTAATTAGTTAGTTAATTTTGTACACTGTGACTTGTTTGTCATTTTCATAGCATTACTACTGCAGAAATCCTCCTAAATATATATATATACAGTTGAGCAAGATACTGATGTTCTGCAATGCATCATGGTTAAAATTAATTGGCAGGTAAGCTCTCTGATAATATATATTTTTGCTGTGAATTGCTCTCACAGCAACAGACAGGCCAATATCTCTTAGGAACTTTTTGCTTAATTTCTAACCCAGACCTATACTAGTTTTTGTTATCACGCACTTCAGGCAGAGGAAGAATGGAACCTTCGCTTCCTTAAGATTTTGGTACTGATGCGATACATTATCACCAGCTGTAATCTCTAACAATTTTTTCACAGTTTTTCACAGACAACCACAAGCCGTGAACCTCAGTAAGGGAACTCCTTCATTTAAACCTCAATGATAATAAAGCACAGTTTGGTTATCTAAAGTTACATTTTGACAGAGGAAATACATGCTTGTAAGTTAAGGTTAATTTACTTAACAAATATACATACAATCTAAGTTGGATGGATGTTGTTATGTGGTAATAAACAGTTTGTAATGTAACTTAGGAATATAGTTATTGCTACCACGTAACCTTTAGGTGTAATGTCATATTGTTATGCAAGTTATCTAACTAAGCTAATGTCAGCTCCATTTAGAGACAAAGATACTGCCTTTAGGTTACCTATAGACCAGGCAGAGAACCACTGCCATTGAGTCAACCGCTTTGACTCAATGTGCAGGCACATTGACAAATGAAGCCTTGAAATGTGTACTTTAAAAACAATTGCAGTCCTTTTTTTTTATTGTAATAAAAATCACATTTCATTGATGCTATGCTTGACTTGGACCACAGTAGAATGTGCCAAAGCAACTCACAGACTTATTGCTGCCTCCCAGTTACCGTACATATTACACAACTCTTAAAGGAAGCGTTTCCTTGCCACTGTCTCCAAGTGCTTGCTCTTGGAGGGATCTGTTGGGTCTCTTTAACAATTCCATAAAGAGTTTGGTCTAGACCTGCTCTATGTGTAAAGTGCCTTGAAGCTTTGTTATGATTTAGCGCTATATACAAAAATGTATTTGATTACAGTCCTGTAATATTATTACTGTAGTAGTATAGCAGTTATATTGCAGTAAGGCATTACTGCCCAACACTGCTCATCAGTTCCATAATCAATTAGATCATGTATTTATGATGATCCTTGTTGGTTTATTTATGTAATCTCTTACAGCGTACATGCAGAAACATTTTATCCACCATCAGAGGAATTTCCTAATTTGCAATGTTGTATGGTTTAGACGTCTTTACATGCATACATTGGGTCACTGGGAACTCGGGACATATTATACTATGGCATTAAAATTTTGCTCAACTTACTTTATACCTTGTTTTATATAAATAAAGATGCTGTTGGCAGTGAGTTAGCCAACGTTATCATGTCTCCTGTGGCCGTCCTTACCAGGTCGTAGCATTCTCCAGCTCAGTAAAGACAGATCACACTGGGGAAGAAACAGGAGGAACATTATAAATGGGATGTGAATACCCGTATGAACTTACTCCGCAATGAATTTATGGATTTTCATAGTCCCACATGATGATTTTGATCACCTTATGTTTAGTTCAGAGGCACTTATACACAATAAAGGATTTACACTCTTAATGAACTGTTTCTTGGATGGTTGGAAAACATTTCAAAACTTTCTATTTCTAATCATCTAGCTCTGCTTTGACAACAAATATCAAGAAGTAGTTCAGAAAGATCAGTCTTTTGACAGGACACATCACCAGCCATCACCTTTTAACAGAAATATCAAACAATAATTATACACACTCTCTGAACAAGCAACAATGCTGAGTATGCATCACCTGCGGTGGAGGAGCATAGAGCAGTCAGGTTGTGCAAGGCTTTGGCCTTTATCCTCCTGTAGTCTCTGAGCTTGTTCACTTTAATCTGTCCTGCTGAACAAACCCAGGTCAGAGTGCCTTCCTGCGAGACCAGGTCTAATTCCTACCCAGACAACTGGGATTTGTAGTCAGCAATCCTCTGACATCACCTTGAGAGGAAAAAAGCACCAACTCCCAGGCCTCCCCACACTGTGTTACATGATAAGGTTAATGAGAAATGCAGGGGGAGGCTCGCCCCTGCACTGAGTCATCCTCTCTATCCACTGCTCCGCTCCCCCAGGGGCCATATCAAGCCACTCACTTTGAACTACTTAAATTTGAACCATCATACTCCGACAAGTGTCTTAATAAAATATTTGTGTCACCTTGGACTGATCCATCTGTGATTGATTTTTCAACAGGAAAATGTGACAAATTAGCTGAGTATTGCTGTTATGGCTGTCCAGATGGGGGTGTCATTGATGAGCAGAGGTGTAGGCCAAATGGTTGTTAACATACAATGTCAGTTAATGGCTGGAGATGGTTATGAAGGGGTGGTGTGTGTGTTTGTGCATGTGTTTGGGGAAGAGGGGTTTGTTGGTGGCTGTGAAGACGTCCCAGTGGAACTGATTATCCCCAATTTAACTTATGAGACTTGGGGGTGAGCAGGAAGCAGGGGTGGGGTAGTGGGATTGTGCAGCTGTGAACAGCAGGCTAATTAATTACACAGTGGCTTGTGGGAATATTCTGCCTAAATGCCAGTCAGGTCCCTGTGAGACAACACACTTAGCAACTCCAGCACAGCACACACTCAGACACAATCTGTAAAAATTACACGCATAACAGTGAGTCAAGAGAACTATGAAATTTAACACTGTGGATTTGTTATTAAGAAAATACATGTATCATACATTTAAAATGTTCTTGTGAAGATCATGTGACCTCCTATATGAAGACCAGACGTACTGGCATCCTTATACTGTAATAATGTTCCTTCTCGCCAAAAAACAAATAGATTAATAACCCTGAATGTTTTGCCATTATGTGTGTATGTAAAGCCACCATCAATAACATTTATAAATCAAAAGGCCACACTTCAAATGCAGTGAAACGTGAAATTAAAAAAGGTTATTTTTAGGTTGTTATTATTATATACTGAGTAGAAAAAGGGCAACAATTTAAGGTAATGCTGAAGTGGGAAAACATGTTAACAGACTGAGACTTCATTGCTACCCATGACAGCCAGCTTTATAAAGACATTAAGGTAACAATGTAAGGCAAACATGGATAAGCCAGAAGAAAATGTGAAAATTAGCCATGCCTCAGACTTGTCTCATATAGACCTACGCCCAATAAAAAAAAATAATAATAATAATAGCCATGTTTGTTCATGAGTGTGGACAGATAAAGCTACCCCTGGCAAAAAAAAGTTGCATACTTTAAAGTACTAAAAATGTGAATTATGGTTTTGTGTGTTACAAAAAAGTAAACTAATATTGTAAATGTACTAATTACAAGTAGTGCTTCAGTTTGCTTAGATTAAGTACACTACTTATTACACTAAGTATTGTTTGGATTGCCTTCCACGTGCTCTGAAAAGAACATGTCTCTCTTGAAGCCTGGGCCAGAGTTGTCTGCCTGTTTGAAAATGGCAAAGGATCCAAATGTTTGGTGTCCCTCCTTTCGGCGATCCGGTCGAGACAAAAGCTGGGACAGCTCTCTACTGCAACTAGAGCTTGGGAAAAAGCAAAGGTGGAGGGCCACGGAGCGTCTTTAACACCTGTGTGACGTCACTGGGAACCCCTACAGAGGGTGCTGGCGTCCAGCCAATGCCCATGGGCCGTTCCTTATGAAACTCAGATCCACATCTTAGGGGTGGATCATGGGAGTTGGGGCGCTGTTTTAACACCAGAGTGTCACTTTTGGAGCCAGAATCGAGTGGCCATGCGAGGAATGGCAGTTTTCAGTCCTTCATTTTTCTCCCCAAGGGTTGATGCAAGATCAGGAACCACTAATCTCTATTAGTTTTACTAGCTATTGTTTTGTGAGGTACTTTTGAATCATTCATTCAATCATCTTCTTCCACTTATCCCTTTCTGGGCCGTGGGGGTTGATGGAGCCAATCCCAGCTCTCTCTGGGTGACGGCGGGGTACATCCTGGACAGGTCACTAATCCATCACAGAGCCAACACACAGAGACAGACAAAGAGTCATCTATCAACCTAAACGTGTATGTCTTTGGGCGGTGGGAGGAAACTGGAGTACCTGGAGGAAACCCAGGCAGGCAGAAAGGACTCAGGCCAGGAAATGAACCTGTGACCTTCTTGTTGTGGGGCAACGGCACTAACCACTGTGCTGCCTTGTGAATCATTAATGCTAAAAAACATTTTTGAAGCATTGCTGAAATTTCCCTTGTGTATCAAGGACTCTCCTAATAATGCAACCTGAAGCTAAGCAAGCACAATTTATGTTAAGTGCTCAGGGAAGACAATAATTCAGTCGTCAATGAAGGAAAACACGTCTACCTGCTCCTGCTGTGAGGGGATTTGAGGGAGGATTTGCTACTTAATCAGTGAATGGAATTATGTATGAGAGCAGCTTTGTGGGTTCCTCATGGTCAGACAATGCGTGCATGTCAGCTGCTTTACTCTAGATGCTGCCACTGTTCAAAGATATTTTGAAGAGCTTGTGTAAAATTCTAATTCCCCAAGATGAGTCATATGCACTAAGAAAAACTAAAACAATAAATCTGGGGTTAGTATCGTCTGCCATATCACACTTTTCTCTCCACCCACAGTGAGACCCACAACAAGCTGTCCTGTGGAATCGGATGACCCCAGGCTGTAGGCGGTTGGGAACCCACGCATCTGGAAGGTCCTCTTAGGTAGCCTCACCTCCACTTGTGTGCCCGTGCCTGGTCCCCTTTGTTTCATCAGACTGATCTGCACGCACAGTGATTCGTATCTTCCTGCATTTCTCATGGAGAGACTTCATGCTGTGGCTCAGCACAGTAGGCTAATGTTGAATGTTCTGCTGTGTAAGTGCATCTGCATATGGGTGTGTGTCTCAATACCATATGAAATGGCATGACAAGCAAGTCCAGGGGCAAAAAAATCCAAGCTACCTAGCGACCTAATGCCACATAGCCATAAAAGTCAAAATTTTTTATCAAGGGTTTAAACATCTTTTACTGATTCAGTGAGAGATTTTAAAATTCTTCATAGCTTTACAGTCTTAAACAACCAAACATTTAGATGATGCCATAAGGCTGCATTCTTACTTTTATAGTATGTGCTTATAGCTCCTGAATGTGTCTCTTTTTTGAAGCATCAAAGTGATCCATCTATTCATAAATTTGCAGAGTTAAGAGTGAAGAAGCCCAGCATCAAACTCTGCAGGAAGAATGAAGCCACTGCACTTTCTCAAATGACCATCAAAGTCTGGCTGCAAAAGCCAACAAACATTGACTCCCCTGTTTCAAAGTATCACAATTCATATGAATTTATTCACAACTGGGTGTCTGCAGTGAATATCTTCCTTAACTGCAACTGTGCAGGATTCATTTTTGCCTTTTATTTAATTTAAGTTTGTTTTTTTTTTATTTCTAAAAGTCACCACACACACCCAATCTTTTCCTTTCTTGATTATACATAAGTTTGATACAAGTGAGGGACTGTGAGGAATGTGAGGAATGAGTGATGTCACAAGACTCCATTTTTAAATACACTAGACTTACAACTCCAGAACATGCCTGAGGCCAGTTAGTGTTTTCATCAGTACCAAAATAACCTAATAATAGTCATCTGTCCATCTGCTTGACTTTAAATTAATTGGGACATTGAAGATATACTAAGGGATGTACTGTATTTTTTTTTTTTTTTTTGTATCACCTCATCCAGGCTGTCTGGTACTTACATACATCCACCTCAGTATCTTTCAAGTCTATGTAAGGAATGAATACTGTGCACAGTGTGAACAAACTACCATGCTGTGAGGGTGATGGTTCATGTGGTGGTTGAGGTTTTACAGAGCTCAGAACAGAACAGAAATGCTGGCACAGTAGGTGAGGTCATGCAGTCTTTGGTGGAAAAAAATAACGTAACAGAAAGAGAACCCTCTCCCTCGATGGGAAAAAAAGGTTTCTCTTTCAGACAGTTGATTGTAGAATTCATCATCCAGACTGGCAATGGCAAATACTGAAGGACTGAAGAAAGGTGAAGATTTCCATTTGATCTCTCTCAAACTGGATCTCCACCACAGCAGGTCTTTGATATCCTCGTAGAGGATGTCTCAGAGGAAGCCTTTCATGATAAGCCAAACTGGGTCGACCCTGAGAGCAATGCGTGCAACTCACTGCTAAGCCTGTCAGCACACAAGTTAGGGTCTCCTTTTTGTTTCTGTATTCAAGTCTTTTTTCACACTTTCTTCTTTGTGTGAAATATAGCATTGTCCTCAGAAATGTTCATTCAATTTAGGCAAGGAAATCTCAAAAAGAGTTCCTCAAAACTTTTCACTGAGACACACAGATGCATGTGTAGGAACATAACTGTTCTGTGAAATGAACAGAAAGTCTTACATTCAGAGCTTTCATTTGGATCAGCCCATCTGATATATGGATAAGGTGATTGATGGTGACAGTAGTGGTCACAGAAAATGTTTAATAGCTGCTATAATTTTTCCAGGCATCATGTCTCTTTTACCTTTAAATTCTAATAGTCCTTTCTGCTTCATTATTTGGCTCACCATATTTCCAGAGATCAATAAAAGATAGCCACTCAGAGAAACCAAATCCTGCATGTTTGGATGATGGGTTTGGCCTTGGCTGATCAACTGCTTTGCTGTAACATCACAAAGTTACAGAAATCCTGATAGCTCATTTTAAGGCTTGTTCACTGAACATAGAGTAATTTCTCCAGGGACTGAAAGCTTTGATTCTTTTTTCCCAGTTTTAATGCAGAACATAGATCTGCTTTGCAATTGATGTTATTGTAGGAGTGGGCAGAGGGTGACAGGAGCCAGCAAGTTATCACAACAGAACAAACAGAAGATCTTCATGTGAAAGTTGCAGGTTCAGAGCCCACTCCACCTTGTTGTCCCCTTGTGTACCAATCTCCCTCCCCACTGTCCTTTTGTACATGCATGCTTCTTGGCAGGTTTCCTGACACACCTGCCCTTTATTATTACCATCGACTGCAGTAGTGAGGAGTGAGTTTCCTCCTGAATGATTAATCCTGATTCTTTTGTCTCCTAGTGGCTGTCAAGTGGCCCTCACTATTCTAAGGTTTTAGTATGCAGAATATCCCACTTGAAAAGACAGTTTGTTTTGAAGGATTCCACTGGAATTCACTCAGTGATCACACCTTTGCTGTCTTATTATTTATTATTGATTTATTAATTTGAAGTTGCTGTGGTCAACAATCAGGTGAATAACTTTCAAACACAAACAGCACTTTAAGAAGACGTACAAAATATTCAGTCAAACATACACTGGACTTAAATACTTGACTTCTAACATTACAATGTTAACAGCTTTTCAGCTCCTTTAAACACACACAAATAACATTTATCATCCAACCATTTTCAGCTCAAACAATTCCCCAACTTGTGTCCAAATTCCATGATTTTTTAAATTCACCACACCCCCAACTTGAGGCACATGAAGTGAATGAAACCTCACCAGCTCCTTCTTCCTTGTTTAAACCAACTTCAGTTCCACAATGCAGTCTCTCCAGCCATTCCTTTCACACCCTCACTGTTCTGAGCCTGTGAGTGAGATTGATTCTCCAATCTCCCACAATCACTCCATCATCTCCACCTGGTGCTTTCAGTCTGCCACCTCCAGGCTGATAGGCACACCCGAACCTGATGCACTTAGACAGGAAGGGGTGTGGCCCACAGCCAGCTCACCTCAACAGTGGTTGAGGCCCCCTGAAGAAGCTCCATGGTCTCTGCTCTGAGATTCCCCTGCCTGATGTCTGATCCTCAGTCCCACGTTGCTCTTTTGACTCTGAACTTTTCACTGCCATCTACTCCATCCCATGGTCTGAATCTGTTCACATTTGTAGCAGTTCACACAAAGGTTAATCTGACATCTCAGTTTTTCCAGCCCCAACCTACTACAACAACAGCACTAACCACTACACCGCCTTGCTTTAGAATGGTGTGCCTACTTTTATCACAGTAGGTTAGGACTTGCCTAGATTAATCATGATAATAATAACACCAATAAAATAATAACAATGTGATTGGGAATCAAACATACTGTTGACCTATTCATCTACCCAAAACTCCTCCTGACATGGACTCTGTCACTATATATACACTACTATATATATATATATATATATGCTTTTGCAAATGAGATTGATAAATGTCGGAAAGCTCATAAAAACCTCCATGCATAATAAAGTTCACATGGAAATAAAAGGCACCATCTTAACACTGGCCAAAGTTCTGACTTATTTGTTATAACCAAGGAATGAACTTATTCTGAACTTCAAATTGGTATTGTTTGTATGAGGCTTATGTATCAGCCTCATATGATGGTGGCAGCTGTCTTTGTTACTTATTTAAATCCTGCATGTGGTGAATCTTGAAGGCTTGCTGGTACAGGGGATACTGTATGATGCATTACAAGCAGCAGAATAGAGGTATATTACAAGAACAGAGGTATGTTACCATATGTCATGAGACAGACACAGGTGATGTGTTAGATTGGTAGAGGATGAAAACTGTGTGTAATATTCACTTTGGTGAAAGAATAAGAATTGAATTAAAATGTGCACATTTATTTTCAAACTCGTTAAATAGTCTCATGGGCATTATTATTGACTGCCAACAGACTTTTTTTTTTTGTTAGGAAAACCTTTATTTACTATAAACTGCTAACATAGTTGGGTCTAAGTGGTCTGGTGCTCAAACATTTATCCAGTTAGGTAGAAGCATAATTCATTTGAAATGTGCAGTATATTGTTTCACTTTAATAATATCTGTAATTTAACCCCAGGACAAAAACTAAAATAATTCTTAATAGAGATAACTTGCCCGGGGACATCATAGAGCTCATGCTTTTGGGTTCAGAGGAGCCCAGGTTCAAACCCCAGCCATATCGCAAACCAGTGGTATTCTTGTGTCGGTCCCAAGCCCGGATAAATGGGGAGTGTTGCAACAGGAGTGGAATCTGGTGCAAAAACTAAGCATGTCACAGAACTGACTTGCTGTTGCGACCCTCTTCAGACCCTGTCCGAATAGCTACCTGTCTGCACCATATGTACTCTTGAGCAGGCCAGAGTACTAAATTAATATTTATATTAACAACCAATGGGTAGAAAATACTTTTCTATACTGTACTGTTTTTCAAATCTATCGATATGCCCCAATGGCCCCACAGGGTTAGTTGTAATTGTGTTCAAATCTCACCTATGGCCCCTAATATACAGGATTCCAACGCACACTGTACAAAGATTATCAAATGCTGAAACCTAAAGTGTGACTTACTCCTGCCTCAACGAAAGCCGAGGCCCTCTCCTGCACTGATTATCCTTCACTTTCTGGCCATTCACATAGCCTGTTTCTGTCTGAATGTAGGATAGGAAACAAACAGAGCATCATTCATTCTCCTCTGCTGCTAACGTCTGGACAAGAGCCAGTCTATCCTTCCAATCCCCTCATTCCCTTCCCCCCATCTCTTCTCCTTTGTCATCACAGTCTCCTTGCCTGGAGGCTGGAAGTGCCAAGAAGCGATGGGGTGGGTGACAGAGAGGGTGCTCAGTTGTAACAGAGAAACACAGAAGCTCAGAGTATTGTTGGTCAGTATGAGTGACCCTCAGCCACCCCAAAGCTTGAGGGATTCTTTGCTAACTGATGGTGCTGTTCATAACGTCCAGACACAGATACAAGAAAATTTGTAGCAAGAAGTTACATCTTAAAGTACAGCCCCCAGCCAACACCAAGGGGGGGAGAGAGGTACTGTTTAAGCCATTGCTTCATACTATAAAAAATATAAACAAGGGAACGAACATGAGGTTTTCTTCTTTGTATTATTATTTAATGATTATTTAATAAACTTAAATTTTTGTTAATCTTACTTTTTGAAATGCAAAATTGATTGATGATTTACATCACAAATTAAAAACTATTGGACTGAGACGATGCTGGAGGACAGAAAAACAACAATATTATATATATATATATATATATTTTTTTTTTTTTTTTTTCTTTTTGAGGTTGCACAGTTGGTTTGGACACTTCCTACCATAAGTAGTTTTCCAAGGGAGTCTTGATTTGTTTGCATCTGTGAAATAGTGATTTTAATGTCCCAGCTGATTTAAGAACCAAAAACCAAACTATGTTAAACACCACTACCTTCTTATATGGTGGGAAGCCACAAAGGAATCAGAACACCCTTATCATTATTGTATTAAATACAACATAATTAGCAGTGGCACTCAGGTGATGCATTTTCAACATCAAAAAGACAAAGGAAAAGGGCAATCACAAAATTTAAAGGTAAAAAATAAAAGAAAAATATTAAAAATATATATGATGATGCAGCTGGATTGATTCAGTCCATTGACAATAACAAGTAGACTGTCAGTCATTAAATAGAAAAGAAACTATACTTCTACTACAAATCAATTTATGAACTCAACCATGAATTATACTTTGCTAAATAATTATTTTACAATCAGCGATTTCAAAACCTAAGCTGTGATGCATTTTCTTCACAATTTCTTTCATAAAATCATATAAATCATTAATTCATTCATCTTCAACTGCTTGTCTGTTTATGGGTCGCAGGGTCACCCTAGAATGGTTGCCAGTCCATCGCAAAGCCAACACACAAAGACACGCAAAGACCAACAACCACTCACACTCAGACCTATGGACAATTTAGAGTCACCAGTTAACCCAAACATGATGTCTTTGGACAGTGGGAGGAAACTGGTAAATCAGTTAATTAAAAAAACATTAATTCATCATAAAATGGTGCCTTGTGCTCTGTGACTGGATTCTGTAAATCATCCCATTTGAAGAATCACACCGGTCCTTCTTCTTTTAACCATCGGCAGCGGTATATGCTGGTGATGGAGGTGATGGAGCCAATCCCAGCAAACGTTCAGGGTACGCCCTGGACAGGTCGCCAGTCCATCACAGGGCCAACACACAAAGACAAACAACCACTCACACTTATGTTCTACGATCAATTTAGAGTCACCAAATAACCCAAACATGATGTCTTTGGATGGTGGGGGGAAACTGGAGAAACAAACACACAGATACGGGGAGAACATACAAAGTCCACACAGAAAGGCCCCAGGCTGGGAACCGAACCCACAAACTTCTTATTGTGGAGCGAGAGCACTAACCACTACACCGCCTTGCTTTAGAATGGTGTGCCTACTTTTATCACAGTAGGTTAGGACTTGCCTAGATTAATCATGATAATAATAACACCAATAAAATAATAACAATGTGATTGGGAATCAAACATACTGTTGACCTATTCATCTACCCAAAACTCCTCCTGACATGGACTCTGTCACTATATATACACTACTATATATATATATATATATATGCTTTTGCAAATGAGATTGATAAATGTCGGAAAGCTCATAAAAACCTCCATGCAATTTATCTAAGCTCTAAATAATATCAGTGCTCAGTTGTTGTTTTTTTTTATCTTTTTGCAGTGTGTCCATCTGGTCCCACTGAGCACTGTGAGAAACTGACAATCAAGCCATCCAATGGCACTGGGCCTTGCCCAGCAGGGCTTTGTAACAGAAGTGGCCAAGTCCTGTTTTGTCTGACCCATAATTCATTGGGGCAGCCTCAGAGATCGTGAATATCCCTGCCAGAAAGGGAAACAAGTAAAAAAAAAGCACCATGCTGACTGAGTAACCAAGTGTACCACATAAAGGGGACTAGGAACTGTATCAAGAGAACAAACAGCCATGTGAAATTGCAGTGTGAGAAAAAAAGCTGAAACCACGCAAACACATCCTGGAATAGATGTCTTAAAAGGAACAGGCATCAGAACCATTTTCACTCAAAGGCACGAGTGATGGCCTCCACTTACGCATCCTTAATACATTGTGAGATGGATGATTTGCTTAACTCTGAGCCTGTTAGCAAACAAAGTCTCCATAAATTATGTGCACAGTTCTTAAAAATGCTGCATCAGTGTCAATGAAGTGAAATCAGAATTTGTCTGAATTTTGTCTTTGTTCTGTTTGTTCCAGTGTTTACTGATGTTGATGTTAAAGTATCTGGAGGAGGGGGGGTGGCTGCAATATTTCAGTCAAGCCTATTAATCAACCCTAGACCAAAATCTGGCTGCAGGTCTTTTGAAAGCCTCACTCTTAGTCTTTCCCACTCAGACTGGAAAGGTGAAAAATCACTTCTGTTAGTTACAGTGTACTGTCCACCTGGTCCATAGAATTCCTATCGGAGTTTTCTGAGTTTATACCAGCGTTAGTACTCAGTACAGATAAAATCATTATACTGGGAGAATTCAATATACATGTTGATGTAGAAAGCGACAGCCTTAGTTCTGGGTTTCTTTCCCTACTAGACTCAATTGGCTTTTCCCAGCATGTGAATGAACCCACTCACTTCTACAATCATATCCTTGATCTTGTTCTAACATATGGCATTGAAATTGACAAGCTAACAATTCTTCCCCAAAATTCTCTCCTGTCTGACCATTACCTTATTACATTTGAGTTTACTTTAATGGGCTCCACAGCATTGAAGAATACCTTCAGCTATAGAAGATGTTTATCTGAAGCAGCTGTGGCTAAATTTAAAGAGAACATTCGGTCAATCATTCCCAACAATGCCATATCTAAATTCAAATGAGGATTTCTCCCATACGCAGGTTGATGACCTTGTGACTAGCACTATGGCCACACTGCGTTCGAATCTCGACAATGCCGCCCCTCTCAAAAAGAAAGTATTCAATCTGAGGAGGCTGGCTCCCTGGTATAATTACCAAATCCGTGCCTTAAAGCAGACATCAAGGAAATTAGAAAGAAATTGGCGTTCCAGTAAGTCAGAAGAGTCTCACAGAGCCTGGGAAGATAGCCTAAAAACATATAAAAAAGCTCTCCGCAGTGCTAGAAGTTCATATTACTCAGCACTCATAGAAGAAAACAAGAACAACCCCAGGTTTCTCTTCAGCACTGTATCCAGGCTGAAAGAGAGCCATAGCTCAGTTGAACCAGTGATCCCCTTAGCTCAAAGCAGTGATGATTTTATTAACTTTTTTACAGATAAAATTCTCACAATCAGAGAAAGAATTTATCAGCTCTTGCCTATGTCAGATACAAATCTCCTACTGAATACAGCAATTCCTGAATCAGCTGTGACGCCTCTTTTACATCTGGAATCATTCTCACCTCTGAATCTCTCAGAGCTGGCTTCTATAGTTTCATCATGCAGACCGTCAACCTGTCCATTAGACCCAGTGCCTACTAGCCTCTTTAAAGAGACCTTTTATTTAATTGAGCCGTTCATTCTAGATTTGATTAATCTGACTTTATTTCTGGGTTATGTACCTCAGGCGCTTAAGACCGCGGTCATCAAACCCCAGCTTAAAAAGCCTAATCTTGATCCAGATGTTTTGGCAAACTACAGACCCATATCGAACCTTCCATTTATTTCTAAAATCATTGAGAAAGCTGTAGCAAAACAACTACACGAGCATCTGGATGGGAACAGTTTGTTTGAAGAGTTTCAGTCAGGATTTAAAGCCCATCATAGCACAGAAACAGCGCTGGTTAAAGTTTCCAATGACATTCTAATGGCCTCAGACAATGGATCAGCCTCCATACTTCTCCTTCTAGATCTTAGTGCTGCATTCGAAACCATAGATCATAATATTTTACTACAGAGACTGGAACATGAAATTGGAATTAAAGGAACTGCACTAAGGTGGTTCAAATCCTACTTATCAGATAGACATCAGTTTGTTCATGTTAACAACAGCTCCTCCTCCTCCTGTACTGTAGTCAGTCATGGAGTCCCGCAGGGTTCTGTACTTGGACCAATCCTCTTCACGCTTTATCTGCTTCCTCTAGGCAACATTATAAGGAAACACAGCATCAACTTCCACTGCTATGCAGACAACACTCAGCTGTACCTATCCTATACCTAGTATGAAGCCAAATGAAATCACTCAGATAGTCAGACTGCAGGCATGTCTTGAAGACATAAAAGTCTGGATGACTGGAAATGTTTTACTTCTCAACTCTGACAAAACAGTTATTGTACTCGGTCCTAAGCACTTCAGAAAAATACTATCTAATCATCTCATCAGTCTGGACGGCATTACTTTGGCTTCCAGCTCCACTGTAAGAAACCTTGGAGTAATTTTTGACCAGGACATGTCCTTTGTCCCTCACATAAAACAAGTTAGTCGGGCAGCTTTCTTCCACCTGAGAAACATTAGGAAAATCAGAAACATCCTTTCTCAGGATGACGCGGAAAAACTAGTCCATGCATTTGTAACTTCTAGGCTGGACAGAATGGGCAGAATGAAACATTCATTTTGCTACCTGCAATCTCAGTGTCTTGTCTGCATTGTGGTTCCAGACTTCTTAACCCATGACAATGGCGCTGGTTGATAGACTTCAGAGTCATGCAGCTATTGATCCAATTCAATGGCTCTAGTTGTGTAGAATGTAAACTTGTGTTAAGACACTGCTGGAGTTACTGAAGAGACCTAATATGAAAACCGCAGTTATTATCTGTTTGTTGATTGTGTGTGCATGAGCAGCAATGGCATCCTGAGAACCAACAGGGCCGAGAGGCCACACAGCTTTGAAGAAAAGCTCACACCCTACCAGCTGTACATCACTGAATCACAACCATCTCACACACTATTTCATCTTTTTCCATCTTTCTCCCTGACTGTCTGCCCATCACTCTGTCTGTTTATTTCCCCTTATCTCTTCTCTTCACTGAGTGTCGGCCTCTTAGAAAGTATCTAGATATATTGAGGGATAGGGAGAATACTTAAAAACTGGTCTTGCGTTAAAGTCCTGGTATTTTAAAGGAGTATATTGTATAAACATGTGCTTGAATATAATTACAAAGTAAATCCATAAAACTTTAATTTCAGTTAATATTTTTTTTCTAATGACTGTACTGTTGATTTAAATAACATGTTCCAAATCCCAGTTGTATATTTGTTGGTATTGCAGTCTAACAGAAACCCATTACATTATTCCCATAATACTGTAATCACATCCCCAACAGGAAACACATAAGCTGCTGTGTATAGGAAAAGCAGCAAAATAAAAAGCGGTAGAAAAAGCAGAGATGCCGTGTTGCTAGGCAACACTGTAGTTGTTGGTGCTCTGTGCAATGAGTTACAACAATCCCTTGTACATGCCTGTCGGACACTGACTGTTGTATCTTGTGGAGCATAAATCTGCTCCATATATAACTTATCTGCCTGTTCACATCCACTCAGAATGTCTGACTGTAAAATATAACCAGTCCACTCAATCTGTGTCTGTCATACAGTCTCCAGTCTGACTAAACTTTTCCCATTGGCAAATTTAAAATTAGTCATAATGATTTTGACTTTGATGTATCAAATGAGGAGGCTGGAAAAGAGACTCTGCAGAGCCTCTGAAGTGAACTCTTTTCAAATTGATCCAACAAAAATATCAAGGGTTTAAGGTAAACATTTGGAGAACCCAAAACCTGCAAGTGAGGAGGTGAGCCCAGTTTGTCTGGCATCACAAAGTGCCCCAAGCCCAGTATCAGTTCAAGGCTGGTTTGTAAATACGGCATGAGTAATACACTTACATTGTATTATCACACAGCCTACACCTGCCTTATAATCAAAGAAGACATGGACATCTCACTCTAAAGATTGTAAAACCTTTAAAACATGGAACCTCAGCAGATAGAGAGATTGTAGGCTTCTTCAGCATTGTCTGTGAAATCACCACCTAACCCATTTCCCCAGACTAATCTATTGTGATTGCTGGTATACAGTCTAACATTAAAACCAGTTTCCAATATATTTCTTTTCTGAATTTTTTTATTTGTTGTTTTCATCTTTGCATCATACCAAACTGCTGTAGACTCTGTAACATAGTCCGGTGATACAAATTCTATATGTAAACAGTGTGGTGTTGTTGGTACATAAAATGCACCAGGTTTCTTTGCCTTAACATCAGCTGTTTCATTAGAAAAAATGGCATGTCTGCTTGAGAATATGAAATAAGGCCACATCAAAACAGTTTAGTGTACTAAGACCATTAACAACAACAATCAACAACATTGTTGTGATCATATTTTCTTTTATGCAAACATCAGTCCTTATCAATAAAATAATACCAAGTCTGGTAAGCAGAACACCCTAATTAAAAACAATGAATTACTTTTGGTCGTCCTCTGCCTTTAAAATAGCTCCAGTTCAACCAAGTCCTCCAGCGCAGTTCTTCAGCTATTTTGCAGGTAGACTGGAGAACCCATGTGGTGTCAAACTTTTTGGCTCTCTTAGCGATCCCAGAGTAAGTTCATAATGTTGGATGTGGCTTTCTATGGGTCTCTAAAGACGGTTGTTTATGACTCTGTTTGGGCTTGTTGTCCATTCGCAGAATGAAACATAATGAAATCTATCCAATATGATGCATCACTGATGCTGTGACAAATAAAATCTAATGTTACAAATGTTTTTGCAAAGTGCTGTGGTATGTGTATTTTAACTATGCATTGGAAAACTGCATTCTCCCACACATTCAGCTTGGTATTCTGTGTCTGTCTGTCCTACTGTACAACTTCAGCCCTGAATAAAAATGTAACTACAGCTTCAGGCCATATTGATAGAGACTGTGGACATTCAGGACCTCCAGAAAATGGAAGATGGATGGGTTTTATTTTAGTGATCTCTCTGTCCTTCAGACGTACATTTTATACATTTCTGTCCACATCTCAAGAAAAGCAAGTAGATGAAGAGGAAAAGGATGTTCATGCCATCCATGACTAACTGTATGAGAGCTAAACACACTGCAACCAGCACACAACATTGCCAAATAAATTACAGATGACAAAGGCTGGGTGTCCCCAACATGTTCGTTTTTCACTTTTTATATTAAAAGCATTGAACAAGTGTTTCTCAACAATGCAGTGCCTGTGTTGAGGATAATGTATTTATTTGAGTCTGTTGTCTATTTAAATGTGCTGCATTAAGTTGCAGTAGGTGCACGCAAATTTAGTTATTCAACCAGATACAGTTACCTGCAGACCATGTGTATTTTGTTTTCACTTCGTTTTATTTGTATTTATGGATATGCACACACACACATATATAAATATTTGTGTTTCATCGGGCATCTGGGTGTCTTCTGCTGTGCAACTACACAAAAACCGAGCATTAGCCATAACCCTATCCAAGCATCTTATATGAAGAAGAGCAATATTGTCATTAGACACCACTGCATCAGCATATCATCTGAGTGGTGAATGCACTGGATAGGAGGGGGAAGGGTTTGCATGCTGTACAGCTGGTCTGTAATTTCACTTTACCCACTGTTATCTTTGCCTGTTATGCTTGTGTGACTGTTGACAATTACTGTGTTTTCATTCACATGCTATTTACCCACACACTGTCACTCTCCAATTTCTCTTGGCCCTTCAAGCATTTATGGCTTATTGTTTGTGTTCTCCTTTTTAATCTGTCTTCCTTTTCAGTCAGATCTCCACCCTCTATTATCCTTTCTCGTCTTTCTCTTCTCAATTCTTTACTTCAGCTCCATTCTCACTTTTTTCCTCTCCGCACTGGAATCCTACATATGACCACTTATACCTCCCTAAAATGTTTGCACGTTAAGTACCTTTATTTTTGTGATGTTAAAATCTTCTGAGGTCATCACAATTAGTTTCTGTCAAATTCATTGTGAGCCTTAGTGTTTTCATACCTCTATTCACAGTACACTCCATTACACATCCAGTGGGTGGAAACATAGGAGTCATCCGCCTCGGCTGTATGAACTCCAAACTCTGAATGTAAAGATTCACCTTCACAGAGCTGACTCCTTTCCCATGGGAGTCACAGTAGACTCACATCAATTAGACAATTCTGCTTGTTAATTTGCAACTAATGTGTTAGAGGCACAGGTTGAAGATGAGGAAACATAATTCTGCTGACTCTCTCACACTGAGGGTAAGATTTTCTTCTTATTGATTGTTTTGTATTGGGGGCAACACAGTGGCATAATGGTTAGCGCTGTCGCCCCATAATAAGAACATCATAGGTTCAGTTCCCGGCCTGGGGCCTTTCTGTGCGGAGTTTGAATGTTCTCCCTGTGCCTTCATGGGTTTCCTCCAGTATTCTGGTTTCCTTCCACCATTCACAGACATCATGTTTGGGTTAAATAGTGACTCTAAATTGACCATAGGTGTGAGTGTTTCTTGGTCTCTGTTTGTCTTTGTGTGTTGGCCCATGATGGATTGACAACCTGTCCAAGGTGTCCACTGCCCCTCACCCAATGTGAGCTGGGATTGGCTCCAGCAGCCCCATTACCCAGAAATGGAAAAAGCGGTAGAAGATGAGTGTATTGTCTTCTATTGAGTTTGATCATGCATGTCCGGATGTGTGTGTGAGTGGGTTGTTGGACAAAACTGTGCATGTTTCATAAATAACAATAATACTGAGTTTCCCATTCACCTAAAACCAGGTACACAAAATATATAAAATGCATAGACAGGCAATCAGCCAGAATCTGGATAGGTACCCAATCTCTTGGCTAAAATCAGACAACAACAGGAATAAGATAATACACTAACACACTAAGGAATGCTGGGACAAGATGATCTGGCACAGGAGGAATGGGGAGCATGGCTTCTGTACACACAAGAAGGGGGATAAGGAGTCACAGGTGAACCACATCAGTGCAGGGACACAGTCAGACAGGCAGGAAACAAACTTAACAGGAAGACCCAGCAATCTCAGGAGGGAAGCCCAGACACTCCTCTCCCAGGCCACTTCACCAGATCCGCCGGGAAGATCCCTAGGCATTCTCAAACCAGCCAGGAGATGTAATCTCTCCAGCGGGGCTGGGCCTGCTCCCAGATGGGCATGCCCAGATCACTTCCCCTGGGAGGTGTCTGGGAGACATGTTGGCCAGATTCCCAAACCACCTAAACTGGCCCTTCTCAATGTGGAGGAACAGCAGCTCTACTTCGAGTCCCTCCTGGATGTCACAGCTCCCCACCCTATCTCTAAAGCTGAGCCCAGCTACTGTATCAAGAATGTTTATTGCCTCCACTTGACTTTCAGTCACTATATCACGCTTTTGACTGTAGGTGAGGGTTGGAATGTAGATGAACCGGTAAACTGAGCGCATCGCCTTCCAGCTCAGCTGGCAGACTAATATTATGTCAGCATCACTGTAGACACCACTCTTATCCATCTGTTATTCTCCTGCTCCATTTTCCCCTCACGACGTCAGAGAGCAGCAGAGATGGAAACCCCAAGGTTGCAAAACCTGACACCCTTTGCGACATAGCTCTGCTCAGAAATTCTGTCCATAAAATTTACAAACAGAACCAGTCGCAAAGCGCATCCCTGACAGAGTCCAACCTGTAATGTAAAAAAGAAAAGAAAATTCATTGTGTTAGATTTTGGAAGCATCATACTAGCCCATGGGTCAGGAATTCGAGACCCCTTTACCCCTTGTTTTATTGTTTAAATGTGCTGGAAGAGGTGCAGTCATTCTTCAAACTGTAACAAAACTGCCTGTTTAGTCAGTCACCCTGTGTCCAGAAATTAACCTCCATTACCATCCTGTGAGGGTTTATGGAAATACAAGCTGCGTTGCTGATTGCTGTTTAACATTGTTAAATAGTGCCATTTCTGGATAGTGCAGAGTTCACTGTTGCTTTCTTTTTCTTTAAAATTTTTCTCGCAGTGTTATCTGCCCTTCTTACATTTTTTCACTGCTTTCCTTGGCTTGAATTTAATGGTGCCTCAGCACTGCAGTGTAATTAGACAGAGTAGTGCAGCATATGGAATCGCTGGCTGTCTTGTGTTGAATGCGCTCTCCAGTGAATACTTCTCACTTTCATTTCTTCCAAAAGAAGTCTAATATATATAGTCAGCTAAAAGGATCAGTTTAATTTGGTATTTCCAAAAGTTGTTAAACTGGTCCTTGCTGGTTCCTTGAGCTGCCTCCATTTTAAATGTTTTTATTATTTGAATGTATTTTCAAGGTGACAAATGACTTCTTACAGAGAGGATGATTATCTTACAATGTCTGATATAGCTTCTGGTCTTTCTTCCCCTACGTAGAAGTGCTGCATTGACATGATTCCCGCTCTGCGCCTGATTGAAATCAATACTTCTTCCTGAGCGCTGTCTCAGTACATTGTTCTATTATGTAGGCTGAACACCTGACACCCCAAAATTCCTAATGTCCATGGCAGGACCATAAAGTCCACGGGACAGTACAGGTGTGACATTTTATAGGCTTTTGGGACACAAAGCCGAGATGGTTCCTAGGAATCATCCTTTATGTGCCGTGTCTGCAGCAGTAGAACAATACCTGAGCCTGATTCCCAGACAGTCTTCCCAGAACGAGACTACAAGAAAAGCAAGCGTGTCATATTTATACCTCTTCAGAAGCAAAGGTGAAAGGACTCCTCAGACAGCTTGTCATCATGGTGAATACTGGAAGACTGAGAAACAAAACAGGAAAGACAGTTAATTAACTAAAAATAGTAAAGCTTGTAATTCATTCTCTGTGTTGCTTTCACCACTGCCTACATAACAACCTTGGCAGTTTTCAGGTGTATGAGTTGTAACAAGAGCTTCACATGATATCACACTTTATTTGCATCATTGTTAAGGACAAACTTATTTGTTTGATATTTAATTGTTTTCAACCTCACAGTTGTGCAACATTCAGCAGTATTTTTAACAAAAAACACACAAAAAATAGCAACATGTACAGTCTGTCACTGTTTTCTAAAATGCAAGAGTATCTTAGCAGTCTCCTAGCTAAGGGATGTCAGCCAGAAAAAAAATTTTGACCTCGATGTCACCCAGAATACAAAATGCTTTTATCAACCTTTTTCTTTAAAACCCACACTTTGAGGTTTGATAGGTTGTCCATAAATGACCCCTTCAACCTTTTCATTTTGTGTCAGGATTATTGCCAAAAGTAAGATATCACACAGCTCTGCAATATTTACTTTGTAAAGTGCAGTTGGCCAGTGGTATGACATGTGGTGAGCTGGCCATGGATGTGGAGGATTCAGTGAGCTGAGATCCTTGACGATGTCCTGAATCTGGCAGCATGATGATGTATGTGGGGTTGTTCTCAGGTTATCTGGGTATGACAGCCACAGTTGATTCATGACTCTCTCTAACAACCTGACACCACCTTTACCCATCTTCAACCCTCTCCCCATCTATCTCTTTGCCAGCAACACCTCCCTGGCACTACACATTGCTGCTGACCCCTCACTCAGAGTTTTTTTCTGGCTATGTAGAAGATTTAAAGTGTTCCCCTTTCTCATTTCACATCCACCATTCCCTGATGACAGAGATCCCCCTTCCATTCACCACCCTCCTCTGTCTACCTTCACCTACCTGCCCCCAGCAGCCCTCAGCCCTTCTGTAAGGGGCTCTTTAATATACTCTTTAATATCCAGCCAGCATAAATCTTCTTCCAAGTTGGCCACAGATATCTCAGCTATGCTGATTTATAGGAACATGCTTCCCTATCTGTCTAGAAGGGAGGCCACTATGGTGCTTGTTGGCTGCGTGTAGATGGGATTGATTTCTTAACAGCAAGTCTCCTCAGAATAAGAAAGCCATAGTCACGAAATTACTATTAAAGAGAGAGAGAAGGAGAAGGAGATATATTACTGAGTCTGTAGCTTAGCGGCGCTGATGGAGAGCAAAGGGACTTGCCTGTAAAAAAAAAGGTCAGTGAGGCAGTAAACAGGCAGATGAGCAAGGGATAGATGGAGAAATGGAGGACACTGAGGCTCAGAGCCAGTGAAGACGCTGAACAGCCCATACTATCAATAACGTGAGCACCTCGCTGCACATGATGCATTTTGATTCATATATGAAATTTCATATTTTGCTGATTTGTGATAGTTTTTCAAAGAAGTTAACAATGATAAAGACATAAGATCAGAAAATGCTAGGATGGGATGAATATGTGTCAGCAGTGTTATTATTATTATTATTATTATTATTATTATTATTATTATTATTATTGTTGTTATTATTATTATGTTTTCTTTGTTCCAATAACAAAGTGTGGTAACCAAATTATGGTTAAAGAATGGTTAAGACAACCACAATACTGAACTATAGTTGAAGTTTGGCAACAATTCAGAAAGAGAAACTGATTAAGAAAAAGGGCATACATTAGCGGATGTTCCCATATTATTGTTATTGAACATTCTTTAGAAAATGGTGCTTGACAAAATATGCTTATGAAAAAAGCAGTGTGTAGTTTTGTATTAGGTCAGCTTTCAAGAAGTATTATTTCAACACTGATATTGAAGGAAAAACATCACTTTCAGCCTGCATCTACAACACATTCAGTATTACATCCTTCTACATTAATTTTCCAACACAGCAATGGCCTGTTACTGGATTAAAACATGCCTCCAGCAGACAAGACGCATAATGAGCAGTCATTATGAAAAAAAAAAAAAAAAATCCACCAATGAACATATTCATCACAGTATTGAACTTGGAAGGCATGCAATGGTTTTAGTAAAGCTTTTCACTGATCAGGTGCTTGCTATTGATGAAAGAATCAAAACTGCTAGTCTCTCCAGTGTAAATACAATGATCTAAAAGAGGCCAAAAGCTCTATATGAGTAAGGGGTGTTGTAGAGACCACATGGGACTGTCATTGGTAACTAATATTACAAGTAACTAAGGGTATGAATGTTTTAAACTGACTGACAATTCACTTGTTTTAAGAGGTTCATGCCATTTGTGTTGAGTTAGCTGAGACCTTTTTGTTATCACCAAAGGAGAGATAAGCATTCTTCTGCCTTTGCCTGGGCTGCAGCTGATAGTGCTCAGGCTGTTGTGATAAACACTTAAAATGCCTCTTAGTGTTATCTGAGCCTCTATGAGGCCATGCCTGCCAGGGACAATCCATTTTAAAATATAGGAAAATGCAGGGGGAAAGAGATCAGGTTGGAAAAAAGGAAAGCTATCTTTTTTCTATAATTCTGTTTACTCATCTTTTATTGTTTTAGTGCATCATATACATACATACATACATATATATATATAGCATCAAATCATAACAGAGTTACATTGGGCACTTTACACATAGAGCAGGTCTGCACCAAACTCTTTATGGAGTTATTTTCAGAGACCAAACATATCCCTCCAAGAGCAAACACTTGGAGACAGAGGCAAAGAAAAGCTTCCCTTGCAAGGCCAGAGGCATCTCGGGCAGAGCCAAGCTCAGAGGGGGTTAGATTGCAACCTGGTGACACTAAAAGATGTTGGGATCGCCTCCCATGTGCTCTGAAAAGAACAATAGAGAGGCCTACATGTCCATCCTGAAGCCTGGGCCAGAGTTGTCTGCCTGTTTGAAAATGGCGCCACGACCCCAATGATCCACCCCTAAAGTGCGGTTCTGAGTTTGAACAGGAGGGCATTTGCTGGACTCTAGCGCCCTTAGCAGGGGTCCCCAGTGATGTCACACAGGTAATAAAGACGCTCCGCGGCTCTCCATCTTTGCTTTTGCCGTTCCCCAGTTGTAGTAGAGAGCTGTTTCAGCTTTCGTCTCAACCGGATCGCCGAAGGGAGCAACACTAAACATTTGGATCCTGACACCTCAAAATCCTGGGCCACAGTCTTCAACTCGCGGGACGAGCGCAAATTGCTGTTTTATCTTTTGTTTTTGTTTTTTGTCAAACTCAGCGCGGACGGCCACGCCATCAGCTACCGCCGAGGGCTTCATCATGTTGCCGTTATCTGAGGATAACACGGACCACTCGACTGAGCTGAAGAACGCGTTGCGGACACTCGGAGCGGATCTCTCTCTCTCTATCTCCCCGTCACTCTGGAGGAGCGGAGCAACCAAAGTAAGAGGCTTTATGTCTGGGCAGAGACAACTGTGTTTTTTGTTTATTTGGTTGATTCAGTTAACTTACTTGCTTTATTTTGTTTTCTTTCCCCTAAAATTGCAAAAGTGATTGATCCCGTGATCTCGTGTCGGCCGTCACGTGATTATCAACGATTGCGCAATATCACTAGTTAAAGTACCAATACCCTACCCTTAAACTCCGTTCGCTGCCTTGGCTATTGTTTAATGATATTGTAACAATCAACTGTGGTAACGTCTCCTTCTTCTTCTACTCACACACATTCACACGCGTTTTGTGTAATCATTGCTATCGCTATTTATTAGTGTTGCTGCATATGATGTTACTACTGTTACCGCTATAGCTATCACCATCGCTATCCAGATTGCTAACCTGTTCTTATAATTGTGTGTTACCCGTTGTAGTTTAGTAGCTCATGTGTGTCATTGAATAATCAAACTATAACAGCCATTTATCCAGAGTGATGTTTTGAATAATTATTGCTGTGAATAAATTCTGTTATATTTTAAACTGTCGTTGTTTGTGATTATTGTGGCTATTATTGTGACAGTTGCTGGATTCATAACAGTCAGTGCTCGAATTTCCTCCATTTGTTAACCCTTTTGAGACTTTATATTGATTTTGCTAATTTGGACATTGGTCCCTGGTGACAGGGTGGTGCCCCGAAATGTACTACTTATAGTAAATATTTTTAGATATCAAAAATCTGTTTCATAATCATTGATATTAATTGTCAGTATCCAAATTACTCTTACTAGTGCACAAAGAAGGGCACTAGCAAATGTTAGCAGAAGTTATAATGAGAAATGAGTAATAGTGCGTAATGATAACTAAAGGTAACTTTTAAAGCAGCAGAGATGATTCCCGTTGGATGGGGACAAAACACAGACTGCAGGAAGAGACAAAGTTAATACATGGGGAGTAATTAAATTTTACATTTTTAACTGTAGGCTATGTCATAAAGGAAGGTAAGCCTGATCTTGAATGCTGTAATACTAGGAGTGGCTCCATAAAGAGGAGCCTGACACAGTTGCTGAAAGATCTGCCTCCTGATTTACTCTCGGAGACTCCATGAACCACAGGTCACTATAGCATTTGTGTCTAAAGTATGAAGGACTTTTGAGTTCATGTTTAGTCGAATGATATGAAAATGTGAACTGATAACTAGCCAACGACATGATTTGCCAAGTGCAAAGCAGTAGTTTAAACAAGAAGTTTAAACTGTGTCCCACATGCCACAGTATTGTGGAATTCATTTATGTAAGACACTGGACATAATAAATCTAAAGTCAATTATAAATATTCTTTTTTTTTTATATACTTTAAACACATCATCACTTCACTTCTTCACTTCCACATGACTGTACAGTTATTTTTGCCTTTTAATCAGCAAGGGCAAAAGATGGTCGTGTCAGTCTGTTGTTGCAGAGCATTTAATTAATGTCCAAAATTCCATTTAAACTTTTGCTGATTAATATTAAGTGTTGATGTCAAGAAGAAGATGGATTTCTTTTTGTTTGTTTTATTAACCATGTTGCATCATGACACCAAACTTTATTTATTTTAATGCCACTATAACTTCACCCTCGCAAATTACGAGGGTCAAATACAGATACATGCTCTGAATTTACCTTTTTTATGAAAGAAATCTAAAACTGGTGAAGGTCTATTCTGGGATCACAACATTGAGTTTTTTACAAATAGAGCCAGTGTATAGAAAACAATAACAACAACTTAAGTGGTATAATTTTGTATTTGATAAGTTACATGAATGAAGATTGTGTCCACAGACTTTGGAAGATTTAACGGAAGATCTTTTGGTCCAACATGGGGACTCATCTCTATGCCTTTGTTTGCAGCAGATAAAGAACAGCACAGTCTGCACATCTCATTGTGTATATTTAGACACCAGCAGATATGCCATGCCAAAAGCTGCAGTGAAATCATTTACAGTAGGTTCTCGTGGCTGAATTGTGCGTATATGTGCATGCATGGGTTTGTGTATTCATGTTGGTGAGTTTACACAGCTGTCAGATAATGGGCAACAGCTTAGACATGTATTATTCGTGCTGCCTTGGGGAGAGAAAGAAGCTGTGATATCAAGACAGTTGTGCAGTTGGATTAATGCACTAAAGCAGCAAGAAAATATTTCCTCTTAGTCAAACATTCGGATAATCATTATCAGTCTGGCTTCTAATTATTAAACAACACATTACAGACAACTGATGCAGTCTCTTTGATAAATAGGACTAAAAACCACAGATGTTAACTACAAACTACCATTTCCAGGTTACTACTGGCATTTCCAGAGGATATATATATATTTTTTTTTTATCCTTTTATTAATTCTTTTTTTTTTTTTTGTTAATGAAGAGATTTCTCAGTGGATTTGATGGGTTGAGTCACAGATGAAACATGATGGTCTCTTGAGATGTGCTGGATAGGGAAAAGAGGGTGGACAAGACAAATTAATTAGGCAATATATATATTTTTTTTTTTTTTTCATGGATAAATGCAAAAAGAAAGAATTAGAAAAAAATTGTTGTAGTGAAGGAATTGTTGAATTGGAACAGAATTCTAGATCTATGTCAACTACATGTACAAGAAAAGGTAAAGATTCTGTAAGGTCCTCAACACCAAGAAAATATTAGTTTGAACTGTCAAAAATAGATAAAGGCAAAAGAGACAGCTAGAAAAGTAGAAGTGCAAGGGCATCACTATGGTGACCTCAGGTAGCGGTGGAAAGAAAAACAGAGGTTGTGCTGAAAAGGGTTTCAGCCTTTCAGCAACTTTTCAGCGAAAAGTGCTCAGATTTGATTTCTTATTTTTAAAAGACATTTTAAAATCATCTTCAGGAGATTATAAATATGTCAGTTTGTTATAACAAAATTTAAGACAATGTGGTCAGTTCTTTAACCCTCCTGTCGTGTTCGGGTCAAATCTGACTGATTTACAACTTAAAACACTCATAAATATTGTGTTTTACATCTGATTGCCTCAAGGCCTTATGATATCCTCCACACTATGCACTTGAACATATAAAAGTGATGATCACCTCTTTCATTGAATTTTGAGTGTTTTAATCAACCTTGTTACACCTGTGGTATTCCCGGTCAAAAGTGACCGCCATAGGAAATGAATGGGTATCCAGACTATATTCATCCATCAGACAGAAAACATCCCCATACACACCACCCCAACTTACTCAGTCACTCACACACACATTTCAGACTGAACAATGTCTTTTGTGGGTACACATCTCTTTCCTGTGCTTATGTGCCGATCCTCCCATGGGAACCAACTTCCCGATGAAACAATGTATCATATCTTCACACAGACTAGACAGGTGTCTGTTATGTGAACCCATCTCTTTCCTACGCTTTTGTGCCTATCCCGCACATGAACCACACCTTCTAGACTAATTAATGTATCATCTTCACACAGACAAAATATTAACACAAATATGGAATAAAGATCTGGGCAGCATGTGACGCCAGGAGCAGCTATGCCTGGAATATGCAGGTATACATGGGGAAATCCAGTACTGGAAGGGGCAAAAAAAACCAGGGCATGCATGTTGTGCTGGACATGACAACCGGTCTCCAAGGGCATAATATCACATGTGACAACTTCTTCACATCATATGCTCTTGGTCAGGAGCTGCTGAAAAGAAAGCTCACCATGATAGGGACAGTGAGGAAGAACAAACCTCGACTTCCCCCTGCACTGGTATCGACCAGAGGAAGAGAGGCACTCTCATCAAAATTTGCTTTCACTGTCACACACACTCTTGTGTCATAAGTTCCCAAGAAGAATAGAAATGTCATCCTGATGAGCTCGCTACACAAAGAAGCCGCTGTCAGCACCACAGAGAACAGGAAGCCCCTATGATCCAGGACTACAACAAGAACAAAGGAGGCGTTGACTGCCTTGATAAGGTAATGTAAAGTTTCATCCATCATGCATTTTATTTTATTTATGTGAATCATAGCATTTTGTGTACGACGGATTTAATATTGTTCCCAATCTCTTATTTATTGTTCCTTTTATTGCAGCTTACTGGTACATACACCTGCAAGCAAATGAAATGTGGCACTGTTCCACAACATCCTTGATGTGTCTGCTTTCAACGCATATGTGGTGTGGACAGCCATCGACCCAACCTGGAATCAGGGGAAAAGTTTCAAGAGGAGACTTTTCCTAACAGAGCTGGGGAAAGCTTTGGTGACTCCTTGCAGTAATGATTTTATTAGTTTTTTTTCAGACAAAATTCTCACGATCAGAGAAAGAATTTATCAGCTCTTGCCTACGTTAGATAAAAATCCCCTTCTGAAGACGGCAACTGCTGAATCAGCTGCGGCGCCTCTTTTACATCTGGAATCATTCTCACCTCTAAATCTCTCAGAGCTAGCTTCTATAGTTTCATCATCCAGACCGTCAACCTGTCTATTAGACCCAGTACCAACTAGCCTCTTTAAAGAGATCTTTTATTTAATTGAGCCGTTTATTCTAGATTTGGTTAATCTGACTTTATTTCTGGGTTATGTACCTCAGGCACTTAAGACTGCGGTCATCAAACCCCAGCTTAAAAAGCCTAATCTTGATCCAGATGTTTTGGCAAACTATAGACCCATATCGAACCTTCCATTTATTTCTAAAATCATTGAGAAAGCTGTAGCAAAACAACTACACGAGCATCTGGATGGGAACAGTTTGTTTGAAGAGTTTCAGTCAGGATTTAGAGCCCATCATAGCACAGAAACAGCGCTGGTTAAAGTCTCCAATGACATTCTAATGGCCTCAGACAATGGATCAGCCTCCATACTTCTCCTTCTAGATCTTAGTGCTGCATTCGACACCATAGATCATAATATTTTACTACAGAGACTGGAACATGAAATTGGAATTAAAGGAACTGCACTAAAGTGGTTCAAATCCTACTTATCAGATAGACATCAGTTTGTTCATGTAAACAACAGCTCCTCCTCATGTACTGTAGTCAGTCATGGAGTCCCGCAGGGTTCGGTACTTGGACCAATCCTCTTTACGCTTTATCTGCTTCCTCTAGGCAACATTATCAGGAAACACAGCATCAATTTCCACTGCTACGCAGACGATACTCAGCTGTACCTATCAATGAAGCCAAATGAAGTCAGTCAGATAGTCAGACTGCAGGCATGTCTTGAAGACATAAAAGTCTGGATGACTGGAAATTTTTTACTTCTCAACTCTGACAAAACAGAAGTTATTGTACTCGGTCCTAAGCACCTCAGAAAAATACTATCTAATCATCTCATCAGTTTGGACGGCATTACTTTGGCCTCCAGCTCCACTGTAAGAAACCTTGGAGTAATTTTTGACCAGGACATGTCCTTTGTCCCTCACATAAAACAAGTTAGTCGGGCAGCTTTCTTCCACCTGAGAAACATTAGGAAAATCAGAAACATCCTCTCTCAGGATGATGCAGAAAAACTAGTCCATGCATTTGTAACTTCTAGGCTGGACTACTGTAACTCATTACTATCTGCATGTCCAAACAAATCTCTAAAAGGCCTTCAGTTAATTCAGAACGCTGCTGCACGAATATTAACAGGTATTAGGAAAAGAGATCACATCTCTCCCGTGTTAGCTGCTCTTCATTGGCTGCCAGTAAAATATAGAGTAGAATTCAAAATCCTTCTTTTAACGTATAAAGCTCTTAATGGCCAAGCTCCATCGTATCTCAGAGAGCTCATAGTTCCTTACTGTCCTAGCAGGCCACTCCGCTCTCTAGATGGAGGTTTACTTGTGGTTCCTAGAGTCTCCAAGAGTAAATCTGGAGGCAGATCGTTCAGTTATCAGGCTCCTCTTCTATGGAACCAACTCCCAGCATCGGTCCGGGGGGCGGACTCTTTAGTAACTTTCAAGACCAGGCTTAAAACTTTCCTGTATGACAGAGCGTACAGTTAAAAAGTCCTCTACTCTTTAGGTATGCTGCTATAGGCCTAGGCTGCTGGGGGAAGGACTGAGCTTCTCTCTCTCTCTCTCTCTCTCTCTCTCTCTCTCTCGCTCTCTCTCTCTCTCTCGCTCTCTGTCTCTCCCTGTCACCCTCTCTCCCTCTTTCTCTCTAACTCCCTCCTTGCATGCGCTGATAAAAACCATCCTTCTTAAAAAAAAAAACAAAAAAACAAAAAAAAACAAAACAAAACAGTTTCACCCAGTTCTAAGCATTTATACTGCATTTATTAACCATGTTCTGCCAAAGTCTCTGTCTCTCCCAGTTCCTCTCCTCTCTCTCCCTGTCCTCATCCTGCAGGTGGTGACTCATCTCCATCCCATGTTCCTGCAACACCTGCTGGTCCCATATAGCATGAATTCTGTATTACAGCTCAACTCCATGAACTTCATGCAACAACATGTTCCTGCCTACACCCCCCCCCCCTCCAATGCCTGCCTGCCTGTCTCTCTCTCTCTCTCTCTCTATCTCTCTCTCTCTCAACCCAACCGGTCGAGGCAGATGGCCGCCCCCCCTGAGCCTGGTTCTGCTCAAGGTTTCTGCCTCTTAAAGGAAGTTTTTCCTTGCCACTGTTGCCAAGTGCTTGCTCATCGGGGGATCTGTTGGGTCTCTTTAAATAAATTTATAAAGAGTTTGGTCTAGACCTGCTCTATATGTAAAGTGCCTTGATGTAACTTTGTTATGATTTGGCGCTATACAAATAAATCTGATTTGATTTGATTTGATTTATTCAAAGGCGCTAGCACATTCCCTGCACACCAGCCTCTGCTAGTCTGGTTAGGAGTGTGCAAGCCCCAGCCCCAGCCACTGCCTTGGCTGCTTTCCCCTAACAAGGACATGGGCAGAAAAGGAAGTGCTGTGAGCTCTATGTCCCTAGAGATAACAAAACAAGCCTGAGATGCTGCAAATGTGATGCCTATGTTTGCAAGGCCCACTCTGACCTGAGTGTCACATGCCACTCGTGCATGAATTCACATATGCACACACACACGACTTCATGTTGAGTTTGGTTTTCCATTTAGTTTTTACATTACATGTTCATTTTGTAATACAATCTCAGTGCCTACTTGTATTTTCACTGCAGTTATTTTATGTGTAATTATATAAATTCATGTTAAATACTTTGAGACATTGTTCACAGCTAAAGAAAGTTGAATAAAAATTTGGTGGTGAAAAATGGTTTTTGTGCTAATTTAAGAGCAGTTAAAACAGACCGGTCAATTTTGACCAAGAACACTAAAGTAAGGGGCGGGAGGTGAACATGACCGCAGGGTTAAGGAAAAGTTGTATGAAAAAGGCTTACTGGCTTTTTGTTGGCGTTTTCCCCGTACTGGTCACGAGTTTTAGGCCACCATTAGGTTTGTTTATCAGTGCTATAATGATCATGTATCATTTTCCCAGTCTCTTTGATAGAATACATCCAGAAAAATATGGAAAATGTGTCTGTATGTAAAAACTGAAATGATAAACACCTCTCTAGGAATCATGTGCATTTTTTAGGCAGAAACCTGCATTTATTCAGATGATTTGGTTTCCTGGAATTCCTTCAAAAACATAAGGTTAAGGGGACTCTTCTTTTTGGCTTTCCTCTCCCTGTTAAGGCCCATTTATGCTCAACATTAAATACACTTGGAGCCTTTTGTCTGGACTCTGCGTCCAGGTAGGTGACGAAAAAAGAACTTTAATCTGAACTAAATTTACGACAAACTGAAGAAAACATGGACAACGGACAAGCAACAGACAGAGCATGGACAATGGACAATGGACAATGGACAGAATCTGACAAGGACTAAACAGAGCATGGACAACGACCAAGGATCTGACAAGGAGCAACCAGAAAACAGGACTTAAAAACAGTGCTCGACAAGACACAGGTGATCCACATTAGGGCAGGGAAGGCAATCAACATGGGACACAATAAGGAAGTAAAGTAATGGGGAACACAACGGACCCAGGACTTCAAAATAAAACAGGAAGTTACAAGGACAGAACACTAAACATCAGAATAAACTCAAAACTTGACAGAACCCCCCCTTAAAGGGCGGCTACCAGATGTCCAAAACCAAAAAACATCAACATGGGATGGAGGGCCGTCGGAAGACAGGGGGAGGGGGAGGCCAGGGCTCAGGAGGCGGCTGCCCAGCCAGGACCAGGAACACGGGACGGCGGTGGCCCAGCCGGGGCCGCAAAATAAAACAGGAAGTTACAAGGACAGAACACTAAACATCAGAATAAACTCAAAACCTGACACAATACAGTCCTGTAAAGCACTCAGCTTTCCAACTCAGTAGCTGTGAGTGCTTCTGTTATGTATCTTAAGCATAAAAACAAGATGAAACATTGTGTTTGAATTAAGTGCCCCGAGGAGAAGATTGCACAAAAAAATAAAAATCAAATCAAATCAAATCAAATCAGATTTATTTGTATAGCGCCAAATCATAACAAAGTTACATCAAGGCACTTTACATATAGAGCAGGTCTAGACCAAACTCTTTAGAAATTTATTTAAAGAGACCCAACAGATCCCCCGATGAGCAAGCACTTGGCAACAGTGGCAAGGAAAAACTTCCTTTAAGAGGCAGAAACCTCGAGCAGAACCAGGCTCAGGGGGGGCCTCGACCGGTTGTAAGTTGTAAGTTGTAAGTTGATTTGATTTGATTCTTTCCTGCAACACAAAATCTCTTATCTGTGAGGAGGAAGCTGTGAGGAGGAAGCTAACAAGTGTAAAGCTGTACCTAAAATCCCCATCCAGTGCCTCAGTCTGTTCAAAAAATGCTGTAGTCAAGTGTATCAAAGGCAGTACGAAGGCCCAGACAGACCAAAATTTAATACACACCACCATTAGCTGCCTTTAAGAGATAGCGTTAAGATAGCCGCAATGTATTGTGTATATATACACCTCTCCATACCTCTTCATGTTGCCACATGTGTTTTGGCACCATTCCTGTGAGTTTTCTGAGTGCAGCCTTTTAAGTATGTTCCTGTGTTTTTCAGCTACTGACTTTTGCCCAGTGTTTTGGATACCCCTGGCTTGTCTGATTACCTTAACCTTAACCCTTTTCCCCAAATAAACAACCTGAACATTCCACATTGTGCTGAGTTTACTCTGTTGAACTCTTTACGTGTGAACATCGCCCACCTCTGCCTCTGATTACCTTGCCATGAAATTTCTCTCTGCTTTAGCTAATCATTATCACTTATCAACCATGATTATCACATACTATTTGCGTGTAAATGCAACCATGATTTGAAAAATGTACACAATTTTGTTGTAAAACTTCATTTTACAGACTGGGACCATAGAAAACCCTGACTGGATAGAGAGTATGTCCACTTTTATGTGCAGTCCATGCTATGGCACCAGCAGGAAATCAATCCCATAGATGCCGATGTTGAAATGGAGAAGTAAGAAGGCAATGGCCAGATTAAAACCTAGATGCTTCTAAATGCACACACCAATGGATGGCATGGTGGCGGGTTGACAGTAATTTCATCCTTGTCTTATTGAATTTTTGTAGCTACTTTCCCTCCAAAGCTGTGACTGAATCATCATGTTAATAAGGAGGTTACATGATACATGATACATGTTATATTTATTTAGATTATTATTTCCTAATTTCATTGTCTTGCCACTTTGTGGCACCTCTCCCAGCAAGTTAGCACATCAAGCTATCAAAGTTTGAACTGCTGCCTAGGGAAGTATGCTACTCTTACTGGATTATCTTCCTGCTACACCTGCCCCACATAGTTAGAAAATTATGTGCGCTGTGATTGGCTTCAAGGATATGATCCTTCTGACTTGCAAAAGAGAACAAGACTCATCTACAACAGCAGATAATATAAGAAAGGATGGAAAAATTGGAGAGAGGACTGGTATGAAAGATGGAGACGGGGGAAAAGGAATGAAGAGAGGCAGGTGAACAATAAGGAGAGCTTGACAGGCAGGGAGAAAAGTTGAAAAAGTTGTGGGGGTCAACAAAGGGGGAAATTCTGCCTTTGAACTTTTTAAGGTTGACTCCTTTCATCTCATTGACTGCCGACTGCATTGAGTCACTGCAGTCGGCAGCCACAGCTTCTAAACACCCTCAACTCCTCCAGTCAAGCATGCAGAGAGGAGGCTAAATCCCAGTTTGGGAACCAGGTCTGCTGATGCCCAGAGGCATCGACTGTTGGTAGACCACAACGGCCCTACATTAATCTTGAGCAATGTGATAGCCCTGAAAAAGACAGTGACAGAGGACACTGAGCAGAAGAACAGGAGACTGACCTGGTGTAGGAGGAGAAGGGTGGAGAAGACTCCAGATGGTTAAAAAAGAAAAAAAGAAAAAGGCACAGGAGCAGATTGAGTGTGTCAACATTAACTGAGAAATGCAGCATTTTGAAGCCATTGGCTAATCTGCTAGTCTGCTGCTAGCCTAAATGCCTTTACAAGTTCAAAACAATCAGACAGCCTGTAGTCACGTTAACATGAAATGGCCAGATGACTTTTCAAGATCATGATATTCCCTTTGGATCCCAGAGTGAATGAGGCAAAGGCAGTGATGCTGTAGCAAACATGCTTGCTACAGCATGTATATATATATTCAGAGATATGAACAGACAGGGCCACAAGTTGTGAGATCAAATTTTTTTAATCATGACAATTTATTTTGGTTTTATGTATCACTTGTATTAATAATGTCACCTGTACATTGCAGTCATATTAAAGGTGTGTTGTCATCCAAAAATAGGCATATAGAGTTCGATATCCTTAACCGTTGATGTGTCGGTGGTCCCAAGATGGTCTCTCATAAAAGCCTAATAAAAATTATAAAGATAAAATAAAGATTTCATGTGTTTTGGCATATATGTGTGCTAACAGACTACTTCCACTTTCTGGAGGGCACTGGTGTTGGCACCTGGCCCCACAGGTCCAGGTGCATACATTTCCAAATTTAAATTACAATTTTGCATACAAGTTTGCATACAAATTATATTTGTGAACCAAAGTGTGTGTATTTGAAAAACAGATTTTGTACATTACTCAGTTCGAAATATAACTATGAAACAAAGCATGTGCATTCGTGAAAAGCCCCATGATTCCTCACTGTTGGTAACATCCTCTTCAGTAACATCCTCCACAGTAATATCCTCCTTGGTAACATCCTTATCAGTAACAGCCTCCTCAGTAACATTCTTCTCAGTAACATCCTGCTCACTAACATTCTTCTTGGTAACATTCTCCTCAATAACAGCCTTCTCAGCAACATTCTACTCAGTAACATACTCCTCAGTAACATACTGTTCAGTAACTGCTCTCTCCTCAGAGGATTGAATGACTGTAGTCAGAGCCTCCTTGAGTTCCAGGATTCTCTTCATGGATGTCTGCTAGAGAAATGACCAGCCAGACATGGCTGCAAACTATTTTAAGACTTAAAACATGCACCTGAACAACAAAAGGATGTAGATTTGTGATTGGCTGTGCCTGTCTGCGTGAATATTTGATTCCAGTGCCCTTGAATTAGCCTCAGTGTCAGTATGTGGGTTTACTGAGACCGTCCAGTTTATAACTTTCACTCATCGAGTGTCTGTTGAAAGATGTCAGAGGAGCAGTGAGTGGGTGAGCCAACACGTGCCCAGCACTTCTAGAATCTGGTCAACCACAACCTCTCTCCAAACCTATTTACTGCTGACTCTCTCCAACACTGATACTGCACGACATCGCCTACACATAGTGAAACTGATACACACACATACATGCACGTTCAATCCAGCCTGCTCCCTTAACAAAGTGAACATGCAGTTTAACATTCTGCACACACACACGTACAGAGACAGAGACACAGAGTTTACTTTAAAGCATGCAGGCAACGTCCATGAAAGTGTGGGGAAAGAAAAAACACTGAACAGCACACAGCATACATTAATAATGAGTAAACTCTGAAACCACACAACTCTACATATTAATAATTCCCCACATAACAAAGGCAGAATGGCCCTTTTTACAGACTCCAAGGTCAGAGTCCAGTATGTGTGTGCGAGATTCTGTGCAGGCATGCAGTTGGTATATGCTGTACTGACTATCCACTTTATCCCTGCACACATCATGGCAGGATCTGTACCTACAGCAGAGACATATGCACTACGGACAAGACACGTGAGTTACTTATCAAAGAGAAGACAGCATTGTCAGTGTGACCGTTCTTGTGAACCACATTGCTTCTCATAAAGTGAAAAAAACAAGTCATGTGTGGTGAATTTTTGCAGGCAGTTTTATTTCACTGTGTGATATAAAACTACAGCAGTGCAGAAAAGATAACATTGACTACATTAATGAGTTCTTTACGTATGATCTTAATGCAGAGCAGAGAGGAGCAGAATTGAAACATTTTTTATTTATAATTTTTTTAATCAATTATCCAATCGCTCCACTTCATAATTGTGCACATTTGAATTATCGGGCAGTCCAGCAGCATAGTGGTTAGTGCTGTTGCCCCCCCCCCCAACAAGAAGATTGTGGGTTTGCATCCCAGCCTGTGGCCTTTCTGTGCAGAGTTTGCATGTTCTCCCTGAGCCTGCGTGGGTTACCTCCTGAAATGTATTGCTAAATCTGTAATTAGCTTTGTCATCTTTTAGCTCATTGGTGTTCAAGTGGTTACGCTTTTATTTGTTAAATTACAATTAGTGATGATTTTAGTGACACTTGACATGACTTATGTGTTGTGCATATTTTTATGATTAAAGCTAATTTTGGATGATTTCATTTCACTTTTGTACAGTAATTACTTGCTAATCCCAAATGACCAAAAGTAAAAATTAATCATTTCAAAACGTATAGGGGCTATTTACAGGCTTGATGTCTCAGAAGAAGTGCTGGTGATTATGGTGTGGGCCACTCTATAATACAAGGGGCTATAATATGCACCCTGAGCAGAACTTAAGTCTTCATGGTAGATTGGAGGCTACAGTGGGAATGTAATGAAATGGGCTAGAATGGGGAAAGGCTAGTTAACCTGCTAACTTCAGTCGAAGAGAAGATGTGATAGAGACAAGCGTTTAAATTCCTCTCCCGGATATAAACTACTGCTTTCATTAATATTCTAAAGTGGATTTCCCACATAAAAAATGGAAATGGAAAGATGGGGATTCACAGAATTCTACACTCACTGAGATGTTCAGTCTTTGTGTTCCACCCCTCACCATAATCCAGGTTTACAGCTGAATGAGGGGGGAGTATGAGAATAGCAAAAGGAGGAAACATCAGACACATATTTGGGAGCCCTAATCAGAAAGGGGCCCAGATGAGAAAGACCTTTGGTTGAGATTATGGATTTCCTCTTAATAGTGACAACAATATGAGATTGCTGCAAAACAAACAGGAAGTACCTCAAATTATGTTAAAGAGCCTGTTATCATAAACTGCAGTCTCACATGGCCGCTACTACTGCAATTTCTTAGCAGGTGCTAAAATGAAATGAAATGAAAATGAAAATGACAGCTTTTTGTTTTGATTCTGTATTGTCACCTGTGCCTTCACACTCACAAGGATTATCTACTGGAGAAGCACTAATATGGCAGTTCAGTTCATCTTTGACAGGCTTACCTCCATTGGAATATCTGACACACCCCTGGAATGGTTCAAATCATATCTCTCTGGCCGTACTCAGTTTATCCAACAACATTTGTTTTCCAACCATTCCCCCTCTCAACTCAATTCAACTTTATTTATACAGCACTTAACAAAGTCTTCTACATAAATAAGCAAAACAACAGAAAAAACACTAAAATAATAGACAATAAAACATGAGCAGAATCTCATGTGGGGTTGAAAGCCAAGGAATAAAAATTAGTTTTGAGAAAGTTTTAAAGGTGGACAGTGAGCAGACTTGTCTAATGTGCAACAGTAGCTCTTTCCAAAACTTAGGAGCCTCAACAGAGAAAGTTCTATCCCTTCTTAGCTTCCGTTTTGACCTCAGCAATTCCAGGAGCAGCAGATCAGCTGACCAGTGGCACTGAGCAGGAAAGTAGGGGTGAAGGAGCTCAGAGAGGTAAGGCAAGTGAGACCATTTAAAGATTTAAAAACAAATGAAAGAATCGTGAAATGGACTCTAAAGCGCATAAGCAGCCAGTGGAGGCAGGCCTGAATGGGAATTATGTGCTCCCTCCTACATACAGTTAAAAGGCGAGCAGCTGTGCCTTTTAACTGGCTGCACCATGGGGTACACCTTGCCTATGGTGTACCCCAAGGTTCTGTCCTTGGGCCCCTTCTGTTCATTATCCATCTCCTCCATCTTGGTCAACATCCAATTTCAATGTCAATGTCATATGCGGATGACACCCAGCTCTACCAGTCCACCCTCCAACCTGCTTGATTAACCACGATGGGGGCTCAGCCCCCCACCCCTGGAACTCCATCAACACTCCATCTCTCTCAACACTTTGAAATCCCACCTTAAAAACGCACCTTTTCAGACAAGCCTACTCCCTCAGTTTATGTGTGTATGGGACTCTTATTATAGCCAGTCTAGGAACAATTAGGAACATTTCACCGCACATTACCCTGTAACTGTGTATGTGTGTGTATGTGACAAAAAAAGCAATCTTGGAATGACTTTTACTTTTTACCATTTTACTTCTCTTTTTGTTTGTTTTTCTTTACTGCTTTTTGTATTTTCATTTGCCAAATGACTGTAGTTTATTTGTAGTTTATTATCATGCTTTATAAGGTGTCCTTGAGTGTCCAGAAAGGTGCCTATAAATAAAATGTATTATTATCATTATTATTATTATTATTAGTTCATTCTGTTATGGTCGAGTCATAATGGTGGGGAAAAGACACGTTTGGTCTAAATTTGAGTTTTGTACATAAATGCAGATTATTGCAGTGGTTATATTTAAGAGTAAAGGGTCCAGAATGGCCCTAGCTCATTTTGTTGTTTCTATACATGCATATATATATATATATATCCCCTTTTCCTTTCATCTGCCTCAAATTAATTAAATTCTAGCTTAATGGCCTGGGACCAACAGGCATGTGTCTTTTTGCATGAATTCCCACTTAATGGATGAGCTGATTGCATGTGTATCTCTCTATTACCAAATCTATTAGTCAATGATGCATATGACCTGTTACTCATCCTAAGAGCAATTAGATTATGGTTTGTAACACACTACATGGAACATTGTTATGATTCAAGTGCAACAGGTATTTAGTAATTATTGATAAAACAAGAGGAAGCCATTACTATAAATGCAAGACAGGAGAGTCACCTGTGTAGTTAAAACTCAGCCAATCTTGGTGATAATTGCATTTCACATTACACAGGAAAAGAATAAAGAAGGGACTATATTATCTGTCTCCCAGACAGTACTTGCTCCCAGTTTGAATTTTTTTTCTACTTTCAGGCAGGCTAGTAAGTCATCTGCTTTTGGGTTCTCTGGTCTGCCAGGCCTGAAAAAGACGAAGAGCCTTAGTTTGGGTTAGGATTTAAGTGTTTTAGTATAATAGCATGTATGTTGGACCCTAGAGTTTGCTGTAGAGGTCTGTTAAGATTATTACATCTTAATGCAAAGGCACAGTCAAAAGCTGCAAATGATGAACCGCTCACTTAACTCCCTCTCTGAAATGGTGTGAGCAAAAAAATTGTCATTAACCTCATTGTAATATGTTTGATTGTTAGATCTCTGAAGTCAGGTTCAATGTGCTAATGTGTGGTCCATGACTCTTCTCAGACTTGAGGAAAGTCTCCATCTCAGCAATAACAACTAATGACTGGCTTCCAGAGACGCAGAGAATTCTCCTGCAGTGCCCCAGAGGCTGCTAGTCTCTGTCCTTCAGATGCTCCATGGCGGGGAGAGGACCACTCAGCAGCCCACAGTGGCCTGCTGTCACAGCCAGCGTTCACACTACCTGATGAATTCTCCTGTCACTTTAATTATGCAGCCATTCACTCAGTGGCCCACTCAGTGTGTCAGTAAGTCCAACGCTTACAGTTAGAGGACTGTGCTGACAGAACATGAACATTGAGGGAATAAGTCAGGGTTTAGTTAGTTTGATATGCTGGGTTATTAAGGCTTAAATTGCTTGTATGGTAATGTGAGTTGAATGTGAAGCTAATTGTACCTAAGCATGCATGCTGCATTTTTCTCTCATGATAGCCATCTGCCATTGGACGTCTTGCTCAGGTATAATGTACTAAAGTGCACAGTACCGTTTCTTAACCTTAATGTTCACAGTCTCATCTGCCTGCTTCACTCTGTCAGTGGCAACTGTGGCAAGGGTATGTTGCAAATTTGCAACAACTGGCCATAATGATCAATAGTAATGAAAAAGTAGTAAAACATCCATCAACTTTAATGTAACTGATCTAATTCAACAAAGATCCAGCCAGTTGGTGCTAATAGTCTCACAGTAAGTGAAATGGAGACCACCAGTGTGCAGTGACTGTATCTGGAGTGATTGTAGTATAGTCTTTATACTACAATCACCAGTTAATTGGTATTCCTGCCTACAAGCAGACAAAGAAGACAAAAGAAAACTCCAAGCCACTGAGAAAAGCCTATTGAAATAAATAAATTGATGAGTCCGCCATTGGAAGGAATGCAGCGCATGGATGGAAGGAACAAATCGCATGGATATATCTGCCTAGAGCAGGCCACTACCTCAATCTAAACAACCATGCAAGTTTTGTAAGAAGTGAATGTTTATAGATAGTTCAAACTAATTTCAAATCTACATGGCTTATTATTATGTATGATTCCACCTGCCAAGACAAAGCAAAGAGCTGTGGTAGCTGGTTCTGACTGCTAATGCCCCTGTGATGTGTGTGTGGGCAGAAGCCATGCACTGCAGGCTATAGTAGTACTGTAACTGGATGTTGGCAGCACTCCAGGTAGATGGAGGCTGAGCGACGCCTTGGAACGCTGAAATATTGATTCAGAAAGCTCAAGCACCCACGGGCAATGGGTTGCATTTGGACAATACATGCAGAAGAGTTTAAAAGTTCAATCCCTGCATCTATGTGTAGTGTTACATGACTGTAACATCCGACTTATAAGAGGTTTGGTTGAGTGCCACCTTAAGACTGCTTCTACACAGGCTTCCTCCCTTCATGGTTCCTCATTTATCAGTAGAGATTAGAGTGTGATGTTCTACTGACATCTTTATATACACGTCATTCAAAAAGAGCCATCCAGAGTCCTAGTGTGAGCCATTTTCTCTAGCTTGATGCCTCCATCCGGCAGAAACATGATCGAAGTGAGTGTACAATTTGTTCACAGACGTACTTGTTTTCTGCCACAAAATGTCTGATCTTTCAAAAGAAATATTTTTATGTTTCTGGTCAGACTGCCTCAGCTCTGAATGTAGTTTTGCCCCATAATGCCATAATGTATAGAATTTCTTTAATTTAAATTAGTTTTATTCAAAAAGAAGAATTCAACTTCATCAGAAAATAAGAATGGAATTAGGGGCTCAGAGCCAAAAGGAAATGGATATTAGCATTTTTTTTTTTTTTAGGTAGATTACTCAATATAAGATTTATCCTAAAAGCACTATGGAATCCTATAATCGTTTGTCCTTTTGTCCAAACCTCAAAATCTTGAGTGAATATTACATTCCTATGTTGTTGGTGAATATACTCTATAAAGATAGAAATGTACAGTTCAATATACAGTTCATTAGATGTGCCTTTAAGTGTTCATGTCGGTCTGTGTAAGGTCAGATTTTTGTTGAGCGTAAATTTGTGTAGGTTGTTCACATATTATTCACGTTGTCAGGACCTAAATCTGTTTACACTGCCCTTCCTTATGGGTACTTGTCTTCTTCTTAAGAAGAGTTATCTTATGGGGGCACATTTTTTTCAGAAGATGACAAGTCATAGAGATCCAAAGTTCCAAAGTTTGTGGTGAGAACATGTTTTAAGGTAACCGTGAAGTCAGGTTTTGGTGAGGATTTGGTGAGTAGTGACTATGCACAGTGTAAATCTATAGGAAATATAATGTCCTTTAAAGTCATAGAGGCGTGACATTGTGTGTATGCCTCAGCAGATGTATGTATGGGGGGCCCCACAACTGCTTTTATTATAGCGGGGTTTCTCTCCCTCACAAGGGGAGCTGTGAGTCAGTCTGACTGTGTCTTTCAGTGGAAAAACCTGTGCACCTTTGATTCATTTTGTAATAGGCCCCTGCAGCTTGAGCACCATAATGCCTGTTTCTCTGCGCACTTATTTATTAATTTATTATCTCTCATTGCTTCTGTCCTCATTGAAGTTTTTTATATTATTTTATTATTATTATTATTTTTATGTATATTTGTTATAATATTTATTTCTGCTTATAAAGCGTCGGTGGTAACCAACTAACACAACAAGCCAACAAGTCTTATTCCTACATGTTAGATGTTATATGGCCCATAAGATATGAGAGCTCAGAAAAAGAGTTGGCAGACAAAACCATTATGCCACTACAGCTTCATTTGCAGACAAAGGAGCCAGCCCGTGCCTGTTTTCCCCCAGCTCTTAGAGATGGAAAAGACAGGGTGGGAGGGGGGAGGGAGGCAACCAGCCAGTCATGTCCCACTTGTCCTACTTCTCTTTCATCACCCCCCCCTTTCCTCTCAACCCTCTGTTTTTTCACAGTGAGTCACACATCTACGCCAACGGTGTTATCACTCTTTCTACCAAAGCTCCATGCTGTTTACTATGTACGTAAACAAATGCATACATCCAAAGTACATTGCAGGAGCTGTAGAGTACATAACTGCGATAGGAGCCTGCTGCACAGCTCCCCCAGTTGACGGACATGCCATGAAGGCTCAGCCTCATCAGAGGACAACATGTAACATTACCCTCCCTCAGCTACATTCAGTTACAACCCTCACCCTGCACCCACTGAGAGTCATGTGGCACCCAGCATGGCCAGTCACCTTACATTGAAAGTTTTTCTCTTCTCTTAATCCTTTTTTTTCCCTGTTCTGGATTTTCCAGCTCCACCAAGCATCTTTTTTTGTTTAGTGTCTTTTTGAAATATCGTGTTTACAGGGTTTATTTGGATCATTCCAACAACTGTATCTCAACAGAGATCCTTCATTCATTTGCTAACTCTGCTTGAAGGAGTGGCGGGCATTCAGAGCTGTTACTGCTTATAAGTTGACCAACCACAGTCAGAAACCCTGGCTGATACATTTCTCAACCCTGCTGTCAGGATTTTTGTCAACCTGCCCCAGCTGAGCTGTGAGGCCTGTGTGACCCACAGTCTTTATGAAATCATGCCCACACAGGCCTTGGTGATAGCTGCCCACTGTCAGAGGCATCTTATTGCATCTAGGGCACACCCCTACTGCCATCCACAAAGCCTCTGCTGTGGAGCTCTTCAAACACTTGTGCTCACATCCTTGGCTGCTTTTAGCTGTTGTGGTAATGATTCATAGGCCACAGACCCAGGATGCCCTCACAGCGGGTATGTCCCACATAGTGTATTGAAACTCTGCAGTGTTTTCTGTTGTGGCTTTCTTCATTTGGACTCAATGAGAATAATACCAACCGTGGAACCTCAGCGCAGCCACACTGAGACATCTAAAGATGTTTCTTTTTGGGTCTTTTTGGTTAGGGTTACTTTCACCAAAACATTCAAAACATCTCTGTGCATATTTATATCCTAAACAACCCGGCACGGTGGAGATTACACACAACGGATATAAAGAGGAACAACAAAAAAATTTCATTCTAATCAGTGTATAAGTACCTTTAAGGCGATGGTTGTTAAAGTCATGTCTGTGTATTAAACACAGAGCCAGATGCAGGAGAAAACAAACAGAATAGACTGTTGCATGTTCCACAGTTAATTGTGTGTATTGTTTCAGGTTATTTGAATTGACGGGATAATAATAAGAAAAAGGCCAATTCTAGTGTAACAGCAGATATTTTCACAATAGTCTAATATACTGTATCAATCATGCAATCACAAAGTTAAAATAAACCAAAAACACCACTGATGGAGAGCCAAATGCAGTGATTGGCTCCCTCATATGCGAAATATGTCGATAAACTGATGAAGCGCTTTTTCCTAATGTGTTGCACATGTGTTGTTAAATTAAATTGCTGTGTACTGAGCATTCAGGGCCACAGTAGCACAGAGCCAGCTGAGGTCCACCAAGAAAAATGGAGTTCCAACATTTGTCTCTACTCAACCACAAATCAGTGTTTTTTTGCCATGAAAAAAATAAAAGTTTGAGTGTTGGTTGCATTGGTGTTTAGTCAAAGCCACTCAAATCCCTGCCTCCAATTTTTACACTGACATAAACTGAGCTTGCAATGGAATACCTTTTTATACTCGAGTAAGTTTTCAGAGCAGTTTTAAATAAAGTATTACTTGTAGTGTGGCTTTGTATGGATTTGCCTGACCATTCATTGTAACCCAGTGAACCCAGCATGCTTCCAGCCTCCCTACAGTAGAAACAGGCTCTCTCTGTGGTTTGGAGAAAATTTTATAAAAGACTTAGTGAGACTAAAAACCCTTTAAATGTGAGAAAATGTCAGACTTTCATCTTCTGAAGACCTTTTTTTAATTTCATCTATTGCATTTCTGTAAATATTTACCACTGAGGTTTGTCTCTGTATACTCACTCAATAATACAGTAATCATCTCATCCATGTGAGCTTCCATGCTTTTCTGCTTTTCAGAAACAAACATACAAAATTCCCTCTATACACTGGCTTTTAGCATTTCTCAAAACTACCACACCACATTCGGAAAAACCTGATGAGAAACACTGTTCCTTAGTGGCTATGAGATTTTTTCATTTATGTAGAAGGGACATGACTAGCATGACTCATCTGGGAAAATTTGCCTCACAGTGATAGTTAAGTTAATATTTAAGTGTCAGTTTTACACAGCTGCAGATGTTTCTTCTCTTTTCTCAGTTGCATTCTCTTAAGCGCGGGGGGGGACATCCTTCATATCCACACACTAACATTCCTAAGTAGCTGCCATGTCCAAGTATTCCTTCTGACAAGATCGTTCTTCTATAAACCTCCCACACTCCCCTGACCTGTGCGGCAGATAATCAGTAATTTTTATTGTGCACATTGAACAAGCCCCAACAGATTTTCCTGTTTATATAATCCATTCCTAAAATAATCATGTTATTATTGTGACCTCAGCAAGAATAAATTTTATTTTAAAGCAAAATAACCATCTTTTCATAAACATAAAAAAACCATGGTTGTTTGATGTTGAAACATATTAAAGTCTGGCATTGCTAGATTAGCACCAGGTGAGAGTTGGAGGCAGGTGTGGGCTTACTTTTAGCTCCACCACTCTCTGCCAGTGTGTTGGAGTTCATCCCAGTGAATGAGAGGTTTGCATCCCTGTGCCCTCAGGTCAGGAAGCAGGTTATGACTGGTTGGCGCTTATGTGCCAACAAAACTTTTTTGAAGTCCCCAGAATAGGTGCTGGAAGTGCTGGAAATGTGGAGAGGCAGGTATCAGGGTGAGAGTTTCCTTTTCCATAGGGCTATAATTAAGTTGATGATTATTAAACTTTGTTAGGAAAGTTTCTTCTGCATCTTCCTATGAAAAAACAGTAAACCCTGCTGCGCTCCTGCATTTGGCCTATTGGAAAGCATACTGACAAGCTGGTGGCCAAAAGAAGCTCTAACTCTAAATCTGCAAGAGGGTCAACCTCATCTGAAAACATTTACAAAATCCTTGATAACAACCACACATCCCTGCTCCATGGGTTAATACTGGAAACAGTAAGCCATAATGACATGTTTTGGGGCAGCACGGTGGTGCACACGGTGGTTAGCGCTGTCGCCCCACAATAGGAAGGTCACTGGTTCGGTTCCTGGTGTGGGGCCTTTCTGTGTGGAGTTTGCATGTTCTCCACATGTGGGTTTCCACTGTCCAAAGATATCATGTTTGGGTTAATTGGTGACTGAAGTTGTGAGTGTGAGTGGTTGTTTGTCTTTGTGTGTTCAGACACACTGTTGAAATGTCCAGGGTGTACGCCACCTCTCGCCTGAAATTTTGGCTGGGATTGGCTCCTGCAGCCCCCTGACCTGGAAACGGAAAAGATGGTAGAAGATCTGTTTTGTTGGATTCACACCATAAGCATGCTGCTTAATGGGTGTATGAAACTCCACATCGATGTCATAACACAAAACTAAGGTCTGGCCGGAGTGATCAGAGAAGAGCTGTGAAGTTTTGAGAAAATAAGAACCAGAGGCAGATAGAGCTGATGAAGGGAAGCTCCAATATTCTTTAATGGGAAAAGAGGGTCTTCAGGGGAAAAGGTAGGGGTCCAGCTGTGTTAAGGTTTTGAGCCTGTGGTGAGGCTGGAGACCAGAGCTGGCTGTGGCAGACAAAGGATCCAGGGTAGAGACAAGGAGACTTGGTCAGGGACAGGCAGAGTTGACACCAACAAATCAGTCTGGAAAAGAGTGTTGAAGAGTCGTGCATGACACCACAACAATCTGGCGAGGAGTGGACGGAGAACCAGGGATTTGTACTGCAGGCTGGTGAGATAATGAGAACCAGGGGGAGCCAGTCTAGAAAGTATGGCAATATGCCCATGCCCCACCCACACATACACTCAAGACAGCGGAGGGGAAGACAGGGAAAACAAGCAAGGAAACCAACAGACATGGCCAGAGCCATGACAAGAACAAGTTATTATGATACTGGTGCAGATACAGAGTAGGACTCATGGTTCAGGCAAGGTCAGTGGCTTTTTTTTTTTTTTTTTTTTCAGAAAATAGTTTGTTACCAGGGAATCAGAAGTAATCAGCCACAGCCAGAGATATCCCATAGGCAAAAACTCAGAAACATGAACATGGAACAAGGACACACACAGAGAGATACTCTAGGGAACAAAGGCTGGAACAAATATGAGGACTCAACAAGACAATCTGGCACAGAAGGAAAGGGGAAAACGGCTTATATACACAAGGGAGTTTGGGCATTGGGATGAATTTTAGGGAAGCGGTGAGGATGATGGTGTAACTTTGAGACTCAGGATGACGAAGTCCACTGAAATGGCTGACCAGAGGTGTTGAAGAACAAGAAGGAAACTGACAGGAGGTGCATTCAAGGACTTCTGTTGAGCAAAAAATGTACAGGCAGATATGAATTCTGTGATGTTCCTTTTTAGTTCAGGTCACCAAAACCTAAATTCCGCAACAAATTTTTGAGAACTGGCTTGCTTTTCACTTGTGAAATTATGTTGACGTGAAAAATAGCAAAATCATAAGACATTTGGAGTTTTTAAAGCCCAACACAAATCCACAGAGCATGATCTAAAACAACCTGTTTCATTCTTATTTATTTCTGACTTAATTGGAAATCTTACTTGTATCTGTCATTTTTGGACACATCGTGTTACAACATCTCACTTTACTCCAAGTTGTGTTTTCCTATATTTATATGCATGTCTCAGATTTTCTGCCTGCATTCCTGATTGAATTGACTGCCATGTTTTCATGAATTAACTGCAAAACTTCAAAATGTCTCACCTTTATATGTAATTGTTTTGTTGACCATACAAATGTATTTTTCTTCCATCAAGTCCTCATTCAGTAAGAAGCCCTACGTTTACATTCCTGGAATTCAGCTGAGAATTTCTTCAAAAGAAAACCCAAGCATAAAAAAGAAAACAAAACACTGTGCTGTGACTGAAATTAAAATCATTTCAAGTGACAGGAGGTTTTTCAGAGGGTGTTTGAAGGATCAGTGATTTAATATTATAATGAAGTCACTTGGTCACATTGATCCATTGGAGACTCTGCACAGGGTCACACACAAAACAAAACCCTCCTTTTTGGTTGGAAGTGTCCGCTATCCCTGTCAGATAAACAAAGCAATTGTCAGAAGCTGACCTCAGTGCAGATGATGTGAATACTGAGAATCTGGAGTTTTAGGTTAAAAATGGTAGCAAATGTATGTATCAATGGCTTGGATTCAAAAACACAATATATTCTGTGTATATTTATATAGTATTCCACCACTAAGTGACCTGTTCTGATGAGATTGTGAGGTTGGAGGGATGCCATGCATTTCGCATGGCATCCCTCAGGGATAAATCCAGGGCTGTGGAAACAAGCATGGTTTACATTCTGTGTCTTGTGTGTGTTGAAATTGAAGCAGGATTTGCACTCTTCCAAAGTCACAAACAACAAAACTGAATAAAACAGTTTGTTAGAAAGTTTCAATTGCAGAGCTAAATCTTCTTTAAACTCTCTACCACCAGTCAAGCATGCACTGCTGTGATTCTATCCCAAAATTAATACCAATCATTACATGCTTTTAACACAAGATTCACTCTTGCAATATGTCAACTTAAATAACACCAAAATTCATTACAGATAAGCAATGCAGCTAAGACCCATGTTAGAATGTTAGAATGTGTGAAATCACATCTTGTAGCAGATTTATCAGAACGGTTAGCTTAGTTGGCATCTTTTACTAGTTTACGGTGTTCATTAGCTTGTAACTGGCACACTGTTAGTGGTTCTGCTAACTATGGTCTCTGGTTTTGCAGAAGTTTGCAAAGGTTTCAGGTTAATTTTATTCCCATCCCCTGTCCCCAAGATGGCAGGTTTGGTTCTTTAAGTTTATGACATGTTTATGACATATGAATCAGTATTACTTTAGTATTACTTTCATCACAAAACATTTTTTGTCAAAATGCTGGCCAACAAATAATGAAGACAAAATGAGAACTAATAAAAGTGATGATGACTAAAACTAAATAAAATGTGACATTTTCGGTGACAAATACAAATGAGATAATGAGTTGGAAACAAAGCATTTTTTTTTCATTGTCATCAGCCAATTAGAGTGAATATCTTTTTTGATGTGGTAAGGGGGACCTGGGGAAGTCAACAGCAGCTAGGACTCAAAAATGTCTTTGGGGCCATTTATGGTTATAAAGGACGCAGCAGATATCTGCTTTAAAATGTTTTGTATTTGATTTTATAATCTGTCTAAATAAAAGATAGTTTTGAATTTTAACACTTAAAATAATTCATCTGGGGGTTACAGAGGAGGCTACAATGTCCGCGTCAGCTATGCTGGTTCAGTTCCAGCTTATGTCATCTCTTTCCCCCATTTCCTGTCACTCCTCAAGTTGTCCTATCTAATAAAGCTTGTACTGCATAATTTCTCTGTTTTAACCATAGTGCCATTTTTTTCCTAGGTTAATAAATGTTCCCAATGAGTTAGAGATTCAAGAGAAACATTTTTAATAAAGCATTTCTCTTGAATTAAATTTTTTTGATTTTAGTAGATTAAATGTACCATAGGTTTTGTCAAATTAAAATCATTATGGTTTTTTAATTACCAAAGCTAGAGAAAAATTAAAGAATTTCAGATGTAAAAAGTCATGACTAAAACTGAAAAGACTAACAATGCAAATAAATTTTAATTAAATTTGAAAAGATTGTTAAAATTAGCTGCAGGAATTAATCACATACTTCAATGTACACATCATTGATATGTTCAAAGTTCTTTATTATGATTTTTATGCCAAACGGCATTGTGACTAATGGCTTGTGGAAAGAAACTGTTGACCATTTTACCAGTTCTTGCTCAGATAGAGCTGAGCCTTTTCCTTCATGGTAGCAGTTGAAACAAATGAAGGGGTTGCAATGGGTCTCTTAGGATCTGATGAGAGCGCTGCAGGGGGCAGTAGGCAGAGGCCAGCAACATCATTGAGTTTTCCCTGCTATTTTGACTACATGTTGTATGGCTGCCTGGTCTTCCTTGATGCAGCTGGAAGACCATGAGTCACCCAGTATGTCAGCATGCTGTCAGTCATATTGCGGTAGAGGTTAATCAGCAGCTTCTAGGGCCAGTCCCAGTTGCCCTAGAAGAAAGGTGAGGTGAGGGCTGAGTACATCCTGGAGGAGTCACCAGTTTATCACAGGGCCAAAATACAGAGACAAACAACAGTTCAAACTCACACCAATGGGCAATATAGTCCCCAATTCACCTTAAGGTACATCTCTTTGGACTGTGGGAGTTTGGCCACCATCTGCATCTTAGCTGCTAGCAAAAACAAAATGGTCAGTATTTCTTATAATTCATCAAATCAAATCAAATTTTGTATACGTGTAGGGCTAAATCATGACAATGTCACTTCAAGGCACTTTACATATGGAGCTGGTCTGGACCAAATCCCTCCATGAGCGGGCACTTAGTGACAGTGCCAAAGAAAGATGTTGTTTAAGAGACTGAGACCTAGAGCAGAATCAGACTTAGGTTGAGAGAGAAAAAGAGGACAGAGGGAGAGGGAGAGAGAACAAAAGTAGGAGGAAACAAAACCCAGAAGAAGTGGCAGTTATTGCATGTAATAATGAAAGTAAAAATAATAACTAATAATTGCTACAGCAGCTGGACATGATGAATCAGCACCTGTAGGACAGGGATAAACACAGACTAAACAAAATTGATGACTTGTAGTAGTCTGATATAAACGCAGGAGGGAGGGAGAGAGAGAGAGGCCCAGGGCTTCCTCCAGCAGTCTGGGCCTATAGCAGAGAAGCTCAAGGATAAATACGCTTTGGTGTTTAACTGTAAGCTTAGTCATAGAGGAGCATTTCAAGCCTGATCTTGAAAGAAGAGAGAGTCTGCATCCCTGACAGGTAGTTTGGAAAGAGCCTAACTTAAGCATACAGGTGTGGACATAGCCTCACAAAGACAGCTGTTTCAACACCCAGAAAAAATTAATTGATCCCAACACACAGACATAGTGGAGCGTTAAGGAGCTACAGGGACAGATAATGGTTGCTTTGCTTACAGGGTCTTTTTATTAACTTATTAACTTGATATGTCAATGTTGTGCGCACAACTTGTTTCTGCTGGCCCCAAGTGGTCAGAAAAATCTGTTACTGCCATTTTATGCTTGTATTAAAAAGTTAAAACTTAGTTTTACATTGCATTGTGTTTAATGCGACAATTATTTAATGATCCATGATGCCAGCCCCCATTCCCCTAGCAGACATACAGTAAGGCCAATGCAGTATCCGGTCTTGACCCAATGTGATTTGCCCCTGTCTGGGGAAACCCATCTTATTAGCGTCCTCACAGTGACATCCTGGGGCTCATTGTGGTGGCAGCTGATGTGATGTACGGAGCTGCAGGATTGACAGACAGAGAGTCTGAGACACTGATCATTTTTGTCAAGCAGAGATGGTAAAATGCTGCAATGACCCATAAATATTGAACCTGCCTCAGGGCCAGTGACCTGCACCAGCTGATTGTGTCCTTTCCGGCAAGCCAGTGGAATCTTACTCTGTGTGTGTGTGTGTGTGTGTGTGTGTGACTGTTGGAGAGAGATGAGTGCATTAGGCTGCAGGGAAGTGTCCATTCAGAAGGAGAAATGGGGAAGAAAGGTCAAGTCTGCTGTGTTTGTTGAGTTGTTTCTTGGGTGGAATAATGAAAAATAAACAGTATCAATGCATGCTTCATATTCTGAGTTTTATTATACTAAATTGAAAATAAGATGCAGAGTACTGTGTGCTGCCAGGATACAACCATCAGTGTCCATCATACCTGTAATGCATTCACCATTTAAAAGTGACAGTCTACAATCCAGTGAAAAATCTAAAAGATTTTAATGCCACAGAGGTAAATAAAAATGCTCTCAGATAAATTTTTGTCTGAATGCTAATGACCGATATTTCAGGACTGGTCTATAAAAAGCTAATGAAATCATTTTTTAATTGAACACCCGGATCCCATTTTCTTTTCCAAGCTGATGTTTGATGTGAATATTAACTGAAGCATCTGACAGGTCTTCTGAATGACAAGTTGGACGATCCTGATAGTGGTTTGTAGGCTTTTATCAGCTAATAGTGAGTCTGAGAACTTCACCTGGAAACTGAACACAACACAGTTGGTCAAGAAGGCCCAACAGCGGCTGTATTTCGTGAGGAAGTTTGGCATGCCACCTAAGATCCTCAGCAACTTCTACAGCTGCATTGTTGAAAGTACTACTGCCATGGACACCTGCAGAGAGTAGAGAGGACTGCTGTCCACAGGAAAGCTGCCTCCATCCTCAAGGACCCCACCCATCCCCAGTACTCAAATCAAATCAAATCAGATTTATTTGTATAGCGCCAAATCATAACAAAGTTACATCAAGGCACTTTACATATAGAACAGGTCTACACCAAACTCTTTATAAATTTATTTAAAGAGACCCAACAGATCCCCCGATGAGCAAGCACTTGGCAACAGTGGCAAGGAAAAACTTCCTTTAAGAGGCAGAAACCTCGAGCAGAACCAGGCTCAGGGGGGGCGGCCATCTGCCTCGACCGGTTGGGTTGAGAGTGGGAGGGAGGGAGAGAGAGAGAGAGAGAGAGAGAGAGAGAGAGAGAGAGAGAGGCATTGGAGGGGGGGGGGTGTAGGCAGGAACATGTTGTTGCATGAAGTTCATGGAGTTGAGCTGTAATACAGAATTCATGCTATATGGGACCAGCAGGTGTTGCAGGAACATGGGATGGAGATGAGTCACCACCTGCAGGATGAGGACAGGGAGAGAGAGGAGAGGAACTGGGAGAGACAGAGACTTTGGCAGAACATGGTTAGTAAATGCAGTATAAATGCTTAGAACTGGGTGAAACTGTTTTTTTGTTTTGTTTTTTTTTTTAAGAAGGATGGTTTTTATCAGCGCATGCAAGGAGGGAGTTAGAGAGAAAGAGGGTGACAGGGAGAGACAGAGAGAGAGAGAGACAGAGAGAGAGAGAGAGAAGCTCAGTCCTTCCCCCAGCAGCCTAGGCCTATAGCAGCATACCTAAAGAGTAGAGGACTTTTTAACTGTACGCTCTGTCATACAGGAAAGTTTTAAGCCTGGTCTTGAAAGTTACTAAAGAGTCCGCCCCCCGGACCGATGCTGGGAGTTGGTTCCATAGAAGAGGAGCCTGATAACTGAAAGATCTGCCTCCAGATTTATTCTTGGAGACTCTAGGAACCACAAGTAAACCTCCATCTAGAGAGCGGAGTGGCCTGCTAGGACAGTAAGGAACTATGAGCTCTCTGAGATATGATGGAGCTTGGCCATTAAGAGCTTTATACGTTGAAAGAAGGATTTTGAATTCTACTCTATATTTTACTGGCAGCCAATGAAGAGCAGCTAACACGGGAGAGATATGGTCTCTTTTCCTAGTTCCTGTTAATATTCGTGCAGCAGCGTTCTGAATTAACTGAAGGCCTTTTAGAGATTTGTTTGGACATCCAGATAGTAATGAGTTACAGTAGTCCAGCCTAGAAGTTACAAATGCATGGACTAGTTTTTCTGCATCATCCTGAGAAAGGATGTTTCTGATTTTCCTAATGTTTCTCAGGTGGAAGAAAGCTGCCCGACTAACTTGTTTTATGTGAGGGACAAAGGACATGTCCTGGTCAAAAATTACTCCAAGGTTTCTTACAGTGGAGCTGGAGGCCAAAGTAATGCCGTCCAAACTGATGAGATGATTAGATAGTATTTCTCTGAGGTGCTTAGGACCGAGTACAATAACTTCTGTTTTGTCAGAGTTGAGAAGTAAAAAATTTTGTGTCATCCAGACCTGCAGTCTGACTATCTGCGTGACTTCATTTGGCCTCATTGATAGGTACAGCTGAGTATCGTCTGCATAGCAGTGGAAATTGATGCTGTGTTTCCTGATAATGTTGCCTAGAGGAAGCAGATAAAGCGTAAAGAGGAACAGTACTGACTGTTCTCACTCTGCCCTCAGGCCGGAGATACAGATGTGTGAAATGTAGGACTTCCAGACTAAAGAACTCTTTCTTTCTCACTGCCAGTGGGGCTCCTAAACAAGAGTTAATAATTGCTTGGACTACCTCATCTAATAGTCAGGCAACTGTTACACTACATTTCGCACACTTCATTTGCACATGCCATTTTACATGCTGACTGTTGCACACCGAGCTGATAGCTTATATGTCGGCTTTTTCTATTTTATCTATTTCTATTTTATTATATTTTATATAGTCTAGGCTGGACTACTGTAACTCATAATCATCTGGATGTCCAAGCAAATCTCTGAAAGACCTTCAGTTGATTCAGAATGCTGCTGCATGAATATCAACAGGAACTAGGAAAAGAGATCAAATCTCTCCTGTGTTAGCTGCTCTTCATTGGCTGCCTGTAAAATACAGAGTAGAATTCAAAATCCTTCTATTAACATATAAAGCTTTTAAGGGCCAAGCTCCATCATATCTCAGAGAGCTCATAGTTCCTTACTGTCCTGGTAGGCCACTCCGCTCCCTAGATGGAGGTTTACTTGTGGTTCCTAGAGTCTCCAGGAGTAAATCTGGAGGCAGATCTTTCAGTTATCAGGCTCCTCTTCTATGGAACCAACTTCCAGTATTGGTCCGGGGGGCGGACTCTTTAGCAATTTTCAAGATCAGGCTTAAAACGTTTCTGTATAACAGAGCTTATAGTTAAAAAGTCAAAGTCCTTCTACTGTTTAGCTATGCTGCTATAGACCTAGGCTGCTGGGGGAAGGACTGAGCTATTCTCGCTCCCTCTCTCCTTCTCCCTCTCCCTCCCCCCTGCATGTGCCAACATACCGATAACCATGTTTCCCAAAGTCTCTCTCTCTCTCCTTTGTCTCCCTGTAACTTTCTTATGATTTGGTGCTATACTATACTGATTTGATTTGATTTCTATTGCTGTTTTTGACATTGTCCTGCATTTACTCTATTTTCCTAAAACTGTTTTTATTCTATTTATCTATTTTCTATATATGTGCGCATTCATTGTGGACAGCAAAAATAATTTCATTGTACAGGGAAACGTGTTTCTTTGCTGTACATATGACAACAAACACTTCTTGATTATACATGTTGCTCAAAGCAGCATGCACTCAATTATGAAAATTTTAAGCCCTGATAAAGTTAAAATAGATGGGTTATAATAAATTTCCTCTGCCTGTGCAGTTGTCATGGAGGAGGAAATTAACTCAAGACACGAAAATAGTTTTTTTGTACCGGCGGTGGCACAAACATTTATTTCTACTGTCAAGAATTATATTTTAACATCAGAGTCTATCATGATTGACGAGGTGTAAACCCACCATGGTGTAACATGCTGATTTGTGAACTGTGTTTTGAAGCCTCCGGTTTGTAATATGGCTGTGGCCCTCTTGGATTTTTTTTGTTTGTTTGTTTGTTTGGTCTGTTTTTGTTTTTTTAAACCAGCTGGTTGATTTGGAGGAGCAGATGGAGATGAGGAGGAGTAAGGGGTGAATCTGAATCTCTGGCTGACCTCCATTTCTGGTACAGTCTGCCGATCACCCTGTAGGTATACCCGACTGCACCCTCTGCTGTAAGGTGCTATTCCACTTAATTGGAATTTAAAAAACAAACATTATGTTATATTAATATATATATACCAGAATACAAAATCTACAGAGAGTTGGGCGTTTCTGCTGTATGTAAAGTATAAAGTATACTTGTAAGATGATTGGGGGATAGATGAGTAAGGGGAGATTAAAAAAAAAAAGATGTGAAATGTAAAAAGTTCAAAACTGTGAACCTGAACTAGCATATTTTAATCTGTGTAAAATAAACACTGCATAAAACTGACTACTACATTAATAAGTAATTTATATAAGGATATTGATATATTCACTGATCATTGTAAATAAGGAAATTTATCACAGAAAATGTAAACCAAGAAAGCAGTAAAACTGCTAAAATTTTAGTTCAGTACACCATAAACCAAAAACCTGACAATGTATTTTATCACATTAAATGAGAAATTACGCAGGAAGTAAAAATTTGCTTTGAATGGTGAAAATGTAAGTGTGGCAAAAACTCTGATGACAGACAGACTGGTGTAACGTCAACATAAATATGGTTAGTTTATCCAACCATTTTACAAAGAATTACATAAAATCGTACAGATTAACTGAGAAGGGAATGTTTATTATATATATTCAATTGTTAAAATGTTATTTAAACTTTTCATTTCATTTCATTAGACTGTCAATGTTCTATTGTACTGTGCATGTTTTTCCAGCCATTAATAGAAAAATATAAAACATGCATCTTTCCCACTTCAAATTTGCTCAAAGGAAGTGCTAGCATGTCTCAAAATGCCTGTCCCATCAACCATAAAAAATACTGAAAGTGTACTGAATGAATTAAACATGACTTTGTAATTGACTGTACATTATAAAACAGCAGGAGACGTGGGGCAGAGTCAGACTGAACAAGCTGCAGAGTGACTCCAGAGACTAATGAGCTAACTGCAGGGCCTTCTTCCTCATGTGACTGCTGTAATTGGGTCAGTCAATAGGTTTGTGTGGTGCTGCTGCTGCTTTAGAAGGAGCTGAGCTCTGTCTGACAGGCCAGCCCACAGCGCACTGATGATTTCGGCCACGGAAGCAGTCACACAGCCTTCCTGCCCCCTGTAGGAGGGGAAGCTGTGCTCATGGCCTGGGGAGGAGTTTAAAGGTCCCCTAATTCAGACTTTGCAATGTGTTTCAGATGAAAAGCTATTGTTTATTGCAAGACATATTTGTGGTTGAACAAACAAAAACCTGGGATTGGCTCCAGCACCCCTCACAATTCCAGAAACAGATAAGCGGTTGAAGATGAATGAATTATTGTTACATGCTTCTCTGCAGCAACAGGTTGGTGAGCCAATTAGAGGCGAGACTTATAGCCTCCCTGATCGGCTAACTGTTTTCAGAGTGCTCAAATAAAAATATTGCAAATTTCTGGTACACACACACACACACACACACCAGGAAACCAAATCCTGTAATGTTGGATGGTGAGCCCTTCCGAGTTAGGCCTTCAGTATGGCATAAATGGCATCATGACGTTGCAGTTATGATGGCTCATTCTGAACACAGACCATAGACCTGATTAAATATCCAAGGAAACAAGGAAATCTCACTATATACTATGTGGGACTCCTCCTGCTGAGACAACATTTCCTTAAGTGACATTTCCATCATAGTACTGCAATTGAGTTTTATTTCCTGTGTTTTCTCAGCATAAGGTCGGCCAAAAAAATCCCATAATGGGTGTGTGAAGACAAATCAGGTGGGTCTATTTCCTCATATAATTTATTTATGGGCAAACATAATTATGCATTATTGTAACTTCCTAGATAACTGGTAAAGCTACCTATACAAACTGAAAAAAATCTCTAATTATTGATCAATCCAGTGGGTTGTGTTTCGGGTATGTCACCACTGATGGCTTTGATGTCAGGTTTTATTACACTGACTAAAAGAGTGATGTCAAATTTGTAGGAGTGGAGTGGAGTCCGACAAAGGCCTGCAACACTCCACTTCAAAAGAAAAGGCCAAAAAAGGCATATTGATTTGGGGTTTCGGCATGAGACTAACTTAAATGTACTGACAGTGTCACTGAACTCATATATAACTTGTGCTTAGTGCTCTTTAACAAAAGGCTAACATTTGTTCATTCATCTTCAGCCACTTATCCACCATTTCTGGGTTGCGGGGGGTGTTGGAGACAATCCCAGCTCACACTGGGTAAGGGCAGGGTATACCTTGGACAGGTCACCACCACAGGTCACCAGTCCATCACGGGGCCAACACAAAGAGACAGGAGACCAACAACCACTCACACTCAGACCTACAGACAATTTACCAATCAACCCAACGCATTTTCACTGTGAAAATTTTTGCAAGAATTCTTTGCTGTTTCCTGAGTTAATCTGTGATTGAAACAGTAGGCTCTATCACCATCTTTGTTCTTAATGTTGTTGTTTATGAATTCATAATGGTTTCGGGTTAAAATGAAAACGAATTTAAAGCGGCGTGCAAAAGTCTTGAAATTAGACTCTTCTATCTGAGAACTGCAGATACACTGACAGCAAAGACCTGGATCCTTCACTGGATCCAGAGGAAGCCACAGCTAACCTAGGCTGCACACACTTGGCTGTGTGTACACACTAATGAATGTTTACATCAAATGCTGTCAGGCTGTGTAGGCGTTAACTTGAGAATAACACACACATTCTTTTCTCGTTCAATGTTTGCGGCTCATCTTTTCCATTTTACTGTTTTTAGAGTGATTGTGGAGGTTTCTGCAGCAGCTGTCCTGACCATATCTGTGGATGTGAGGAGCTGCATGCATTTCATTTGTTTATCTTCTGTATAATTCGAACCTTTCACTTTGTTTTGTTATTGTCTCAGTGTGTGTGACTTCTATATGTGTGTATATATGTTTAAATTACGACACAAAATAACACTCCAGATAGCAGGTTCTGTTTATAGGAGTAAATGCTGAGCATGCTAACCCTAACCCTAACCCTTCATCAACATCCAACCAACAAAATTATCCTAATTTCATAAAATATAAAGTTGACCTGTGTGAGTTGTGTTAAGGATATAGGTCTGTTTTACTATAAATGGAAGTACAATTTAAATAGTGAACATGTTTTACTAAAGAACACTTGAACTGGAAATTAGAGACCCTAAGCTCATTTGTGAAACGTTTACTGATGTAGTAAATCAAGTTAGTGTCATTGTAGCATAGACTTCAATACAATCTGACTTCTCTTTACAACCAACGTAATGGTCATTGGATAAAACTGCTTATCAAGTACTAAATTGGCCTCAAAGTTTGCTTTATTTTAAGACAAAGTGCAAATGTCCAATTTTATTACACAGTCTATAGACATGCTAGAGTTAGATTAGTTGCAAGTTTAGCAGTCTCACTGGTGAAATGTCAACAGTGGAGTGGCATAAGCAGTACATAAGTGTGCAATATGTGTATCCACATGCGAAGATAGATCTGTGTTCAGCTGCCATATATCCTGGATTTCATAATTTAGAGTCAGACAAGGTCCAGACTGCCTTGCAGGATCCCTTTCTTAGTTAACAAGAGGGATGTTTTGAACAGAACAGAATAAATCTGTAACATGAATTGCGAGCAAAACACTGTTTGAAATATTTGTAGGATAACTATGGTTTACCTTGTTTATCCAACAGGTAGCAGTGACAACAAGAAACTGGGTCAGACAATCTGGACAAACAACTTTATTTCTGGTAATGCATCTATACACTGTACATTCAGTCACTGTAGTATATAAGCATAGCTATTTTCAACATAATCTCATAAAATCCTTTACTTTACAATATAGTCCGTGTCATGAGAGAAGGGGAAGGGTGTTGTTGAAAGAGAGCTGAGGAAAAAGGTGTGAAAAGATGAGTGAAACAAGGAGATAGCTGAATAAGCCAAGCTTTTTTATACTGTATATGTGGTATTAATAAATGGTAAAGCTTACATTTACCTCTTACATAAAAATATTTCTAGAGTTGTAAGGTTTATAGAGTATTAGCAGCAGCACAGGGCTAAAAAGATACATGAGGATTAAGGGGAAAACAATCTGCAAGTGGCATAGTTATGTATGTGTGTGCACGTGTGTGTGTCCCATACTGCAGGGCAAATATCTGATAATGAGCATACTGTTAAAAATATATATGAAATGGTGAAAAAAAAGCCATTAAGTATTAAGACTACAGTAAAAAAAAAAAAGAAAAGAAATGGATTAACATGTTTATGTAGGGAATATTTTCTTACGCACTGCATCATTAACTGTTTTTGAAATATTTCAGTTAAAACACAAATTCCAAAAAAAAAGAGAAAAAACCCGAACAAAAACTAGACAAGCTAATGTAAGAAAGATTTCTTTTTGAAAAAGAAAACACCATGTACATATATTACACAATATTGTAAAAGAAAAAAATATTTACATTTTGAAAATTCGTATTCAAATCTTCACACTGGCTAGTATTTGTCTATTAATATGGACTGTTATTGCTGCTTTACTGTCCATTATTTAGCAAAATGAATCTCTTTTAGAAAATGAGATCATTAAACTGCCTTTTGTTTTTCACGCGGGAGAGCAAAGGAGCCAGTGTTATTGTCTCCCTTTTGTAGAAAACCACGAGTAAAGTAAACTAGGCTCTCAACTCTTTTGAGTGTAAAAACAACTATAAAATGTACCAATTTTTTATTTTTTTTTCTTCAGGTCTGTCAAAGTTACAGACATGGTGTCACCATCTGAGCGACATCATAAGCTGGATAAGAAATGGGCATTAAAGTGTAATGCCCTCTTTATTATCCTTGACATGTCCATCTTAGGACAAGTCATCAAAACTGGGAATCACGTCTTTATGTACAACCGAAAGTAACAATTCACTGAAGCAAGTGGGTTTTCAAGATCAATAAAAACTGTTTCAACATGCATATCATTGATTTAAATGAAGGGGAAAAAAGCACTCATTCAGAAAAAAAAAGCCTTAAGCATCTTGCATTTGTTTAATTGTTTTCTGCATTATAAAAGAAAGTCTGTAAACTGGTTGGTTTTGGAACACTGATTAAAAAAAAGGGGAAAAAAAACAGCTGCTGAGCAAAGGACGGTCATTTTACTCTGATGCCTGCACACAGGAAGTCAAAGACAGGCCCCACCCGAGAAGCTTCATCATCAGTTTTCCTACTCTGGAAACCTTTCGCCCATGTCCAGGCACTTGAGGTTGTCCAGCATTGCATTTCTTTTTTTTTTTTTCCTCGGTTTTTTTCTGTTGTTGTCTTTTCTTGTTATGCAAGTGTGAAGTTTTATGTTTTTCCTAAGAACAACATACAGTTTGTTGTTTTTTTTCGGTTACTTTTCTTGTAAATAAGACAAATTGCTTTATGTTGCATAACACAATAAAACCCTTACATGTACAGTATCAATGCCCAATAACTGACTATATGTATGGCAAACCTCAAATTTCATGCATAAAGAAAATATGAGTTTTCTATTGAATTTTTTTTTTTTTAAGTGAACTTAACAGACGAGCAATAAAATATCTCCACATTTAAAAACATCAACAACCAAAGAAAAATTTGCATTAACACAATGTACATTCTGATTGCATTGTACCCGCTATGTGATGGCAGATTTGCCATCTGCAAATCAGATTTTAAACCTCCAACATTTTGTTCAGTTGCCTGTAAAAAAAACAACAACAACAACAACAACAACAACAAAAAAAACCAAAACCTTTGTTATTGTGCAGTGTATCGTTAGCGAGGTTTGAAAGTTTGAACCGGGTGTCGTTATATTACAACAATGGAGAGCACGTGTTGCCAGAGTCTTTGTAACAATCCCAATAGTATCAGCAAGCAACAGGCTGAACCTTTTGTCTCCCCATTTATTTACAAAACTCACCTTAAGAAAAATAAGCAACAGTATTTATTCAAGAGGCATATAATCAATAAGATGCTTTTACTGGATTTATATGGTAGAAGTCGTGTAAGATGATGTTCTCAAAGTAAGATTGAAGACAATAGTTGGAGTACAATGCATTATAACAGTATTTTTGTTATGACAAAGTGCGATTCATTACTGTAAAGTAGAAAAAAAAGAAAAAACATAATTATATTTACATGCCTTAATTTAATTAAAATGAACATTTTGTGGTTACTAAAGGTGCCTGTGTGTTGTCGACTCTGAGTTCAGAGATCAGTGGTTCTCAAAGTGGGGTATGGGGACCCCCAGGGGTTCTTAAGGGGTCACCAGCAAAAAAGGTAAAAATTTATTGTAACTGTAATTCCATCCACAGGTAATACAATGACAGAGGGCGTGACCGTGCTGTAATAGATTTTAAATATTTTGTTTTGTTCCATGAAACATTATAAAGCAAGAATTCTACCAGACAGAAGTCTGTGGTTTAATTTGTGTCAGTGCAGGGTCCTTGATGTGAAGAAGTTTGAGAACCACTGTCTTACATGATGGTTGCAGTGTCGACTGGAGTAAAAACATGCTGCCTTTCATCACGCTAACACACACAGATAAAGATTTTATCTTTTGAAGATAAAAATATTTGAGTTTTGACCCAAATGCAAAAAAAAAAAAAAAAAACACAACAACCCACATATGGTGGCCAGTGGGGGTGACTCCGGTGTGGAAACTGTTGTTATTGGTCAACCACCATCCTCCATAAAAAGATGCAGCATGTTTTTATGTCCAGTGTCAAAACCAGAGAACTCAGAGAAATAGATGACATTTTTAAAACAACCCTGGGGGTGGGTGTGGGATCAGTCAAACTTCCCCCTCAGTGGGTTGCAATGGCGTCCTGAAAAACCTACAAAATCACGCTGGCACTGTGGAAAGTTCATCTGTCTGTTTTGTTCATCTTCTCATTTACTTGTATCTTTTGTATTTTCCAATTCAAGAGCACAGAGAAACAAACTGTCTTTGTTTAGTTTTTGTTTTTACATATCGCTATGTAGCTCAATAGCTTATAATGTCTTCAAACCCTCCTCCATGACAGGAAATGTTTTCAGAAAAGTGAAGGTTAAGTGTGAGCCCTGCCCTTCCTGCCTGCACCACTCAGCAGCTTTTTGTCTCTCGTCTAATATCTCTTGACATTTACTGTCAGAGGTCTGTCCGAAAGTCTCTAGGCACAATCACAGTCACAGCCATATGTCTGGTTTACTTTCCTTTTCATGATGTTGTTTGAGTCTGGAAGGTGTGATTTTAAATTTAGAAATGCGTGTTTCTACTTTCTGTGTCTGGTGGGACTTCTTTTATTTTTGTGTTATGAAGGACAAGCGTGATGGACAGAGGCGCAATGTGGCTAGCCAAGGACTCTGGGTTGGGTTGGGTTCTCTGGTCTGAGTTGGACAGGTGGTGCTGGGGGATCATATTGATGGGGTGAATGATTGGGAGGTGAGTTTTTAGTTCTCAGCTGGCGTGTCCTTGGGCATCCCCTCCTTGTCATTGCTGGATTTGGGCCAGAGTTGCTGCTGTAGCTCCTTCACCACCCTCTCCAGGTGCTCTCTGGCCTCCCGCTCCTGCAGCAGATCAGCTCGGAGCTGCTCACGGTCAGCCTCTGCGTGCTGCAGCTTCATCTGGAGGTCTTCGATCTGGAAAACAAATGACAGGAAAGAGCTGAAACCTTCCAGCAGAGCAGATCTGCCTCCAGATGGCCCAACTTGCATACACTCTCATTTAAATATGCGTTTGCTGTTCTATCACCAGTGTCTCGGCCTTCCTACCTAAGAACAAAATGCCTTATTCCTGGACTCCAGTGACGCCCTGGTGGTATAGTTGTGTGCATTTGGCCAGATTGGTCTACATTAGAGTGTCTCAGCTAAAATCAGTTCAGCTTTGTCAAGTATTGTGAAAAAGGATGGAACATGATTGTTTGATGTTGCTATTTCTGTAAAGTGATTTTCTGCTGCTGCATCTCAGGATTTCCATAGCTACAGTGAAACATCAGCAGTTTGCGGAGAATTTGAATTGGCAGTGCAAATAGAATACAATCCACAAAAACAGTGTCTGCTAGGCAATCAACAAACAGGATATTTCCAGTCAGGCTATCCTGCTGCACTGGCAGATTAAATTTCTCATTTGAATGAACAAGACTTCATTTATGTCAATATTTAAAATTTTTAAATATTTCAAAAAACCACAATCTGATAATAAGCTGATATCTTGAAGAGGTGGCTGTTTTAGCATGCTGATCTTTGAGAGCACAATAATATTAAACGCTTCTAAAAACTGAAGCTAGTTCTTCTAACCATGATCCAGGAGAATTAGCATCTAAATGAAATATTTTGTCTTCACGGCAGCCATAGGATGACTATTGCAGTCTCTGCAGGAAGCACACAGATGCGGTGGAGAGCATAACCTCCCCTCTTGTTTTGTCTAATCTGCATTTCCCATGGCGCCTGGGGGAAGTCAACATCTCTTCCTGTTTCCTTTGGTTGGAGGACTTATCATACGTCTGTGTACTTGGCCCGACACTCATTTATTTTTGACTGTGGAAGAGGAAGTGGGTTTCTTTCTTGTCTTCGCCTCTGTTGACCTTGAGAGTGAAACACTGCAGTTACACTAAGGGTGCTGTCTAGACGTTCTGCCACCAAATTTGCAGACTTAGCTAATGTCTACATGCAAGCATTGCCATGTTTTTACATCCATGTTCCAAATTCCAAAAAAAATCAATATTACATTTGGAAATGTAATATCGATAGATATTTTTTCTTAAGCTTTTCAGACTCACAGACCTGTGCTGAATATTTTGCACGGAGACGTCCGGCCTCGCAGCCTTTGTCGCAGACCCTCAGCTGCCGGGCCTGCTCCAGCTCCCGCTTCAGACGGATCCGTGACTCATTGGCTTCCTTCATCTTCTTCTCGCTCTCGGCTCGCAGACGCTCAATTTCCTTCCTCAGATTTCGCTTTGCCTCGGTCGCCTCCCGAAGCTTCTCCTTCTTGGCCACCCGCAAGAACTCCAGCTCCTGAGAGGAAGTGGTTGTAGAGGTTAGAAAACGCGAATGTTACCTTTCTATCAGGGTTCAAACAGAGAACAAACTGTGCTCTTATTTTTTTTGACTGAGATTGTCATAGGGCGCAGAGTTGAGAATCTGAATCTTGCCTTGAGGCAGTTTAGATTCCAATTAGTAACTGCTGTAGCTTCTGAACCGAAGCTATTGACAGAGTTAGACTTGAATTACACTTATCTAAAGAAACTTGAATGTAATATTGAAAAAACAGCCTCAATAGTGTTCCATTGTGTTTATGCAACTACTGTGAATAACAGTGGTTACATCTGTCATACGTCTGTTTCACTTGTGTCTGAGCTGTTGACAGCCAAGAGAAAGCTGCAGTGTCCATGTCAGTGTTTACACTGAGCCAAGTCAGGGGTTGGGGCAATGTGTGGGCTTACAGAAGTTAGGTTTCCTTCCACTGAATCACTGGAATTGAGTGTGAGTGTGGGTGCATGTGTGTGTGCGTGTTTGTGAGTGTTGTGGTGACACACCCATAGTCTTCTCATGGGAACCAAGCAGTTGCGACAAACATGTCTGTCATCAAGTTTTGCAAGTTCCCACAAAAAGAGTGAAAAGAAACAATCCCTATCACACCCCTTAGACTGCAGGGGCTTTATAGTAGAGCTCTGTGAACCCTGTTACGGTTAGTCTGACTAAGTTACACCAGCAGCTTGTTTTAAAGTAAGACCACTGTTCACATAGCTGCATGCTTCACTACAGCTACTCTCAACACCAATGGAAAGTTAAAATGGAGCTGGAATCACTTTTCCTAGCCCAGGACACTTTTTTACTCTGTCGTCTGTACTTTTTTGTTCTCGATCCAAGAACAAAGATAAAAATGGAAGCCTGGTCTTTTCCCTTTGCAGCAACATCCGCTGTCATTGTTATCACTTGCCAGCGCATGTTAAGCTTTGCAGACTGTAATAACTGAGGCTGAGTCCACTTCTGCATTTCTGTACTAATGTTTAAGAAATTTCCTCAGTGTACAACCTCACAAAAAGTTTCTGCCTCACCCCCCCCCTTTTTTTTTATGAAATTAGGGTAAGCCAACGGATTTTTTGAGTTGTGGAGGGCTGGGATATCCCACACTGACTGTGAGACTACAAATAGAGGGATCCTCAGGCTTGTAGATTCCGAAAACCGCTTATCATGGGCAGCATGGAAAACATTTAGAACTCCCTGTCCATTTTTTTTTAACAGACCAAACTTTATTTAACCAAGGAAGCTATTGTATGTGGTACAATAACTGAAATAATTTCCAATCCATTTCAAATTGTTCCTGGAGAGAAATTATAAAGTCAGCTAAGTAAATGCAAATTAAGTGTCATGACTGTCAAAACAAGTCCAAATCTTAAAGGCCCCACTCTGTCTAGCTGTAGAGCCCCATGTTGTCTTTCAGGTCTGCGTTTTGTTGGTTCTTCACAGAGCTAAGCTTAAGTTTCCCTCTGCTCCTTGTCTTTGTGTCAAGCTTGAGGAAAAACACAATGAACCAAGATACTTAACACACATAAATGAAACTGATATTCATTGTCAATTGATTTAAGTAAAAATTAAGAACACATTATACCATTTTTGTAGCCATACAAATGATGGACTACCTGTTGGAGATTGCGTTTGGCTTGCAGGGCTGATCCCAGCTTTTCCTCCTGCTTCACCCTCATTTTGATGATCTCGTGCAGAAACTTCTCCTTTGACTCTTTGGAGTCGAGTCCGTTGTCCAGTGCCTGCCTCAGGCTCTCCAGCTCTGACTCCAGCCCGATTTCTGGAGGGGTGATGAGGGCTGTGATGGGCGCAACAGGGACAATCGGCCCAGCTGAAGGGCTGGTGCTGTCGCCCAATGTGACGGTGCTGATGGGTCCTGGGGCGCATGGTGAGCTCAGGTCCTTGGCTGAGCTGCTGGATGAGGTGAAGGATGGTGACGACAGAGAGGACAGGGACGAAGTGACTGTTCGAAGAGACAAGAGATTTTGGTTAATCTGGCAATTTTCATTTAGCTTGACAGTTTATGGGCTTTGTAACCAAAGACATTTACAAATCCAGTGGGTGTTATGTAATTCTCTACTTACATTCATCGCGGCTCTCCACTTCGATCTCCACCTCAGAGTCCTTGTCATCCTGTGGTGGTAGAGGTTTGCTGGCAGTGAAGGATGGAGGACAGGGGGGCTCTAACCCCGGCGGCTGGAGCTCTCCTGTAGCTCTTCTCTTGCACGGTCTGGAGTTGGCTCCTTCACCCGGAGGTTCACTTCCACTCGAATGGGAGGTGCTGGGTACTGATGGAGACATGGGACCCACCTTACCCAGGGGTAGTGGTGTGAGGGCAACATTGGGGGCCACACCGGTCTCCAGACTCTTGTAATTGTAGAAGCTGAGAGGACAGACAGACATTTGCTTGTATTTTGATATGTACATGCAATAACTGAATTGTGCATGCAAGTAAATACCGATGGGACCATATTGTATGGTCTGATCTGGACAGTCTATATCAAGCAGGGTAGAGAAACATTCGAATAAAGTGCCTGCAGCTTTTTCTTCCCACTTCCTAAGAAACTGGGCCAGATCATCTGTGATATGGTGCTGCATGCACTGGCAGCACCATTGCAAGTGGGTGCCCACATTATGTGTGTGTGTCAAATGTGTGTGAATGGTGAAATGTGGGTGGCTGTGGTACAGTCAGACTTGACCTCTGTGACACCAGCCCACCCAGACAAGTGAGGGGGAGTGCTGGGAGCTGAACAGATCCTGCTCAACAAAATGGCTATCATCGGTTTTAGGACAAGATTATCTTAAAGACCTGATGTAAAGTTGTTTGATTTTTATTTTTAATTTTTTTAAGTCAGTTGAACATTCTTTAGTGGATGTTATGTGTTGTTTTGTGCTGTGCTGGGCTGGGCTAACCTGTCTCTTAGCAGGGCCAGGGGATGACTGGAAGGCTCCTTATCACCAGCAGAGATGTGGGGAGACCAAGGCCGGAAGGCTGATGGCCTCTGCCTGGGCTGAATGCAGTTAAGCCTCTGGAAGAGGCACAAAGATAATACTTCAAATCATAAGTAAAGAAAAAATGGCATCTATGATGCAGCCAGAAAACTCAATACAGTGAAGCTTGAGCAATTCATATGACTTTAGTTTACTTTGAGAAAATGCCACTCTACAAACGTATTTAAAAATCCCATGTAGTATAAAGGTAGCTATCCATGTGTTCTTTTATTATGAAGCAAGTCTTGGTTCTACATTAATACCATAATAAAATGCAAGCTAACATTCTCTGTTCAGAAGTCCTGAGAGCCTGTGTTCAGAAATATTCACAAAATGAGGCCTAAAAACTAGCTGTAAGGCCTTTAAGATGTCACAACAAAGGAGCCACAACCACAAGCCCAGTCCAGCTGGACCGACCTGGGAGGGTTTGGTTTCTCTGAGTTTTTCCTGGAAGTCTGCTACACGTTCATTCAATTATTTAGAAAACATGGAGACTTTGCCATTCTGCCATTGACTGAGGTTAAGATCCTCCCTTCGGATTCGCTCACAGACCTGCTGCTTCATCTCAGAAGAGAAACCATGAGAAAAAAGATGAAAAACTACACTGAGATGATTCTCAAAACCAAGAATATATATTTTGCTGATGTTTTCTTCACTGCATTGGTGTAAAAGCTTTTTGCGACCTTGGGCAACATGGTTTTCCTGTTAAAATGATGGGGTCTCAACCAGTAGAATATTTCATGGCTTTATTTTTGGTTCTAAATAATAACTAATACTAATAATACTTACAAATATTACAACTAATAATAAACCAAAAGTTTGGACACAAAGATCAGTCTCTATGAAGATGTGTTGTTTACTTTCATGCCAGCCTTCTTTTTTAGGGAATATCGATCTTCACAGGAGATATTCATCATTATATTGTGGTTATATACTGTTTCACAGTTCTCTCATACTTCGCTCCATCTCAGTAAGCGAATCCGTCTGGATTCATGGCATCTACAGTTACGGCCTCTATTAACACGGCTAGTCCCAAGTCTAAATTTAAGCACTGCCCTCATCTGAAAAATTCAGTATAATATTACATGACATCCTTTCTCAGGCACCATGCGTCATTATTATCCCCTTCCTGAGTTTAGCGATACCAACCTTACTGGAGGCAGACAGGGACTGTAGCCAGTCGTGCTGCTTCTCCTTGTCAACCAGTGGGGACTGCGATGGGAAGTCGTCATGTTTGGACTTTTTGATCGGGTTGGGATCAGACGGCTGGAAGGAAAAAAAAGGAGATTTATTTTAGGTTTCAAAACTGCAGGGAGATTATACAAGAAAGTTCTGGCTGTATTGAATTTGAAATGTAAATCTGTATGACTGCAAGTGTGAATATATAAACACATCCAGATTGATTGCTTATCCCACATGACGTCAACACATCACAGGTTGCCCACTTGGCAGCCAACAGAGGGCTGTCATACTAAAAAGTCAATGAACCAGTGCTGTTTGACAGGCCAATAAAAACGTGTGTTTGCGTGTGGATATGTGTGATTCCAGATGCTTGATAGAGGAGTGCCACTGGAGGCATCTGATAGCTGGAAGTGTGAGTGTGTTTAAATTTAGGTGCAGTGTTGACCCTGAAGCTGTGTGCCTTTCTGTGCCTTGCAAAGTTGCTACAGGGTTATTGAGTTGTGCACATAGGGACATACACTCACACACAATCCTGTTTGCTCATGAGTAGCCAAGAGAGAAGGCAAGAGGTGACTGGGGCAGTGTCTGTCGGTGTGTTTTGTTTGTGTGTGTGTGTGTGTGTGTGTGTGTGTATATCTGTCTGTCACACACAGATACACCCACACATACAGACAAGTAGGGGTTTGTTTCTCTTTGCCCCATTAGGCTGGCTCTGTGGTCATGACCTCAGCCTCTCCAAGCTGTGGCTGTCACTAGCTGCCACATACATACACACACTCACATGCACATGCGCACAAGCACGCACACACACAAGCTTAGAGCAATTGCAATGCATTTGTCATTGAACAGTGTGTATCTGAAGTGTCGATATCCATGAGAAGATACATCTGTGGTTTTAAGAGCCAACAACCAATACTTTACATCCAAGAATTCTTTTAGGCTTTATGATGTGACCAATACATTAAAAGGATCACATCTCAAATGTGAAATACTGTGAACTTTATTGAGATACATTGTTATAAAATCTGTGGCACAGCGCTTCATGACTTTGCCTGGCTGACTGAAAGAAGCTTTAGCTTCTGTTTATTTCTGCTGTTATCATGCATCTTTCCGCTGACTGAATGTAGAGGTCCTGTGACTGAAGTGGAGGTCATCCACATATAACCCAGATCTGTGCTGGCTCTGTCAAACCTATAATATTTCTGGAGGGGATGTATTCACTCACTCACACTGCTCTCTCTCCCTCTGCTGCACTCCATGGTGCCCTCTTGCTCTCGTGATCCCTCTCTCAGGATCTCCCTCAGGAATCTGCAGCGAACTACTGGAGTGTGCAGTACTCAAAACACACACTGACAGACACACACATGCTCTATGGTGTCAACAGGTGGTCATTTGTGACAGGGTTGGGTGCGCGCTCTCTCTCTCTTCACAGTCATGCTCTGCCACGTGTGTATGTGTGTAACAAATACTACTCTCACAGGGAGGCAGTGTGGCTAGACAAACAGATATGACTGAGGTCTGCCAACGTGACAACTGCCCTCTATCCACCTGGTAACCATGCCTGGCAGGATCCTAGCCTAATAGCATCACAATGACTCCAAGGGCTATAAAAACCAGTGTGAAACCAGTGTGATGGAAGAAAGAACTATTTTAAAGCTATAAAGATTCACTTAAGATTTATAAAATTTATTTTGTTTCATTTTAAAGATTTCACATAAGGAAGATTAGAGAATAAAGTTCTCCTCTCAGACAAATAACAGCTGAGGAGGTCATTTCTGAAAAGACACAGACCTCACATCAAAGTGAAACCTGGTGTCTTATTTGTGTCTAATTTGGAATAGAGTTGAGTAAGCCGTTTCATCTTTAGCACAATTTTTCTACAGACGTCCACAGAAAAAGTAGAAATGCCATTTGATGTAGCCAGCATTGCTTCAGTATTGGCAAAGTCTGTCTGCATAAATGAGTGAGTCTGCTCTTTCTCGTTCGTGGTTTCCAAACTTTTTTCCAAATCCACTTCAAGTTCGACTTGCAGTATTATTGTTAAACTTTTAACAATAAGATGTCTGACTGGCATTGTGGCTTCGACTCAAAGTAAATTACTAGAGTCTGCAGTGGTGCAGCCTTGTGGCAGGGAGAGTGAGAAGCTCGAAATCTTCACTCATGAGGATATTAGTGATTATCTCATTCATGATATATTTGATAATGGAAATTCAACACTATCATGTTTTTCCTTGAAGTACCTCAAATATGACATTTCATGGTGATTCATATCATACCCTAACCGTATATCTTAGCCTGTGCTAAAGTGATGGAGCAATAATTCTACTGGCTCACTGTTTATTCAGATGCCCATTTGGTAGGTGTTATTCCTAGGAGATGTGATTGGTTCAAGAAATCACAATGCAGAAGCATAACAGCTGTTTTCATCATGGCTTGAAAGAATGCAAGATTCACTGCCCTGTAACTACTTTTTCAAGCAATAAGATGTGCTGTACTTCACAAAATCCACAACAGAATTTTATTTTGTTGTACTGAATAGACCCAGCGTACAGTAGCTTGGAGGAGCCTGGGCTGCGCTTGGTAGGTTTGCGTTGATGATGAAGAAATGTCCTACATAGCAGGACAGTAATGCAGGGCTATAGGCAAAAGACTGGCTGTTCTCACTCACACACACACACACACACACACACACACACACACGCACACACACTACTGCCTCTGGGGCAGAGTGTCTATGCCACGTGCCAGCCCTCGTCATGTGCATGACTAGTTGCCAATGCAACTAGCTCTCCGTCAGGAGGAGATCTGGCCCCAGTAATCTTGGATGGAGAAGAGCATCAGGGGGGTCAGCAAAATTGGCAGCTGTGCTTTGTGGGCTCAGTGGTAAGGGCTTAAGGGAGGGAGCAGTCTGTGCGTCTCGATTGCTAAACAGTAGGACTGTGAGACGTGAGGCAAACAGATAGCCAGGGTGGGAATTCCTGTTTTGGAATGTCTGTGGTGCTGGTTCTCAGGGCCCTGTGGGCTGGTTCCAGAGGATCCTTTGAGTACTGGTGTAACTTCATCTATTTTAAATGATCTCATTAGAGTTAATGATATCTTCTGGGATTAATCATTAGAAAACAGGGTCTATTGCTAAGGTGGTGCAACATGAAAACACACATGCACACTCAGACCCTGGCCGAGACCTTTCTCTTGGAAATTTGACAGTGTACCTAGACTTACAGCAGGCCTGCTACAAGTGACAGAGCTAGGCTTACTTCAAAGACACAAAAAATATGTGTGTATGTGTGCAAAAGGCCATGTACTTTGCAGCCCACCCTCTTCATGATCTGAGGTGGATTACACAGCATAGACAGGATGTCACACTTCTAAGATAAGGGTTTCTGATTAGCTCAAGAGTGTGTCAAATGTGCTCAGGCTGTGGTGTCTGTGTACTCAGCTCCAACACCTTGTTAGGACATATTATATGTAGGCCTACGCAGGTGCATTACACTCGTGTCTGAGGTCGTTCGGGTTGGTGAGTAGGGGGAACATGGAACATTGGCCGATTATTGAAAGTCAGATATCATTTTACAACTATTACTCATGCTTCTAGTGATAAGTTGCAAAGCCTGAGTCTTTTTTTTTTTTTTTGTTGCGCCTTTGAAGCACAAATCTGCCACACGCCAATTTACAACCCCTGACTTCACACACAATGGTCAGTAATATCCGCTGCATGAGAAACTCACAAATCCTTGAGTCATGGGGAAGCATAGGTGAATGTGTGAAAGCTCCAGGCTTATCTCAGCTGCCATAGGGGGGACCCAATGCTGGGTCTCATGTGCAAGCACATGTCTAGGAGAGTGCATATGTGCGTGGCAGAGACAGGATGGGTGGGGTGATAACAGTGTTCTCGGTTGAAGATTGTCTGTGCTTTTTGAAACCCTGATGGTTTAAGTGCATTTCCTCTGTCTGCAAGGCGCTGCTGTCGAATGCCATGAATGGAACTTTTTCTTTCTTTCTTTTTTTTTTTTTTAAACAAAAAGAACATTTTCTTCAGGCTTGTAGCTTAACAATGTCATATTGGATTAGAAATTCAGAAAAGCTTCTGAAGACCCCCAGTGGTCCCAGCATGCAGAAGTTGTGCTATTAAAAAAAAAAGCCCTAAAGGAATGCATGACGTGCTCCAAATTGGTGGTGCTTTTGAGATCTGCTGGCTTCTCTATCAAGTTTCACCTTTGTTTCTAACTTGTTTCTATTTGTGAGTACAATTAGAAAGCAAAGGACCACAGATAAGTCAGTCAGGAGACAGTCCATGTGGAAGTTAACCCTCTTATAAGACCCATGGGTACCCCTATGGCCTCCCTTTGTTGCCTACCACAGTTACAGTAATAACAATTTTGGCTTAGCTTGGTTTGGGAGAAGGTGATTTGGGTTAAAATAAGCACCACCTCAACATTAGACATCTTTGTTGTCTTGCTTACAAAGATAAAAAAAGAATGGTCATGGATAAAAGAAATGTTGTTTTGACATGGGAATCAAACACTTCCTAAAGTCTCTGTACTTTTCCCTTTGTTTCTGTCATCATAATTACGAGGAACTATATGTAGATTTAGCAGCAAAACTAATAACCTGTTGAAAGATGACCTGTGGGCACGTTTTATTTACAGGACAGTCTCTTTATTCCATCTTATCGGTGGAGCCTGCTAAATAATTTCTATTTAAAGGCCAAGTCTGGTCAGACAGAAGGTAGAAAATATGCATGACAGGGTGTTCTTCACAATTCACTTAAAAACACTTTCCTCTCAGGCAACAGGACTATTGGATTGTACTTCATACAATCACTGTCTTGTTGAAGACTCAAGGCTGAGGTGAAACTCCCCTTGGGGAGGTTCAGATGTCAGAAAAATTCAGACGTCTCACAAAAAAAAAAAAAAAGGAAAAGCCACAAGAAGAAAGCCATCAAATCATCTATCAAACTCTAACAGCTCTGGCAGACAGAATTCATCAGGTGATACTGAATCTGTCATTTTCATCTTCCAGTCATTTTGTCTCTGCTGCTCCCTCCCTCCCCCAAACCCTCCACCCAACTCTGTTCATTTATCTGTTTGAGAGTGTTTCCTGTGTCATAGATTACCGGACGTCCTTGACAAACAAGCAAGATTCCAGTTACAAAGAAAGAGAACAAGTGACTTCAAGAAGCACAAACAAAGAAAAAAAAATTAACTGATGTTGAGTTAGGTGACGCTGTAATACCATAAAAAAAAGCTTATCTTTATATTATATTTAGGGATGATTTCCTGGTTATCCTGCAAGTATAACACAAATAAAAAAATATTCAAAATGTTCCTTGCTCATGGGCTTCCCTTGCTTCTTCATGCAGCATTTAACTGTATATCATGGTCTGCCTCCATGTGAAGTATGCCTGGACACGCTAGAAAGGCTTGTCTCATAGCTGCTCAGTAATAGTTTATAAGATTAAAATAATAGTCACATACTAAATAGTTTGAAATGTTGCACGCTCTTTTCGCAAGAACACATTTCCACTTTGACTACACAATGTGACAGTCTCCAGACCACAGCCCAGAAGCAGTGTAGTGGTATGGTGCTAAACAGGTTGCCAAACCCAACAACACCCCCCCACCCCCCCACTCCCCCACTCCCCGGAGTAGGCCAAGATGAAAGGGGCAAACAACCTGTTTTCTTTGCTGTTTCTTTACTCGAGAGGGTGAGCTGAGCCGCACCCTGCCTGTGACCTGACTTTAGCCTCTGCATGTCTTGCTGAGGGGCCCATAGTGGTTTAAAAAGGGAGGGCCCCTCACTTCCTGGAGGCAAAGAGAGAGCTTAGCTCACCTCTTACAAAACAGCAACAACCCCCTCACCCCCATATGCTGGGAAACAAACAGGTGTCAGACAACATGTAATGCAAAAAAAAAAAAAAAAAAAAAAAAAAAAAAGGTCAGCCACTACAGATGCTCAAATCAACGCTGAATCCATTAGCTCAAAGCTAACAAACAAACAAGCTTCAGTGTGTGTGGTGTGCACTTGAGATGGACGTGAGGGATAAAAAATAGAAAGAGTCCCAAAAGAGATTCCTCAACTGTGCATTTGTGGGTTACACACAAACAGGTCTTGAATTTTGCCAACTAGTTCATCCCACCATCAACTCCTTGGCTGAGAAGTCACAGAGAACAATAAGCCCTCACCCCCCCCCCCCCCCCCCCCCCCCCCCCCAAAAAAAAAAAAAAACAAACAAACAAACAAAACATTTCAGATAAATTCACTGAAACTATTGCAGCACTGCACGGCAAAAGATCAAATTCATGTTATTATTCCAGAGTGTCAGTCTTGCTGAGGCAGAGTTGTGACTTCAAGATAAACTGGTTTGCTGACTAAACTTATACAATATTCACTTTGATTTGGTGATGAGAAATTTTATCCTGCACTTAGCACATAGGAAACTGCATTTATTCACTTTAGATTTAGAATTATAAAGAGCAAGTATTAACTTGTTGAGCTTGTTGAGAACAGTGTTGAGACTCAGGGGCCACAACACCTGCCGGGCAAACGCTCAGGGCTGAGCTGAGTGTGTGTGTGTGTCTGTTGAGCTTGTTGAGAACAGTGTTAAGACTCAGGGGCCAAGACACCTGCCGGGCAAAAGCTCAGGACTGAGCCGAGTGTATGTGTATCTGTGTGTGTGTGTGTGTGTGTGTGTGTGTGTGTGTCTGTGTCTGCGCGCGCAGAGACATGGCAGATGTTCAGAATGTCAGGTAGCTGTACACAGCAATGAGGTCCTAGCAGTACTTGCCTGTAACACCTCCTCTCACATAAACCTGTCATCCCTTCCTCTGCTACTTGAAAGAAAAACAAAAAGACATAGTGTTTCCATAGCTGTATTTAAGGAAGAAGAAGAAGAAGAGGAAAAAAGCAGCTTGTATTGATACTGCTACTCCAGCTAAACATGCAAGCTCTCTTGTCACCTCCCAGTGTTTTCCTGGAGGGACAGTGTAATGCTGCAAAACTGACTTTTCGGCTTCTTCCAATTTCAACATTTTTTCAACATTTTTTCCAAGAAAGTTTTAATAGCATCAGGGCCTCCTGGTGTTTCTGAGGTCTCTACTCCCAGGAGGAGTCCACAGAGGCTGGTACAAACAACAGAGGAGAAAACCAACCTGAGCTGCTGTCACTCGCTGGGCTAAAGGTTAAACATATGTAACTACTGATGAAAACAAGATTAAAACTTTCAAAATGTGATCAAGTGTGTCGTTGATTAAGTCAGGAGGTTGGGAATCTATCTTTGCTGTAGTCAGGTTGTTGTTTGAACTTGGACATCTGGCTTAGTATCTGAACATTTCAAACCCTTTCCAATCCAATGTGAATTTTTGTTCCCCATATTTTTGTGTGCTAAGTGTCCTAAACTTGCATTCTATCTAATGGACATCCAGAAGTCAGATATGGTCAAAGACTATATGAAAATGGCCCTACTAACTCGATTTTCTACCTCAGAAAACATTTATTTAATGATTTTATGACCTTGGTCCTTCCTTTAATCCAACACAATATGATATTGATTTTTCAAATTTTGGTTGTATTTCGAAGAAAACAGACGATAATGAAGGTAGAGTAGAGTGCAGGTCAGATCCACCTCTCACTCCTGCTTAAGTCCACATACTCCTGTAAATATGCTTTCTTCTTGTTTCAAAAAACAAAGATAGCAAAATTAAAAACTGAACGGCTTCTAAATGGCCAGTGGGTAATTTAAACATGCATCGACATTTGGTATATCCTCGTAATATATCCTTGCCATTGAGTTACCAGAACGAGATTTGGATTGGCTCGACAACCACTGTTACAAGTCCCCAGCTATGTTCGGCTATGATGAGACAGGTTACTGTTGACACAACTGCAGCTAAATCAGTCCTCTGGTCCCAAAAGTAAAGGACGGCCGTTTCTCAAGCACATCAGTGAAAACAGAGGTGAGGGTATTGAGGTGAAGAAGGAAAGAAAAAGAATGAAAAAAAGAGAAGAATAAACTGTTTGGGGTGAGGGATCAAGTCTCAGCACAGAGCAACAGTCAGACAAACCATACAGTGGATTTCACAGATAAAACTGCTGCTCATCAAAAAGGAAGTGAAGACGTGCAGCCCTGGTTTTAGATCCACCACCATCAGACAGCTCTTACACACTTTCCCCACTGCCGCAAAGTTTTCATGACTCAAGTCCAAACATGGAAATCACCAGAAGCGCTCACAAGTTTCACAGGACAGCAGTGATATGAATGGAAAAACAAGAGTACAGTAATGAGAAAGAAGAATGAATGACTCTTCTTGTACTTTAGGGCCTCATCTTGCTGCCTGAAGGCCATGCAGAAAAGCTCTAAACACACACACACACACACACACACACCCAAAGAGAAGGAAAGGGAAGAGATTGGGAGGTTTGGGAACGGAGCAGGGCCTCCATTTCCTCTCCTCT